>NC_133468.1:3261363-3587500 GCF_048565385.1 Saimiri boliviensis
TTACAGGCTTGAGCCACCGCGCCTGGCAATAATTTACTATTTTTTGTTTAATTTTTTTAAATCAAAAATCAGTATAAGAAATGACAACATGTGGCCGGGCGCGGTGGCTCAAGCCTGTAATCCCAGCACTTTGGGAGGCCGAGGCGGGTGGATCACGAGGTCAAGAGATCGAGACCATCCTGGTCAACATGGTGAAACCCCGTCTCTACTAAAAATACTAAAAATTAGCTGGACATGGTGGCGTGTGCCTGTAATCCCAGCTACTCAGGAGGCTGAGGCAGGAGAATTGCCTGAACCCAGGAGGCGGAGGTTGCGGTGAGCCGAGATCGTGCCATTGCACTCCAGCCTGGGCAACAAGAGCGAAACTCCGTCTCAAAAAAAAAAAAAAAAAAAAAAAAAAAAAAAAAAAAAAAAAGAAATGACAACATGTAAAGTCAATATGTACTTTTAAGAAACTATCATCAAACAACAGTGCCTCGTATTGTTCAGAGACCATCTTCATGGGCCTTTTCATGACATGGCAGCTGGCTACTGTAGTAGCTATTGGAGTAGGTTTCAGTTTTTGGCTTATATGCGTAATGCTGCTTTGAATATTTCTTTACAAAGACTTCATAAGTACACCATGTGTTTCTATGCAGGAATAGTGCAAGTCCTGCATCACATGGCATGCAGACATTCACATTTAGTAAGATACTCTGAGAGTTCCGAAAGGGTTTGCATAAATGTTTACTTTTATAAGCAATACTCCAGTTGCTCTAGAGAAACACTAGATTTCATGTGTATTCTTCATTTTAGCCATTCTGGGGGTGTGTGTATAACATTATCTCATTGTGATTTTAATTTCTACTATCCTAAAAATAATGACATCTATTTCATTTTCCTGTGTTTATTGTCTTTTGGATTTTCTCTTTTGTGGAATTCTTATTCCAGTAGTGTGACTATTTTTAATATAGATATTCTGCTTTTTATTATTTGTCTGTGGAATTTCTTTCTACACTCTGAATATCATTTTTCTAAAGATATACATATTACAAATACTTTCTCCCACACTGTGACATACAGTTATACTCTGTCAGTAACGTCTTTCAGTGAAGAGGGCCTCAATTTTAATACGGTTGACCGTATCAATTTTTATCTTTGTGTTTAACCTTTTTGAGCCCTATTGAGAATCCTTCGCCCACTCAAGGCCAAGAATATATTCACTTTTTTTTGTTTTTGTTTTTGTTTTTTGAGACGGAGTTTCGCTCTTGTTACCCAGGCTGGAGTGCAATGGCGCGATCTCGGCTCACCGCATCCTCCGCCTCCTGGGTTCAGGCAATTCTTCTGCCTCAGCCTCCTGAGTAGCTGGGATTACAGGCACGCACCACCATGCCCAGCTGATTTTTTTGTATTTTTAGTAGAGACGGGGTTTCACCATGTTGACCACGATGGTCTCGATCTCTTGACCTCGTGATCCACCCGCCTCGACCTCCCAAAGTGCTGGGATTACAGGCTTGAGCCTCCACGGCCCGGCCTATTCACTTTTTTTCTAAAACCTTTATTGTCTTACCTTTCACATTTAAATCTAGTATCTATCTAGCAATTAAGATAAAGGATAATATGCCTTTCCCAGGAGGATTTATAACAGAAATTCAAACATGGTTTTGCAACTGAAAACTAATTAATGTTGTGCACCATATTATCAGAGAAGAAAAGGGCAAAACTATATGATCATATTAATCGATACAAACAAGTATGTGATAAAATTCAACTTTTTATAGTAAAACACACCCGCACACATACACACTTTTTTTTTAAAGCAAATGAGGAAATAAGAGAACGTCTTAAATCTGATTTCTTAAAGACAATCTATAAGTGTGCATATAGCAAACATCACACTTGGTGATAAAATGCTGAAAGCATCCCATCTTTTCAATATTGCTCTGGAGGCCCTATCCTCCAGTGCAATCAGTTAAGAGAAAGACTTACTGGAAATAAAGATGTAAAACTATTATTATTCCTAGATGACATGATTATTTATCTAGGAAATCTAAAAGCAGCTACACACTATCAGAACTAGTAAGTAACTTTAGCAAGGTCACTGGGTACTATATCAATAAATAGAGTAATTGTATTTCTGTATATGAGAAACAAGCAGAAAAATGAATTTTTAAAATACATCATTTACAATCATATTAGAGACCTATGAAATATAAAAAACAAATTAGATGCAAGATATATAATGCATCTAATTAAAACCTCAAAATATGCAGAAAAACTAAAGAAGATCTGAAGAAATGGAGGCATATGCCATTGCCATAATGGGGAGTGATGTATAGTTCTAACTCACTCATAATTAAGATCCCTACAGCATTTTGAATCAATAAGTTGACTCTAAAATGTTTAAAAAGAAAAGATCCAAGATGAGCCAAGAAATCTTGAAGAATAAGGACAGAGCTGGTGAACTTTCAGTGCTATATAATGCTAGAATAATTGAGAAAATGTTATTGGTTCAAACATGAATAAATAGAACACCGAAACATAATAAAAAGTTCAGAAAATGACCAAATTACATAGATCAATTGACTTATGGCAGAGAGAACCCTGCAGTGCAGTGGGTATATGAAAAGTGAATATATTCTTTTTTTTTTCCTTGAGACATGGTTTCACTCTGTCTCCCAGATTGGAGTGCAGTGGCATGATCCTGGCTCACTGCAACCTCCACCTCCTGGGTTCAAGCAATTCCTCTGCCTCAGCCTCCTGAGTAGCTGGGATTACAGGCATGTGCCACCATGCCTGGCTAATTTTTGTATTTTTAGTAGAGACGAGGTCTCACCATGTTGGCCAGGCTGGTTTCGAATTCCTGGCCTCAAGTGATCCTCCCACCACAGCCTCCCAAAGTGCTGGGGTTACAGGTGTTAGCTACCATGCCGGGCCTGAAGTGGATATATTCTATAAACAGTGCTGGCTGGGTTCATTGAATATTCATAAAGAAAAAATATTGCTGGGCGCGGTGGCTCAAGCCTGTAATCCCAGCACTTTGGGAGGCTGAGGCGGGTGGATCACGAGGTCGAGAGATCGAGACCATCCTGGTCAACATGGTGAAACCCCGTCTCTACTAAAAATACAGAAAACTAGCTGGGCATGGTGGCGCGTGCCTGTAATCCCAGCTACTTAGGAGGCTGAGGCAGGAGAATTGCCTGAGCCCAGGAGGCGGAGGTTGCGGTGAGCCGAGATCGCGCCATTGCACTCCAGCCTGGGTAACAAGAGCGAAACTCCGTCTCAAAAAAAAAAAAAAAGAAAAAAGAAAAAAGATTAATCTTGATTCCTACCTCTTTCCACATACAAGTCAAAACATTTTAAATTTAACTGTACAAAAATGTGACTTCTAAAAAAATTTAGTATTCTTTTTATTTTAGAGAACTATATTTTTATGTGCTCATTTGTTTTTGTTTTGATATCTAGAAACTCACAGCTAAAGCGTGCCTGATCACAGTAATTTTCTTTAATCTAAGGTTTTAGCATAACTCTCTGGTCCTTTTTATTGCATGACAATTGTTCTTTCATCCTTGCTCTAATGACTCTTTGGGTCTCTTTTGTGTGTGTGTGAGTTGTGTTAAATCTTTTTTTTAATAGACAAAGTATAAATAATGAATAAGTCAATCAAGGAAGCAAATTAAACTTCTTTTGGAATTTTGAAGCCTGATGGAATTGACAAAAAGAATTATAGCTCATGTAGTAATCCTAGTTATTACACTTTGATAAAATTGTAACTGTCTAATATCATAGTGCTAGTACATGTTATGCATATAAGCATTATATGGATTGTTATTTAAAAACTTATGTGTCAGTATTAAAAGTAAGTATCATTTACATAGAGTGTCTACTTTTTTTTTTTTTTTTTTTTTTGAGATGGAGTCTTGCTCTGTCACCAGACTGGAGTGCAGTGGTGTGATCTCAGCTCACTGTAACTTCCGCCGCCAGGGCTTCCAGGGTTCAAGTGATTCTCTGCCTCAGCCTCCAAGTAGCTGAGATTACAGGTGCCTGCCATCACACTGGGCTAATTTTTTGTATTTTTAGTAGAGACAGGGTTTCACTATGTTGGCCAGGCTGGACTCCCTGACTTCAGGCCATCCACTTGCCTCGGCCTCCCAAAGTGCTGGTAGTGAGCCACCGTGCCCAGCCTACTTTTTATACACTGTCTGTGATACATACGTGGACAAAAAAATACAGATCGATCATTTGTTTCTCTTTAGGAAAAATTGCCTGAATATTGAAGTTACTTTCTCACATGGTTAACTTTCTCATAAGGTTGCAGTAAGCCTAGATCGTGCCATTCATTGCACTGCAGTATGTGGAAGAAAAAGATAACTGTTCTGAAGGCAGGAAGTGTAGAACTGAGAAATGTTTCAGACCCTGTCAGTGATTAAGAACACGACATTTGAAGTTATTACACCTACCGGCGTAGGAATCTCAGCTCTGCCACCTAGTGGCTGTAATCCTAGAAAAGTTAGTTGATCTTTCTTAAGAATAGTATCCAAAATGGGAATGATATCCCATTTGGGATATGAGTCTTAAGATTCTTTATATCCAAAATGGGAATGATAATGCCCACCTCATATAGACTTGGCTCTGCATATGGCTGAATGTATGCATGACATTGATTTTTTTTTGGGGGAGTGTAGCATTTCTATATTATAATATCCATCATTTGGGCTGGGCGCGGTGGCTCAAGCCTGTAATCCCAGCACTTTGGGAGGCCGAGGCGGGTGGATCACGAGGTCAAGAGATCGAGACCATCCCGGTCAACATAGTGAAACCCCGTCTCTACTAAAAATACAAAAAATTAGCTGGGCATGGTGGCACGTGCCTGTAATCCCAGCTACTCAGGAGGCTGAGGCGGGAGAATTGCCTGAACCCAGGAGGCGGAGGTTGCGGTGAGCCGAGATCGTGCCATTGCACTCCAGCCTGGGTAACAAGAGCGAAACTGTGTCTCAAAAAAAAAAAAAAATAATAATAATAATAATATCCATCATTTAAAAAATTTAATTTTGGGCCAGGGGTAGTGGCCCATGCCTGTAATCCCAGCACTTTGGGAGGCCGAGGTGGGTGAATCACATAAGGCCAGGAGTTCGAGACCAGCCTTACCAACATGGTGAAACCCTGTCTCTACTAAAAATACAAAAATTAGCTGGGTGTGGTGTCTGTGCCTGTAGTCCCAGCTACTCGGGGGAGTCATGAACCTCTCTGTGCCTTTTAGTCGCCTCGTCATGAGATGGGGATAATGACAGCACTTTGTGGAGGCCCTTGGTGCACTTAGCGCAGGCCCCACAGTAAGTACTAGATAAGTATCAACTTCTATGGTCATGAATGCTGGACCTGGACAACGATCTCAGGAGAAGGAGGTCTTAAAGAAACAGTATCTTTTGACACCGTTGCTGGAATGATGATGAAGATGATGTTTAGCTTCCTTTCCAAACGCCATCCCTGTGCTCTTTGGGGAGGGCCAGGAGCACAGGAGCAGTTAGGATCTGTCTTCCCAGTGTGGGTGTGGCTGCAGCCACCCTCCTAGGTGCAGGAGCTGGGTGTCTCTGCAACCTTCACCCTTAGGAGCTCCAGGAAGGACCTCCCCATCCCTACAGGTTCAGGGGTGTCTGCTTGGCTTCTCCACTTCCAGTGTCTTCTCTGATCTCAGAGTGGGTTGGGGCCAAGCCCCAAGGTCATGAATCGCAGCAGAAGGCAGACAGAGTCCTGGGTGGAAGGGGGCATGTCCCCAGAAAGGCCCCACCTTCAGGCCAGGGAGCATCTAAAGGCTGGGGGCCTGGGCTGTCAGTCCAGCGGACCAGAGCAGAGATTCATGGTACCTTTTCTGGTCCCTGTATGGCTACCCATGAGCAAGTCAGCACACACTTTCCCCCCTCTGAGATCCTTAAAAGCCCTGGGCTCATCCAGAGCAGGGTAGAGGATGGCCAGAGAACGAAGAGGGCAGCGAGACAATGGGACTAACAATTGAGGTCAGCTTCAGAGAGGAGTGCCCTTGAGCGTCAGAGACCTGCAGAGACATCGTCCCTGTGGAGAGGAGAGGAGCCACCCTCTCCAGGGCATCCGCGGAGTCACCTTATCCAGGGCCTCTTCTCTGCCAAGAGCTGAACACTTTTGACTGGATGACCTGCTTACAGACAGGAGCGACCCACTGCTCTTGAGGTGTTCCAACACTCAATACAACTCTTCTTCACCCCTCACTTGTCTGTGTACCTCATTCTTCCCAGATGCAAGACAACTCCTGTGAAGGCACCCATCACCCATCGACACCGCAGAGATCCCATAACATGGTGAGACACCCTGCTCCTAGTTGCCCACCTCCAGCACCCCCACAGCCACAGCCTCCCATCAGAGCACACCTGAGGCTTCTTTTTACACTTGAAAGCTTTTCCTCTTCTCTGACGATGTGCAAGTGGCCGTGGCTGACTCCTTTCCTACAAGGAATTCTGGATAAATAGCGTTCGATTTTCTCATCTGGTTGGTCTTCATTTCTTTCCACAGTGTTCAGTAACTGTTTGTTGAATGAACAGTGAATAACCAATGATTGAGTACCTAAAAGTATAGGCCATCAACTGGTGACAAGGTCCACAGAATAACTGATGGCACTGCATGTCGGTCACGCATTAACAAAACCCCGAGTGTAGGCGGATTCTCACCGTGGCACTCAGTAGGGGTCCTGTTCCCTCACAGCCTCCATGAGTGAGGTGAGGGTTGCAGGGGAGAAAAATGTGGCTTCCCTCCACCTTCCTAGGTTCTTTGGGCTTCAAATTTAATTGACGTAAGACAGATTAACAGAGAAGACGCGTTTAATTATATGCACTTGGGAGATTTACAAAACATGAGACTCAAAGATGGGTCAGATGATTGAAGCTTACGCATCTTGAGCTACAGAAAGGAATGGGAGTGTGGGGCCGTCTTAGAGAAAAGTTATGAGAGGCTGACAGTACGGTAGGAGTTATTATTTTAGGTAGATAGAGAGGAAAAGACGTCTTTGCAAAACTTTCATTTTTTTTTTAATGCAGCTCCAGAAATGTTTCTTTTCTATCTGGAAAGCCCTGGCTCTCAGAACTGGGCCAGCAACTGATATGCAAATGCCGGCCATTAGAACCGTGGTTCACCCAAACCTGGGGATTCCTGAGGCCCTCTTGCCCTTGCCCTACATGTGCCTGGCAACATGGCTGCCCCCACATCTCCCCACGTGTGTAGGACATCCGGGCACCCTGCATTTGCATACTGAGAGGCCAGGGTGGGAGGGCCAGTTTCCTCACAGGCTATGTGAATGACGTGCCTGGCCAACCAATTCCTTGAGCCCTATGCAAATCAGACATCACCGCCTCCCTCCAGCCTCTGCATATACCTGGGTGGTTTCTGCCCCACTTGGGGTCCCTTCTTTCGACTTTGGAGTCCCCCTCCCTCTGTCTCTGTAGGTGGGGATGTCTTCCTTCTGCTTTCTTCCTTCTTTCTTGCTTACTAAACTCTACGCTCCTTAAAACCACTCCATGTGTGTCTGTGTCACGTTATCTAATTGGACTCAAGACAAGAGCCCTGGTGTTTCTCCACTCACTGGAGCTGTATCATTTTGGCGCATGGGCTAGGAAATGAAATTCACTCAACAGACTGGTGCATATGGAGTGGATCTCAACTTTAAATCTGTTCTTTAATCTCAAGGCTCTCTTCCAGCTACCCTGTTGCCAAACTTTCTCTTTCTATCTGCAGTCTTTTACCGTTTCTCTGTGTGTCTAATGTGCAGGAATCTTTATAGTTCAGGGAAACAGGTCTGTCAGAAAAGATTGTGGATTGCGGCAGGCAGTAACTCAATAAATGTCCCTCTCTCTCTACAGTTTCCCTGGTGAGCACATGGTATTTCTAAGCCACCTGGTAGAAATTAGGCTCTAGGCCTCTCCTGGGAATGGGACATTTCTGCCTTTAGCAGTTAGGGGTAAGATGTCTTCCGTAGCCAAATTTCAGTCTTGATATCGTCCCACTGGCAAGAAAATGGCCACCCACTCGGTTCCTACATTCCTTTAAGGCTTAACTAATAAGGGGATTTTAAGACCGGAAGTTAACCAGGACCATTTTTCTACAGGTAAATGTTTTAGCACGGGCCATAAGCCTGCTGTTCAAGCCAACCCAACAAAATAGTTAGTAACAAACTTGGCTGCAGGTCTCCCATCTTGTTGCATGTCCCTGGGAACGTGACCTGCAACAGCACGGCAATACTTTGTTTTATCTCCATCATTTTACCAAGGTGGCTGTCTTCTTACTAAGTCAGTTCCTGGGTGAGGGCCACAAAATCAGATAAGGCAGTTTGTCATCTGGGTGGTGCTAGCTGATCCATCAAGGGCAGGGTTTACAAAATATCTTACACACTGATCTTGAGAGCAGTTTAGGGAGGGTCAAAAGCTTGTAGCCTCCAGCTGCATGACTCCTAAGCCATGGTTTCTAATCTTATGGCTAGTTTCTTGTCCTGCTCCCGAGGCAAGGGGAAAGTATATCTTAAGAAGGGGCTGTTATCATCTTTGCTTTAAACTGTAAACTGTAAACCAGGCTCCTCCCAAGGCTGGTTCAGCCTATGCTCAGGGATGGGCAAGGACCGTTTGGGGGCTGGAAACAAAATGAAGTTGTTTGGGTTGGATTGCTTTCACTGTCTCAGTCACAATTTTGCAATGACAGCTTCAAAACGTGGGAAGTGGAAAAGTTCCTTTTTAAAGTCTTTTCTTGTTAAAGAATAAGTGTGCTAATAACTTTGTTAAGCCCTATCCTATGTAGCTGTTAGACATGCCATGCTTACAGGCATGAAGTACATTCTATGTCCTGGTACTTTAACCGAGATATCTGCTGGACGTGTTCACAGGCACGTCCCAGCTCCCCACTGCTTTTACCTGTTTAGATAAGTTTGAAGTTGTTAGCCAATCGGGTTTTTGTTTAGATTGTGAGGTCTGGCTCCAGCTAATGGAGATCAGACACAGCAGTAAGGACGACCCCAAAAGTGTAAGGGATAAACTTGTGTGTTTTCCTTTGTTTATTGTACTCTTATGGCAAGACAGCTAATGAGAGTACCTTTCCTGCTGTCCGGGAAGTGAAAATTGCGTTGCTGAAAGATCCTTTGTCTCTCTGCTAATTTTTCTTTGCGGCACTCGGCATATATTTCCAACAAAAAGCTGTCTATCGCTCTTTTGAAAATACTTTGTACACTCGAAGATAAGTCACAACCTAATTAAGGCTCATTTGTTTTACCTATGAGGTTACTTTTTATAAAGTTCAAAGGCCAAAAATCTGAGCATTGAAGTAAAAACATAGCAATCAGACTGTAAGACACGGATCTGCCCTTTAGTAAAAGGGCTATGAAAGGTTTGTAAAGATTTTACCTCATGACCAAATTGGTTGGGATTAGACAGAATGATCTGTCAAGTTTCATTTACCTGTAAACTAATTGGAGTTAACAGTCACAAACTAGAGGAAGGGTAAATTTGGCTTTGAACAGGATTTTCATGTCGTAGTAAAGGCTAATGAGAGGTTTTTGCCTTTTGAGTCATTTTGGCAAAATAATTTATGGCAATCTGGAAATTCTCCTTCTTGATGCCTGGCTTTTTGGGTGGCTTTTTGGGTGGGTCAGAGCGCCTCTTCAGAAATGAGGTAAACAGGATTATTTGGCATGTTTAGTCACATGAGATTTCCAGAATGATGCTCAATCTTCTTTAAGTTATAATTTGCTGAATAATACTAATATATATTCCAAAATTGTATGGGCTTTCTAAAATTCTGATGTGTAGACTGTTAATCATAATTAAGTGTAAAGTTGTTATAAACCATGAAGATAAATAAACTTCTTTGTCAGTCATGTTTTTAACTGTAACTATCCTGGAATTTTGTCATTCATAGACAATCGTTGTCTTGCTTTATTCCTTCTCAAAAGATGGTTTATAATCAAGCTATATTAAGGACTTTAACAGGTGTTCTCAAATGCATGTTTTTAATAGCTTTGAAGATTGTAGCATTGGAATAAGAAAGAGTGTATGAGACTCATAAAGAACTGACGTGTTCACAAATATCAAGCAAAATAAGAGTTAACTAAATGGACCACACTCAGAAAGTTAAAGCCAACTTTTTTGGAATATTGCTGATTCTTATTTTGTTTCTCAGAGTTAAGGAAACTTACTTCAAAGCACGTATGGCTTTTAGTAACTGAGTAAGGTATACTACTGTGAACAAAATTTGGAGCATGTTTATTTTTCTCTGGCTGGTTCCTCTAGAATTTGGAGACTCCCTGTGAATACTCTTAACTTATTGCAATAAAGTCGTTTGCATCAGTGCAATGGTAATCCATTTTTCTTTGTCAATAGGACACAATTGGAAAAACTGGTTATTTTACCGAGGCTTCCCTTTAAGGAATCAAGCTTGGCATGCAGAGCCAATAAAAGCCCCTTAGGGAGAATTTGTCTCGTACCTTGTCTACAGTCTCCACACAGGATTCTTAACCTGTGCTCAGTGAAGAATGCCACTTTCTAACAGGTCTGGGAGCTCTGAGTTTATCTGGGGACCTCAAGAGGAGAGGCTCACCCAACTCACAGGTATTTGAGGATACAAACCCATGGCTGGGCTTGGCTTTAAAGGTCGCATTTGAGATTCCTTGTGGAACAGAGTTTCGTCAAAGCCAATCTAAAAGGCCTATGTAGAAATAACCATTCTTGTGACACTTTATATAAATAATCAAGCAGCGTTAGTCTAAGATGTAGGCAAAAAGCTTGAAAACAATTAATGAGGCTGGGATTTAATGACAAAGGTATGATAAGCTTTGAAGCACAAATTATTCATATCATAAGTTGTTTTTATCAAAAATGACTGGAGAGAGAATTTATTCCTTTCATAATTTGTTTTTATCAAAAATGAGGACTGGAGAGAGAAATTATTCCTTTCATAATTTGTTTTTATCAAAAATGAGGACTGGAGAGAGAAATTATTCCTTTCATAATTGTTTTTATCAAAAATGAGGACTGGAGAGAGAAATTATTCCTTTCATAATTTGTTTTTATCAAAAATGAGGACTGGAGAGAGAAATTGTGCTTCAAAGCTTATCATACATTTGTCATTAAATCCTAGCCTCATTAATTGTTTTTAAGCTTTTTGCCTCTGTTTTAGACTAACCCTGCTTATTCCTGTGAATCAAGTGGTAATCTCCTGCAGCTTGGAAGAAAGAAAAAGGGATCATCATGGCGTCATGCCTGGTTCACGGCTGTGATGAAGGTGTCGTCCACCCAGGCTGAGCAGAAGGTCCTAACCCCCTGCTTCTCCCACCTGGCTGTGGTGGGCCTCTACTCTGGGGGACCCAGTGGGAGATCAGGACACCTCCATCTTCTGCACTGTCCTTGATCCATGCTCAGCCCACTCATTTACAGGCTGAGGAATAGAGAGGTAACACCCGCCCTGCCGAAGGTGCTGGACTGATGAGAGGTACAGCCACCCGCGCTCTAGGGCTTCCTGTCTGCTCTGCCCCTTCCTCTGCCCAGACCCTCACTGCTTCTGCTCCTCCTGTCTGCTCTTACTGGACCTCTCTGGGTGGTTGGGGCAAAGCTGTGAGCTGTGTAAGCTGCAAACATTTAGGATACTGGTGTGAAAGTTGACAGAACCGAAATGGGGTCCCTTGCTTTAAAAACCCTGACAAACAGAGCTGGGGAAGGCCGTGAAGGGAGGGTTCTTATGAATGAATACCTGATAACAGAAACTACCACAAAAGACTGCAAAGCCACAACCTTGCACAAAGGCCATTACAGTCTACACGATAAGAATCGATGAGTGCTGGGCGCGGTGGCTCAAGCCTGTAATCCCAGCACTTTGGGAGGCCGTGGCGGGTGGATCACAAAGTCGACAGATGGAGACCATCCTGGTCAACATGGTGAAACCCCGTCTCTACTAAAAATACAAAAATTAGCTGGGCATGGTGGCACGTGCCTGTAATCCCAGCTACTCAGGAGGCTGAGGCAGGAGAATTGCCTGAACCCAGGAGGTGGAGGTTGCGGTGAGCCGAGATCGCTCCATTGCACTCCAGCCTGGGTAACAAGAGCGAAACTCCGTCTCAAAAAAAAAAAAAAAAAAAGAATCCATGAGGACAGCTGCCCAGCAACTGCCCGTCCAGCCTCTAACTGGTACCGCCCTTAATATTGATCCTTGAAGCCAGAATTACCTCAAAACAATTATGTAAATGGTCTCATCTTTTCTTTAAGAATCTTAATGGTAGCTTTGCACAATGCAGTATCGTAGCCAATGAGGTTTATTCCAGGCGTGATTATTGCTAATTGAAAACTTTTCCCAATACCCCGCCATGACGACTTGACGTATAGTTGGCATTGGCAATTTTTGGCAGTCTCTACAGGGACTGAATTTAAAAAAAAAAAGAAAAAAATCTTTTTGTTTTTTTTAACCTCTCTGAATGAGTAGTTTACCATGGCACGTGTATTCCCACTGCAATGCTCTGTTTGTCTCCCTCTACGCTTCTTAGTTTGGAACTTGGAAGGAAGATGCCAGGTTGGCCAATGGTACTTAATCAATGAATCTTATCCCTACTAAGAACCACTATTTCCAAGGAATCAAGGCTCACTGGAAATCTAATACCTAGTAGATATATTACTGAAATTGGAAATAACAGGGTTGGAAGGCACAGCGTTTCTGCTGGATTGCATGTTAAAAGTGGCCCAGGAGTGGAAATGGATCTTGATAATTGTTCACCGAAATAAGAGCTCTGGTCTGACATGCAGGAGCCGTGCAAGCTTGGGGAAACTTACTTCTCTTCTGTAGCATCACGGCCACTGCAAAGTTAAGTCCCACATTTCTTGGCACTCATTAACTACTAATTGCTCTCTATAACACAAACTCCATTTTTATGTGTCTTATATTTTTAAGCAACATTCAGAGTTTTGTGCCTTCTTTCAATTATACTTTAAATATTAATACAAGCATCAAGGCGTAAAATCTCAAAACAGTCAGGATGTTTTTATTTATTAGTTTCAGCTTTATTGCAGTATAATTAACAAATGAACATTGCATATATTCAAGGTGTACAGTGTGATGTTTTGGCATATGCATACATTGTGAAATGATTGTCACTACATGTAGTTACCTCAAAACACCAGAATGCTTTTGTAATTTTCCTATAAGCATTAACATGGTAGAAATTACAGAGGATACAAATGCCTCATTCCATGCAATCAAGGACTTTTGGGGGCAGATTTATTCTTTATCATTGACACCATTGGGAGTGAGGTGTGAGGAAGAGATAATGGCAGGGATGGACTTCAATCAAGATTCCATCATAGGGCACCCTGGAGGGACTTGAGGAATAATCTTTTGTTCAATGTCTTCTACAAATACCTCCTTGAAAACACTGGACCAAAATTTCCATTCAATCACTCCCTCACAAGAGACCAGCATCACTTCTTGAGAGCCCATGAAATATTGGGTACCATGTGGGCGTGAACACACAATGGTGAAGGACTGGGCATGGTCCAGCCCTGGGGAGTTTGGAATCTGGTATAGATACTGAACCAGCCACACACAGCAAGCCAATCACTGTGAAAACAGGTTTTGCAAAAGGGGAAGAGTTTGTTCAGGAGGCAGCCAAGCAAGGAGATAGGAGAACACCTTTCAAATCCACTTCCTCAAAGATGGGGTTTCAGGGCTATTTATGGGATGGAGGAGCAAGGTGGTCCCAGCCATGGGGAAAGGTGATTGCATTGGGGTGAAATTGGGTTGTCAGTGGTGTGCACAAGCATAGTCGGGGTTCATGGCTCTTCATAGGATGTATGTTCAGAAGATGGTGAGGTTGCCATGATCCAAGGGAGGAGCTTTTGGCACTCTGTCAAAAGGTTACCTCATGGACATTTGTGCAGGCCTGTTTGTAGGGTCTGTGGTTCCAATCAGTTTGGACTGGACAAGATCTTACCCCTAGTTCCTGAAGCAACTTCAAGCAACCATTACCATAGTGGCATACAGTCACAGATGTTATCTCTACAGAGGCTAGTGGGGGCCTAATTATGTATTGTTTGGCTATGTGACTTAGCTATATAGATTTTAAGATCAACTACAAGTGAGCAACTAAAAGCAAGTAAGGCACTTAAGTTTGAGGCCTTAACTGGGTTAGCCCTTGGTTTCAGTAAGATTCGGAGTGTTCTAGAGAGGACAGCTGAGCACAGGGTGAGCATGAGTTACAGAGTGGGAGAGCCAGGGAGAGAGAAGGAGAGATGGCCCACAGAAGCCTGCCCACATCTCCCGAGCCTCGTGGGCCAGCCTGAGTTAGGGTTTCCAGCGAGGGGAGATGGAAATCTGCCCTGCGTTTTGATAGAACCTCTCTGGCTGCTGCCTCACTAGGGAGGCTCTGTAGCAATGCAGGCGAAAGAATGATGGCATGTATACCAGGAGAGAAATAAAGGCGGTGGCCAGATGTGGACAGGTATCGGATACATTTTCAAGTTCACACAACAGGATTTTCTACCTTACAATGGAGCTAATGATGTTAGCTCACAAGGTTTCAAGGGGGATAAAACGAGAAATTTCATTTAACCATTATGGCACAGTTCGAGCTCTTTTCACGAAAATGCGTATGTGCTTTAGTCATGAAGGCATTTCTTTCTTTCTTTCTCTTTTTTTTTTTTTTTTGAGTCGGAGTCTCATTCTGTTGCCAGGCTGGAGTGCAGTGGTACGATCTCCACTTACTGCAATCTTTGCCTCCTGGGTTCAAGTGATTCTCCTGCCTCAGCCTCCCAAGTAGCTGGAATTACAAGTGTGCACCATGATGTCCAGCTAATTTTCACCACGCTTTGGCCAGGATGGTCTCGAACTACTGACCTTGTGATCCACCCACCTCCACCTCCCACAGTGCTGGGATTATAGGCGTGAGCCACTGCGCCTGGCCAATCGATGCATTTTTAAAACAATTTAGGATATACAATGGTCTGTCATTTAAGGAAGCAATTCTTCAAGTCATTCTCTATAACTTCTATGCCTTATTCTGTGATTAATTTGGGAGCTGTCCTGAATCCCGTCCAGGCATCCGCTGCTTCCCCCGAGGGCTGCGGCCAGCACCGCCCGCCCCTCCAGGCCCAGCCAGGCTCCAGACACCAAGCCCACCGGGCCGGGCTGGAGCGGTGCAGCATCAGCTCTCCCCAGTGTTTGCTGCCAGAGTCTCCCCGCGGGCACTCCCGCCAGCCCCACTCCAGTCGGTTCTCCTGCCCTTAGGGCCTTTACGAGGGGTGTGAGGGATTGACAAGCCGCAGCAGGAGGCGGTTGTCGCCGGCACTGCTGCCACCAAGGTGGGGACCCAGGGCCAGGGAGCGGGAGGGGGTCTCCCATCTTCTGCGCAATGCTGAGTTCCGCCCTTGCGTGCGGAAGGCGGGCTGTGACCTGGGCTGCCGGCACCTGGAACTGAGGCTGCGGCCTCGCCAAGGGTGATGGTCCCAGGAGCAGAGAGGTTTATTTATAAAAGAGATTACGTGGAAACTATGGATCAAGTGGCTTCCAGGCACCAGGTACCATGGGAAATTCCCAACATTCCTTGTCTGATGTCATCCCTACCTTGGCCGATGAGACCTCTGACCAGGACAGGGTACGGTATGGTCAGTTTCTGGTTCTCTGCGCCTTCCTTCCTTCCTCCCTCCCTCCTCCCTTCCTTCCCCTCCCCCGTCCCCCTCCCCCCTCCCCCTCCCTCCTCCCCCTCCCCCCTCCCCCTCCCTCCTCCCCCTCCCCCCTCCCTCCTCCCCCTCCCTCTTTTTCTACAGGGTTTCGCTCTGTTGCCCAGGCTGGAGCGCAGTGGGGTGATGGATGCTCACTGCAACCTCAGCCTTCCCTTCTGGGCTCAGCCGTTCCCCCACCTCAGCCTCGGAGTAAGTAGCTGGGACTACATTCGTGCATCCCCACGCCTGGCTAATTTTTCTTTTTTGTAGAGATGGGTTTTCACCATATTGCCCAGGCTAGTCTCAAACTCCTGGCCTCAAGCGATTCTCCCGACTCGGCCTCCCAAAGTGCAGGGAGTCCATGCCCGAGCCACCAGGCCTAGCTGCTTCCAGCTTTCCTCCCTCTTTGTTTTCCAGGTAGAAGTCAGGGCCACATTCTTTCTTTCTGCAGTTTGCCTGTAATATATTTAGGTATATTTCTGTTTTGGCTTGGTTTATTTCATTTTGTTTTGGCATTTGTCCTGCTCAATGTTCTGTGAGCTTCCTGGACCCCAGGTTTGGTGTCTGACACTAATTTGGGGAAATTCTCATTCATCATTGGTTCATCTATTCTGTTCCTTTTTCTCCAGCTGGTATTCACGTCTCACGTCTCTTACACCTGCGGTAGTCATCTCACAGTTCTTGAATATTCTGTCCCTTTTCCCTGTCTTTTTTCTTTTCTTCTCGGTTTTAGGAGTTCCTATTGACATGTCCTCAAGCTCAGTGATTCTTTCCTCTGCTGTCCAGTTTGTGAACGAGACCAAAGACGTTCTTCAGTTAGTGTTTAAACTCCAGCATTTCTTTTTGATTTTTTTCTTAGAATTTTCATCTCTCTGTACATCACCACCTGTTCTTGCATGCTGTCTACATTTTCATGAGGGCCTTGGTGTATCATTCAGAGTTGTTTCAAATTCATGATTTGGTAACTGTACCATCCCTGACTTATCTGAATGTAGTTCTAATGCTTGTGCTGTTTCTCTGAACTGCTCGTTTTGCTTTTTAGTGTGCCTTGTAATGTTTTTGTTGTTGTTGAACAAGAAAATTATGTACCACTAGGTAAGAGGAACTCTGGTAAATAGGCCCTTTGTGATGTCCCGTAGCTTTCATGATTGGGTCTCAGTCTTTTTTTTTTTTTTTTTTTTGAGATGGAGTCTTGTTCTGTCACCACCCAGACTGGAGTGCAACTTCGCCATCTTGGCTCACTGCAGCCTCCACCTCCAGGGTTCAAGTGATTCCCCTGCCTCAGCCTCCCAAGTAGTTGGGACTACAGACATGTGCAACCATGCCCGACTGTTTTTGTATTTTTAGTGGACACAGGGTTGTGCCATGTTGTCCAGGCTGGTCGCAAACTCCTGACCTCGGGTGATCCAACTGCCTCAGCCTCCTAGTGCTGGGATTACAGGCTTCAGCCGCTTCGACCAGCCCAGGTCTGTCTTTTAGTGAGCCTGTGCCCTTGGGCTATGAACTTTACCACTGCTTTTCAGTTTCTTTCCACCCTTGGGTGGGACAGGAGGGCTCGAGGGGGCTGGAGCTAGGTATTTCTCTTCCCCCAGGTCAGTTAGGCTCTAGTAAAGTAGCTTCTCTTGAGGACCAGCCGGATGAAGAGCGGAATGTTCTTGTGTGTTTCAAAATGGCTACATTTCCCTCCCCTACGGTAATTAGGAGGGGATTATTCTGTGACCTTCACTGAGAACCTGGTAGAGCCGGAGGTGAAACGCCTTTCAGTGTGGGACGCCTTTTAACTGAGGTCTCCTGGAGGTTTCAACTCTCATACTCGTCTATGGGGAGCCTCCAGCAGTTCTGCAGTTACTGTTTTGTCTTCTGGCCCTGGCGCTGGTGCCCATGAGTTTCTGCTCTGGTAAGTCAGTCCTGATTCTTTGCGTCTGCCTGTCTCTCATACTTCGGGGGCAGTGCTTTGCCCTGTGACCCCTTTTCTCTGGATACAAGAAGAGTTGCTGGTTTTTTTCAGTCTGTTCAGCTTTTTACTTGTTGTTAGGACCAAGTGACGACTTCCAAGCTCCTTCTGTGCTGGCCAGAAACTGGACGTCTGACCACAGGCACTCTGCCTAGTCCAGGCAAGGCCTCAGCACTAAGGGACAGACCTCAGGAGGGCCAGGGCTGGGGTGAGCAGGGCCCTGGGATGATGGGAGCATCAGCTGGACCTACCTCCCTCAGGCCAGAGCTTTAATAGGGTTGCTTGGCACGGATGTGTGGGAAGGGGTATGCAAGAGGGTTTTTCGTATTTTTTGGGGCAAGGTTTTACAAGGAGGCCTCCCATGGGCTTGTCTATTTCTGCTCCATGCTGCAACCCTGGAGGAGTTTGCTATGAGGGGAGGATTTTGGTCTTTCTGTTTACACTCATATCACAAGCCCCAGCCCAGTGCCTGATACGGAGGAGGAAATAAATGTCAGGTCAACTATGATGCTGATGCTAAAATATATAACCAAAATTTTTTTTTTTTTAAACTAGAAATGGAAACAAGAACACACAGGATCCTAGAATAAGAAAGCGTAGATGGGGCATGGTGGTTCATGCTTATAATCCCAACACTTTGGGAGGCTGAAGTGGATGGATTGTTTGAGCCCAGGAGTTCAAGACCAGCCTGGGCAATGTAGGAAACCTCATCTTTACAAAAACTACAAAAATTAGCCAGGTGCGGTGGTACACGCCTCTAGTCCCAACTACTTGGGGGTGCTGAGGTGGCAGGATCACGTGAGACCAGAAAACAGAGGCTGCAGTGAGCTGTGATCGCACCAACCTGGGTAACAGAGTGAGACTCGCTGTGACTGCACTCCAACCTGGGTAACAGAGTGAGAGCCTGTCTCAATAATAATAATAATAATAATAATAATAATAATAATAATAAAACCAGTGTTGGATTCTTCTTGCCAGAAGCCACCTGAAACCTACCTGTAACTCTTCAAATTGGGTTTATTCCTTGTTGCAGTGAGGAAGAACTCCCCACAGGGACTGTGGGATATCTCAGTAAGAGGGCATCAGAGGAGACTCACTATGAGGTTAGGACTCTTGTTAGTAACCTTGGGGAGCATTGAAGGATGCAGGGCTTTGCTTAGGCCACCTGCTCTTGAGAGGCAGGGCTGATTCTACAGTGGGTGTGGTGATAAATCCTATCCAGGAGGGGACAGACCAGAGCTACTCACATTAGCCAGGGGAAGGATTTGTGGTATTAACATTTCTGTGTCTTGCACAGTGACCCTGTTTCTGTTGGTGCTCAGACAAGATTACAGAGTATCTTATCTTTTTTCTCTCATTTCATCCTAATTACAGAGTGGCATTGTCTGGTGTCCTGTGGAATGTTTCGTGTTCCACAGGAATGCGCCAAAGCCTACCTCAGAGCTTGGCTGAGAGCGCCAGGCCGGTTTTGAATTGTCAGGGCTGCTTTGCTCTTTCCCAATATTTTTCAGCATGATGAATATTAAAATAATGTGCTTACTATTCAGAGAAGAAGAAGACCTCTTTTTTAAAAAACAATTTTGAGAGACAAACGCTCACTGTGTTGCCTACGCTGGTCTCAAACTCCTGGCCTCAAGCAGTTCTCCTGCCTCGGCCTCCCCAGTAGCTGGGACTACTGGGGAGTCAGTGTACTACCAAGCCCAACTAGTTTTTATTTTTTGTACAGATGGGGGTGGGGTGGTCCCCCTATGTTGCCCAGGCTAGTCTTGAACCCCTGGCCCACAGCAATCCTTCTGTCTCAGCCTCCCAAAGTGCTGGAATTTCAAGTGTGAGCCACTGCACCCAGCCAGAAACAGCCCTCTTACAGAGAATAAGGAGTTTACAGTAAGCAGGCAAACCGAGGCAGGCATTCACCTTCAGCTGATAGGTAGAGATCATTCTAAATAAATGAGCTAAGCGATCACTTCTAAATTAACAAATCACAAAGACTGGTACTGTTTACCTAAACATCCACGCGTTAAACAGAGAGAAAAGCCCAATCATCAGACATTATGTCAAGTAAGAGCTAAGGAAAGTTGAAAACCAGGTTCTTCTGTCTTGCAACCTCTTCCCAGCCCCCGTGGCTGGCTCCTTGGCCTTGGCCTTCAGCCCTGCATCTCTTCAAGGCCTCCACTTGGCGATGTCCGTCCCACCCTCCTTCTCTCTATTTTTTTTTTTTTTTTTTTTTTTTTTTTTTTTTTTTTTTGAGACGGAGTTTCGCTCTTGTTACCCAGGCTGGAGTGCAATGGCGCGATCTCGGCTCGCCGCAACCTCCGCCTCCTGGGTTCAGGCAATTCTCCTGCCTCAGCCTCCTGAGTAGCTGGGATGACAGGCACGCGCCACCACGCCCAGCTAATTTTTTTGTATTTTTAGTAGAGACGGGGTTTCACCATGTTGACCAGGATGGTCTCGATCTCCTGACCTCGTGATCCACCCGCCTCGGCCTCCCAAAGTGCTGGGATTACAGGCTTGAGCCACCGCGCCCGGCTCCCACCCTCCTTCTCATGCCCTGCTCTTGCGCTCCTTGTCATGGGCTCGCTTTTCTCCAACAGCACACACCTCATCCTGCATTCCAGGTAAATGCCCAAGGGACCTTGTTTCCCTTGCCTTTATCCGGCCTTCCCCTTACTGGATGCAGAGCCCTGGCGCCTCTGCTGACTAGCAGGGGCAGTGGGAATCTTCCCCAGCTGTTTTTCTTGGGGCAGAAAAGTCACCAATGGAGGGGAGGGAAGATCCTTGGAGTTTGACATCCAGCAGTTCTCTGACCTCAAGCCCATTGTCTGGCCCTGGCAGCTCCTGAGATTTCCCGATTCTCGTTCTGAAACTCCATGCAGCAGGTTTAACGATATATAAGGAAATAGGAGCCCTTAGCACTGATTCCCCAGGGTCGACACAGGCAGGAGTCCTTGTAGCTCAAAGAGCAGCAGCTGGTGGGGCTAGGTAAGGCCACTTTGGAGGGGAAGGCTGGATGTGGAGGTCAGGGAGCCTCGTGTTGTATTGCGGCTGGAAAACAGGTGCGGATGGAGAGCTGAGGGGGCCGAAAAAAGCAATAATCTGCTCCAGAAAAGTGATGGGAGGATCGTGTGCCACTCACTGAGTCTTCACTGGGAGGCACACAGTATCCTCACTCGCACTTGCCCGAGACCGAGGCACCACATCCGGACCTCCGTCAAGCAGGGCCGCCCTTTGGCTTTGTTCTTTCTTCCCTGGCTACACTCCTGCACCCCTCTGTCCACCCACAGCGCCCCAGAACTGTGAGGAACCTGCAGTGGTGATGACTCTCAGCCCCTCCCTCTCCTCCTTGCAGCTTCTAACACAGTCCACCTGAGTCAGACTCACCCAGGCCCTGTTACACCTGTGGGTTCCAGGACTCCACCCCAGACCACCTGAATAAGTGTCTGGGTGCAGCCCGGGACCCGTGTGCATGACGAGGTCTCGTGTGATTTGGATGTGCCTAAGTGTGAAGACTAGGCTTGAGTGCGCCTGCTGCAGGGGCTTCCTAAGCTCCGCTGGCCCTGGCTGTTCCCTCCCGTCACCTGTCCTGGCGCCTCGCCGACCGAATTTCTGTCTCTCTGTGGCTGGGAGCTCCTTGACAGCAACCTCCTCTTGGTGCTCAGTGCCTGGCACTCAGTGGGCCTTGAGTCAATGTTCGCTTTTCCTGCCTGCGCCACAGCAAATGCCTGGTGTGTGGCAGGTGGGGAGTGGGCTGGTGGGGGAGCCCAGGTAGCTGTATTTGTAACTGGTCAACTCACACAGTGGCTCAGGGTCCTGCTGGAGGGGGCCCATCTCATCCCACAGTCTGGAGGAGCTGCCGAGCCTGCAAATAAAACACGTCAGTGACAGCCCTTGCGGGGGGACAGGGTCACACTGGAGAAGCATAGGCTAAGCAGATCCCGGGCCGTACCCAGACACTTATTCAGGCAGTCTGGGGTGAAGTCCTGGAAGCCGCAGGTGTAACAGGGCCTGGGCGAGGCTGACTGTGGCGAGGTGGACTGTGTTAGAAGCTGTCGGATTGGAGTACATGCTCCACTCGAGCCAAGGGACAGGCCTTTTGCTGTGCCTCAGCTAGGATTATCAGACTCCCCAGTGTAAATCCGGGCGGCATGGACCGGCATGCATCCTGAAGGGTTTTGGGATGAGGTGATGGCCATTCTGCTCTATTCTACAGAGGCCTAAGGTGGCAGGGACCCGTCAAACTCTGGGAAACGGCACATCGAAGTGGATTTAGCCTGAGGTGGGCTGGGAGACCGGGTGGGAGGGGAATTTGTGCTGCAGTCCTGGAACACATGACGGTGTCTCGGACCAGGTGATAAGAAGGGGCCCCCTGGAATGATTTGGAAGGTAAAGCTGGCGGAATTTGCTGACAAAGGCATTAAGGATGACACGAAGGCTGGGTGTGTCCTGAGCAATGGGAAGAATGACGTGAGTTACTGTTACCCACAACGGTGAGGAGCAGGCTGGTTGGGGGAGGGGCAGCAGGTTAGGCTTGCCACACTGATCAGACATCCTAGTTACTCTTGCCACCCTCTCCAAGCCACTATCCCCTGTTTCCTATGCCTGAGAAATGACCTGTCTCCACACATGAAGTCAGTTCACGTTCGAATTTCTGTCTTCCGAAAGAGGGCTCAAAAGTAAAAGTCTGGTTCGAATTGCAGGTGCGGCCAATCTTCCAGGGTCTCCTATTGCCCTTTAGGGAATGCCTGGCCTCCTTCCTGTGGTTCACAGACCTCCTTAGCCCAGCCTTGCTGTGATTTCAGGTTCCTGCTGCACTTTCTCACCTCCCCAGCACTGACTGCATTTCCTTGACCCTGGTGCTTCCTCCGCCTTGAGCTAACTCCTCGTTCTTCAGGACTCTTGTCCTCCCGGGACGCTCTCTGTCCCCACTGGGTCCTCTGCTCAGGTAGGGGTCATATCGCCTTGTGCACCCTTTACCCCCGGTGTTGAACCCACAGGCTCCTGCTATTTCAGCAGCTGCTGGCTTCATTTCCTGCCAGGCCAGAAGACCCAGAGGGCCCTCGTCTGTGTCCACACTGGATCCTTGGTCCCCAGCACAGGGCCTGATGCTTTCTGGGCTTTGGGAACACAAGTTAAGTTCTCAGACAGGGGAATTTGCCAAGTACCTGCTGCTAGGCGAAGCCTCTTCTCTAAAGGTAGGAGGATCCGAGTTGTCCACCAGGGCCTCTGCTGTGTCTGAGATCTGGGTGAGGCCAGCGACACTGTCTGCCCTGCCAGATACTTCAGAGCTGTTTGAGCTGCCACGTGGCTCCCTGCCATCCCTCACCCCTTTGCAATCAGAATCACTGCCATGTGTCTCTCAGAATTCTGCAGTGACTACCTCTTCCCATAGTTCTGGAACGATTTATGAGTGGTTGTGAGTAGGGAGCCGTGGGATCCTAGCCCTCCTTTCTAAGCTTTTGGAAACCTGCTTTCCTCGAATCTTACTAATAGACTTTATTTTCTTTCTTTTTTTTTTTTTTTTTTTTGAGACGGAGTTTCGCTCTTGTTACCCAGGCTGGAGTGCAATGGCGCGATCTCGGCTCACAGCAACCTCCGCCTCCTGGGTTCAGGCAATTCTCCTGTCTCAGCCTCCTGAGTAGCTGGGATTACAGGCACGCGCCGCCATGCCCAGCTAATTTTTTGTATTTTTTTTAGTAGAGACGGGGTTTCACCATGTTGACCAGGATGGTCTCGATCTCTTGACCTCGTGATCCACCCGCCTCGGCCTCCCAAAGTGCTGGGATTACAGGCTTGAGCCACCGCGCCCGGCTTAATAGACTTTATTTTCTAGATCACATTTGGGTTTACCGAACATTGGCCTGACAGTACAGGAAGTTCCGATTTACCTTTGCTTTCCCCAACTCCCAGTTTTCCATTATTAACATCTCGAATTAGTGTGGTACTTTTGTTAACAACTGCCGAAACTGCCTTGATAAGCTAGTATTAACGAAACTCTGTGGTTTACATTAGAATTTATTCTTTTTGTTATGAAGTCTTTTGTCAAGTGCAAAATGCCATGTATCCATCATTATAGTATCACACAGAATAGTTCCAATGCTCGGAATATCTCTTGCATTCTACCTGTTAATCCCTCCGTTTCCCCTAAACCCTACTATTTCCATAATTTTGCCTTTTTCAGTATTTCATATGATTGAAACTATACAGTATGCGGTTCTTAGAGTAGCTTCTTTCCCTTAGTAACATGCATTTAAGGTTCCTCCATGTCTTTTTGTAACTTAATAGATAATAATTTTATTGCCGAATAATATTTCATTATGTGAACAGAGCACAATGTGTTGAATCATTCACTTTTTGAAGGGTATCTTGGTTGCGTCCAGTTTTTGACAATTAGGAATGAAGCATTCATGTTCAGATGCTTGTGTTTCAACTCATTTGAGTAAATACCTAGGAGCATAGTTGCTGGACCATATGGTAAGGCTTTGTTTAGTTGTGTAAAAAGCTATCAAACTGTCTTTCAAGGTGACTGTCGTTTGCCCCATATTCTTGTCAATATTTGGTGTTTGTCATTGTTTTAGATTTTAATCATTTTAACACGTAGTGAAATCTCATTGTTTTTATTTGCAATTCTTTAATAATGAATAATGTCAAGCATTTTTGGTTTGTTTGTTTGAGACAGAGTCTCACTCTATTGCCACGCTGGAGTGCAGTGGTGGGATCTTGGCTCACCGCAACCTCTGCCTCCCAGGTTCAAGCAATTCTCCTGCCTCAGCCTCCCAAGTACCTGGGATTACAGGCACATGCCACCATGCCAAGCTAATTTTTGTATTTTTAGTAGAGGCAGGGTTTCACCATTTTGGTCAGGCTGGTCTTGAACTACTGATCTTGTGATCCACCTGCCTCAGCCTCCCAAAGTGCTAGGCTTACAGATGTGAACCAGCATGCCCAGCCATCAAGCATCTTTTCACATGTTTATTTGCCGTCTTTACATTTTCTTTGGTGAGATGTCTCTTCAGATCTTTTGATCATTTATTTTTATTTTTCGAGATAGAGTCTTACTCTGTTGCCTAGGCTGGAGAGCAGTGGTGTAATCATAGCTCACTGTAGCCTCCAATTCCTGAGCTCAAGTGATCCTCGCTACACAGCCTCCCAGGTAGCTGTGACTGCAGCCGTGTGCCACCGTGCCCAGCTAATTTTTTATTTTTATTTTTGTACACCTGGGGTCTCACTGTGTTGTGCAGGTAAGTCTCAAATTCCTGGCTTCAAGCAATCCTCCTGCCTCAGCCCCCTAAAGTGCTGGGATTACAGGTGTGAGCTATCACAACAGCCGGTATATTTTTAAGTTTAATTGTTTGTTTTCTGATTGTTCAGTTTTTTTGTTTTTGTTTTATTTTTTGAGACAGACTCTCTTGCTCTTTCACCTAGATTGAAGTGCAGTGGCATATCATGGCTTGCAGTAGCTTCCAGCTCCTGGGTTCAAGTGTTCCTCAGGTCTCAGCCTCCTGAGTAGCCAGGCGAGTGTCACCACACCCAGCACATTTTTATGTTTTGTTTTTTGAAACAAAGTCTCACTCTGTTGCCCAGGCTGGAGTGCGGTGGTATGATCTTGGCTCACTGCAACCTCCACCTCCCATGTTCAAGTGATTCTCCTGCCTCAGCCTCCTGAGTAGCTGGGATTACAGGCACCTACCACCACACCTGGCTAATTTTTGTATTTTTAGTAGAGACGGGGTTTTAGCATATTGGCCAGGCTGGTCTCGAACTCCTGACCTCAGGTGATCCACCCACCTCAACCTCCCAAAGCGACACAGCACATTAAAAAAAAAAGAAAATTTCTCCTCATGTTGCTCAGGCTGATCTTGAACTCCTGGGCTCAAATGAATCTTCCATCTCAGCCTCCCAAAGTGCAGGGTTGCTGGTGAATGAATACTAAGTCATCATAATGACTGCTAAGAATAACAAGTCCCTTATTAGCTATGTGTTCAGCAAATATTCTCTCTCAGTATGTGTCTTGTCATTCCATTTTCTTAACAATGTCTTTGCAGAGCAAAAATTTTTAATTTCTTTTTTTTTTTTTTTTTTGAGACGGAGTTTCGCTCTTGTTACCCAGGCTGGAGTGCCATGGCGCGATCTCAGCTCACCGCAACCTCCGCCTCCTGGGTTCAGGCAATTCTCCTGCCTCGGCCTCCTGAGTAGCTGGGATTACAGGCACGTGCCACCATGCCCAGCTAATTTTTTGTATTTTTAGTAGACACGGGGTTTCACCACGTTGACCAGGATGGTCTTGATCTCTTGACCTCATGATCCACCCACCTCGGCCTCCCAAAGTGCTGGGATTACAGGCTTGAGCCACCGCGCCCGGCAAAAATTTTTAATTTCAATGAATTCCGACATACAGTTTTTCTTCACGGATCATTGATTATGCTTTGAAAATCCTCCCAGGATTTTCCCTGGGTTGTCTTCTGAAAGTTTTGCATGTGAAATTTAGGTCCATAATCCATTTTGAGTTAATTTTTGTGAGAGGTTTAAGATCAGTGTCTAGATTCATATTTTTTCCCTTTTGTTGTATGCATGCCTAAACATTCCAGCATCATTTGTTGAAAAGATCGTATGTTATCTGTTGAATTGCTTTTAATTCCTGAAAATATCAGTTAATTATATTTTTGTGGATCTGTTTGTTCTCTGTTCTTCATTGATGTGGTTATCTATTCTATTGCCAACACTATACTTCCTTGATTATTATAGCTTTATAGTAAGGCTTTAGGTAGTATAAGTCTTCCAACTTGTTTCTTCTTCATTATCGATCGTGTTGACTATCCTGGGTCTTTTGTCTTTTCATATAATATTTAGAATCAATTTATCAGTGTTTACAAAATAAACTGCTGGGATTTTGATTGGATCACATCGAATCTATAGATGAAATTAGGAAGAACTGGAGTCTTTAAAAGATGGAGGTTTCCTATTCATGAACATGGACTATCTTTTCATTTATTTAGAACTTCTTTGATTTCATTAGATTTCTTGACATAGACCTTCTACCCATTTTGTTGATGTATTACTAAGTACTTTTTAAGTGCTAATGTAAATGTTATTGTGTTTTTAATTTTAAATCCCAATTGTTTATTGCTGGCATATAGGAAAGCGATTGACTTTTGTTTATCAATTTTGTATCCTGTATTTTAAAACTTATGGTCTTTAAGATGAAGAGCAACCCTTCAATGATTAGGGGAGACAAGATAGAAATAAAGATTTTATTACTTACAGGTTCTGGAAGTACATGACATGGCTGGAGGCCCCCTACATAGAGGTTATGTTAGAGAGTACAGACAGGGAGAAAGAGTGCAGAAATTAGCAATATATGTTGGAGAATACAGTGTGGGTGGCTTTAAGTTCATGGGCAAATCCCTGAGTGGTCCACTTAAAGGAAGCAGTGGAAAAGTGGGGAGCCCAGTCTACTAGGCAGAAGAGATACCTCCAAGCTTTTTATTCCCAGCCACTGGCTTGGACCATTTGGGTGTGGCGTTCTACTTCTAATACCTGGGCAGTAACCCATGCTGTGTCATTACCACTGAAATTGACCTTGTAATGTCTAGGCATTAGACCTTGTGCCTTGTCATGGGTGCTACTTGAGTAGCAGAGACACAAAAGGCTATGCGAGAAATCTGAGTCAGGTACCTAGTAAGGCATCTGATGGGCATAATTAAACAGATAAGCAGTCCAAAGGTGCTCACTATGAATTGGAATCTCATGGGCAGCCATCCACCCCACTACATAGAGTGTGCAGGGCTGGTCGGTGGGCTGTATGTAGCTGTCCCATATGGAGGTGGGCACCAGGAGGCAGTTGTACAAGGCAGATATCTGGATTGACCACCTTGAGGACCTGAGAGGAGGTGTACAACCTGAAAACTGTCAAGGGTGACTGAGCTCTCCTTCTGGAATAGGAAAGCTAAACTTCCCTTAAAAATGGGTGCTGAGGCCACATAAAATTATGATAATTTATTAAATTGTACTCTTGCTATAATCTAGCCAGGCACAGTGGCTGATGCCTGTAATCCCAGCACTTTGGGTGGCCAAGGTGGGTGGATCACCTGCAGAGACTTCGCAACCAGCCTGGCCAACATGGTTAAATCTGGTCCCTACTGAAATGACAAAAATTTGGTGGCTCATTCCTGTAATCCCAGCTACTCTGGAGGCTGAGGCAGGAGAATCACTTGAACCCACAAAGCAGAGGTTTCAGTGAGCCAAGACCGAGCCACTGCACTCCAGCCTGGGCAATAGAGCAAGACTCCATCTAAAAAAAACCTTGCTATAATTACTTATTAGTTCAGGAGTTTTGGGTCAATATTTTGGGATTTTCTACATAGACGATCATGTCATCTGTGAAGAAAAACAGTTTCTTTTCTTTCCCCCTAATCTGTATAGCTTTAATTTCCTTTTTAAAATCTTCTTGCATTAGTTAGGACTTCCAGTACAATGTTGAATACGAACGGTGGTAGGGTACATCCTTGCTCCTGATCTTAAGGAGAAAACACCTCGTTTCTCACCAAGAATTAAGTATGATGTTAGCTAAAGTTTTTTTTTTTTTTCTGTAGATGTTTCTCTGTGTGTGTGTGTGTCTTTTTAGAGATGGAATCCCTCTGTGTTGCCCACACTGATCTCAAACTCCTGTCAAGCAATCCTTCTGCCGTGGCCTCCCAAAGTGCTGGGATTATAGGAATGAGCCAGCACCCTGCCTATAAATGTATCAGATTGAGACATTCCCTCTATCCTAGTTTGCTGAGAGTTTGTATCATACTTGGGTGTTGAATTTTGTCAAATGCTTTTCTGCATCTATTTATGTGATTATATGATTTTTCTTGCTTAACCTGTTAATGGCATGAATTACATAGGTTTTTGTTTGTTTTGAGACAGGGACTTACTCTGTCGTCCAGGCTGGAATGCACTGGCACTATCAGGACTCACTGCAGCCTCAACCTCCAGAGCTCAAGACATCCTCCTGCTTCAGCCCCCCGAGTAGCTGGGACTACAGGGATGTGCCACCATGCCTAGCTAATTTTTTATATTTTCAGTAGAGATGGGGTTTTGCCATGTTGCCTAGGCAGGTCTCAAACTACTGGACCCAGGTGATCTACCTGTCACAATCCCCAGAGTGCTGGGATTACATATGTGAGCCACCACACCCAGCCTTAAATTGATTTTTTAAAAATATGAACCAGCCTTGCATACCTGTAAGAAATATTACTTGGTTGTGATAAATAATTCTTCTTATACATTGTTGAATTCAATTACTAATACTTTGCTGCAGGTTATTCCATCTACGCTCATGAAAAGGTAATGATCTGTAGGTTTCCTTTTTTGTAATGTTTTTACCTGGTTTTGGTATTAGGGTAATGCTCCCTTCCTAGAATGAGTTAGAGAGTATTATCTTTCCTTCTGTTCACTGGAAGAAATTGTACAGAATTGGTACAATGTATTCCCTAAATGATTTGTAGGATTTACCACTGAAGCTATCTGGGCCTGATGCTGTCTGTTTTTGAAGGTTATTAAATACTAATTTTATTTATTTATTTATTTTGGCGACAGAGTCTCACTCTGTCGCCCATGCTGGAGTGCAGTTGTGATCTCGGCTCACTGCAACCTCTGCCTCATGAGTTCAAGTGATTCTCCTGCCTCAGCCTTCCAAGAAGCTGGTCATCTAAGTTATCAAATTTGTGACCACAGTTGTTGAACATATTTTATTATACTTTCAATGTCCCTGAGATCAGTAGTAATGTCCCATTTTTCATTTCTGATATTAGCAATTTATGTCTTTGGTGTTTTTTTCTTTTTGTTAGCTTAGCTATAAGTTACCAATTTTATTGATCTTTTCAAAGAACCAGCTTTTGATTTTACTGATTTTTTTTTTTTTTTTTTTTTTGCTATTTGTCTTTCTGTTTTCAATTTCATTGATTTTTGTTCTAATTTTTATTATTTATTGTCTTCTGTTTGTTCTAGGCTTACAGTATGCTTCTTTCTCCAGTTTTCTAAGATGGAAGCTTAGATTATTGATTTAAGATCTTTGTTCCTTTCTAAATATAGATATTCAATGCTATACATTTTCCTTTTAGCACGGCTTTCACTATGTCCTGTAAATTTTAATAAGTTCTATTTCCATATTCATTCAGGTCAAAACATTTTTTTTTTTTTTCGAGACGAAGTTTCACTCTTGTTACCCGGACTGGAGTGCAATGGCATGATCTCGGCTCACTGCAACCTCTGCCTCCTGGGTTCAAGCAATTCTCCTGCCTCAACCTCCCAAGTAGCTGGGACTACAGGTGTGCGCCACCATGCCCAGCTAATTTTTGTATTTTTTAATAGTGATGGGGTTTCACCATGTTGACCAGGATGCACCTCTATCTCTTGACCTCGTGATCCACCCGCCTCAGCTTCCCAAAGTGCTGGGATTACAGGCTTGAGCCACCGCGCCCGGCAATATCTTTTCTTTTAAATTTTTTGAAGTGTCTTTTTGGCCCAGAATGTGATTTATCTTCTGAAGATTCTATGTAAACTTGAAAATAATGTGTAATCTGCTGTCAGTGGATGAATATTCTGTAATTGTTAAGTTCAGTTATTTGATGGTTGTGTTCAACTATAGTTGAGTTGTTTGAGATATTCTATCCGCTTCTGCCTTATGTATTTAGACAATTTCTTGTTAGGGGAACACATATTAAGAATTGGGTGTTTTCATGGAAATTGACCACTTTGCTATGTCATACTTCTATTTATCCCTGATAATTTTTGTTCTGAAGTCTGCCTTGTTTTGAATTAATGTGGCTATTCCAGGATTCTCTTGATTTGTGTTAGCATTATGTATTTTCATCCATCCATTCACTCTTTATCTATCTGTGTCTTTATATGTAAAGTGGATTTCTTACAGACAACATGTAGTTGAGTCTTGTTTTCTATTCTGTGAGTCTCTGCCTTTTAACTGGCATATTTGAACCATTTACATTTGAAGTGGTTATTGATATAGTTGGATTAATAGCTACCACATTTGTAACTTTTTCATTCAATTGTTCTTTACTTCTTTATAAAAATTTTTTTCTCTCCTTCTGTCTTCTGGTTTTTTTTTTGTTTTTGTTTTTTTTTTTTTTTGAGATGGAGTTTCGCTCTTGTTACCCAGGCTGGAGTGCAATGGCACTATCTCGGCTCACCGCAACCTCCGCCTCCTGAGTTCGGGCAATTCTCCTGCCTCAGCCTCCTGAGTAGCTGGGATTATAGGCACGTGCCACCATGCCCAGCTAATTTTTTGTATTTTTAGTAGAGACGGGGTTTCACCGTGTTGACCAGGATGGTCTCGATCTCTTGACCTCGTGATCCACCTGCCTCGGCCTCCCAAAGTGCTGGGATTACAGGCTTGAGCCACCGCGCCCGGCCTGTCTTCTGGTTTTAACTGAATGTTTTATATTATTTTATTTTCTCTTATCTCTTACACTTATTTTTAAAATAATTTAGTTTGGGATTTAGTGGTTCATGCCTACAGTTCAAACACTTTGGAAGGCTAAGGCGGAGGATGGCTTGAACCCAGGAGTTCAAGACCATCCTGGGCAATACAGCAAGACCCTATCTCTATTTTACAAAATTAATGGCTTCCTTAGGGTTTTCAGGATACTTTTGCAACTAATTTATAGCTAATTTTGCTTTGTTTATTTTTGAGATAAGGTCTTGCTCTGTCACCTGGACTTGAGTGTGGGGGTGCAATCATATAGCTCATTGCAGTCTTGAATTCCTGGGCTCAAGAAGCTCTCTCACCTCAGACCCTCAAGTAGCTGAGATTATAGGTGCACACCACCATGCCCAGCTAATTTTTTAAAAATCAATTTTGGTACAGATGGGGTTTCATTATGTTGCCCAGGATGGTCTCAAACACCTGGGCCCTGCTTTGGCGTTCCAAATTGCCGAGATTACAGGCATGAGCCACTGCACCTGGCTAGTTTACAACCAATTTAAGTCCATTCTCAAATCTACTTCATGGGTAATGTGAGTACCTTATAACAGAAGTATTCACATTGCTGTCATTCATTTAACTTGTCCATAAAGTATATTTACCCAGTACATTTTTGCTATTATTATTTTGAAGTTATCTATTAGGTCAATTAATAAGAAAAATTAAGGTTTTATTTGCCTTTGTTTATTGTTTATCTAACATACCTACCTTCTTTAGGTAGCTCCAAGTTTCAGGACTGTAACATTTTCCTTCTCTCTGAAGAACTTTTAACACTTCTTACAATATGGGTCTACTGACAACGAATTCCTTCCGTTTTTGTTTGTGTGAGAAAGTCCTGAATTCTCCTTCATTTTCTAAAGATGTTTATTTTTTATTATATATACAGGTATACAACATAATGTGTTCATATATACAAACATAGTGAAATGACTTCCTATAGTCAAGCAAATGAACATATCTGTCACTTTACCTAGTTACATTTTACATAGTAAGAGCACATATAATCTACTCTTAGCAAATTTTCAGGATACAGTATTATTAACTATCGTCCTGATGCAGTCTGTTAGATATCCAGACTCATTTATTTTATATAACTACAAGTTTATACCCTCTGACCAATGTCTACCAATTTTCTCCCACCTCTCACCCCGGTAACCGCCTTTCTACTTTTCATTTCTATGTCTTTGACTTCTTTTAAGATTCCACCTACAAATAAGATCATTTCGTATTTTTATTTCTGTGTCTGATTTATTTCAGTTAGCATAAAGTCCTTCAGGTTCATCCATGTTGTGGCAAATGGCATGTATCCTTCTCTTTTAAGGCTGAGTAATATTCACATGTATGTATCTCTCACAATTTTTTCTTCTTTTTTTTTTTTTTAAGATAGGGTTTCACCATGTTGGTCGGGCTGGTCTTGAACTCCCGACCTCTGGCGATCCGCCTGCCTTGGCCTCCAAAATGCTTGGATTACAGGTGGTGTGAGCCACCATGCCCGGCCATCTCACAATTACTTTATCCATTCATATGCTGATGAGCCCGTAGGTTGTTTCTATTCCTTGGCTATTGTGAGTGATGCTGCAGTGAACATGGGAACACAGATGTGGTTACAAGATACTGGTTTCACTTCCTTTGGGTATACATGCACCAGCTGGGTCATCTGGTGGTTTGATATTTGATTTTTATGAAGAATCTCTATGCTGTTTCCCATAATGGCTATACCAATTTACATTCACACCAAGAGCATACAGGGGCTCCTTTTTCTCCACACCATCTCCAATTCTTATCTTCTGACTTATTTATTCCTTGCTTTATTTTTAGAGACAGCTCTGCTCTGTCACCAGGGCCAGAGTGTGGTGTCATCATAATTCACTGAAACCTTGAACTCCTGGGCGTAAGTGATCCTCCTGCCTCAGCTTTCTGAGTAGCTGTTACTACAGGTACACACCACCACATCTGGCTAATTATTATTTTTTATTTTTTGTAGAGATAAGGTCTCACTATGTCACTCAGACTGGTTTTGATCTCCTTCCCTCAAGTAATCCTCCCACCTTGGCGTCCCAAAGTGTTGAGATTACAAGTGTGAGCCACCACGCTTGACCATCTTGTCTTTTTGATAATAGCCATTCTGACAGGTATGAAGTGATGCTTCATTGTGGTTTTTATTTGCATTTCTCTGGTGATTAGTGATGTTAAATACCTTCTCATATACCTGTTGGCCATTTGTATGTCTTCTTAGGGAAAATTATTCAGGTCCTTTGCCAATTTTCTAATTCCATTTTTTCTTCTTTTTTTGCTATTAAGTTGTGTGGGTTCCTTGTATATTTTGGATATTAAGCCCTTATGTGATACATGGTTTGCAAATATTCTCTTCCAATCCATATGCTGTCTTTTCATTTTGTTGTTTATTTCCTTTGCTATGCAGAATCTCTTTAGTTTGATGTGGTCCTACTTGCTTGTTTTGTTTTTGCTTTTATTGCCTGAGCTTTTGGTGTGATATCCAAACACTCATTGCCAAGGCCAATATCAAAGAGCTTTTTACCTTTGTTTTCTTCTAGGGGCTTTACAGTGTCAGTTCTTAATTTATATCTTTAATCCATTTTGAGTTGATTTTTGTATACGGTGAGAGATAAAGTCTAATCTCATTCTTTTGCGTGTGTATATACCGTTGTTTCAATATCATTTACTGAAGAGATTATCCTTTCTCCATTGTGAGTTCTTGGCATCTTTGTTGAGACTCAATTGACTGTAAATACATACATTTATTTCAAGGTTCTCTAGTTAGTTCAATCTGTCTGTTTTATGTCAGTACCCTGCTATTTTGATTACTACCGCTTTGTAGTATGTTTTGAAGTCAGGTAATATCATGCCTCTAGCTTTGTTCTCTTTGTTTAAGATTCCTTTGCTTATTTGGGGTCTTTTGTGGCTCCATATGAATTTTAGGATATTTTTCTATTTCTGTGAAGAATATTATTTGGATTTTAATAGAAATTATATTGAATCTGTAGATTGCTTTGGGTAGTATTATGATTTTTACAATATTAATCCTTCTAATTTATGAACACAGGCTGTCTTTTGTTATTTCTGTTATTTTTAATTTATTTCATCAATGTTATATAGTTTATGTACAGATCTTTCACTTCCTTGGGAAAATTTGTTTCTATGTATTTTGGGGGGTAGTTATTGTAAATGGCTTGGTTTTCTTTTTTGACAGTTCATTGTTAATATATAAAAATGCTGTTGACTTTTTATGCTGATTTTGTAGCATAAAAAATCTACTGAGTTTATTTATTAGTTCTAACCACTTTTCAGTGATGTCCCTAGGATTTTCTCCATATAGGATATGTCATCTACAAACAAGGATAACTTAATTCTTTCTTGCCAATTTGTTTGTTTATTTTATTTGTTTGTTTGGTTTTTTGAGAAAAAGTCTTGCTGTTTCCCAGGCTGGAGTACAGTGCCATGATCTTGGCTCACTGCAACCTCTGCCTCCCAGGCTCAAGTGATCCTCCCACTTCAGCCTCCTGAGTAGCTGGGACTACAGGCATGTGCCACCACACCCAGTTAATTTTTTAACTTTTTTGTAGAGACAGGGTTTCGCCATGTTACCTAGGCTGGTTTCAAACTCCTGGGTTCAAGCGATCTGCTGACCTCAGCCTCTCAAAATGCTGGGATTACAGGTGTGAGCCATAGTGCCTGGCATTCCTTTCTAATTTGGATGCCTTTTATTTACTGTTTTTGTCTATTTTTGCTAGCTCTTTCAGTACTATGTTAACTAGAAGTGGCAAATGTGGATCCTTGCCTTGTACGAACTCTTAAACGTTTTCAGTTTTTTCTCATTGACTGTATATATTAACTGAGCTTTTTATGAATGGCCTCTGTTGAAGAAATTTCCTTCTACACTTGTTGAGAGTTTTTTTTTTAAACCCTGAACAAACGTTGAAATTATCAAATCGTTTTCTGCATCTATGGAGATGATCATTTGGTATTTATTTACCTTTTCTTTTGGATGTGATGTATCACATTGATTGATTTGCATATGTTAGGCTAATCCTCGCATCCCAAGGATAAATCCTACTGTCTCCTTCACTTTTGAAGAATAATTTCATGGATTCTAGGTTTATAGGGCAGCTTTCTTTTTCTTTTAACATTTTAAATATCTCACTCCACTCACTTGTTGTTTGCATGGTGTACGACAAGAATTCTGATGTAATTTTTTTTTTTTTTCCGAGACGGAGTTTCACTCTTGTTACCCAGGCTGGAGTGCAATGGCGCGATCTGGGCTCACCGCAACGTCCGCCTCCTGGGTTCAGGCAATTTTCCTGCCTCAGCCTCCTGAGTAGCTGGGATTACAGGCACGCACCACCATGCCCAGCTAATTTTTTGTATTTTTAGTAGAGACGGGGTTTCACCATGTTGACCAGGATGGTTTCGATCTCTTGACCTCGTGATCCGCCTGCCTCAGCCTCCCAAAGTGCTGGGATTACAGGCATGAGCCACCGCGCCCTGCTGATGTAATTGTTATCCTTGCTCCTCTACCAGTAGGGTGTCCCCCTCCCTTCCCCACCTTCCCACACCTCCTGAGCGTCTTTCAAGGTTTTCCTTTTTGTCTTTGGTTTTCTACAGTTTGATTATGATATACCTAGGTAAAGAGTTTTTTTTTTTTTTTTTTTTTTTTTTTTTTTTTTTTTTTTTTTTTTCCCCCGAGACGGAGTTTCGCTCTTGTTACCCAGGCTGGAGTGCAATGGCGCGATCTCGGCTCACCGCAACCTCCGCCTCCTGGGTTCAGGCAATTCTCCTGCCTCAGCCTCCTGAGTAGCTGGAATTACAGGCACATGCCACCATGCTCAGCTAATTTTTTGTGATTTTAGTAGAGACGGGGTTTCACCATGTTGACCAGGATGGTCTCGATCTCTTGACCTCGTGATCCACCCGCCTCGGCCTCCCAAAGTGCTGGGATTACAGGCTTGAGCCACCGCGCCCAGCCTGTTGTTGTTGTTTTTAATTCTACTTAGTATTCTCTGATCTTCCTGGATCTGTAGTTTGGTGTCTGTCATTAATTGTGGGAAATTTGTAGTCATTACTACTTCAAATATTTCCTTTCTCTGTTTCTCCTCCTTTTTTTTTTTCTTTTATTCTGTTTTTTCCTTTCCTTTTCTTCTCTTTTCTTTTTGAGACAGGGTCGTTCTCTGTTGCCCATGTTGGAGTGCAGTGGTGCAAGCCTGGCTCACTGCATTCTGGACCCCCTGGGCTCAAGTGACCCTTCCAGCTTAGCCTCCCAAGTAGCTGGGACCACAGGCATGTGCCGTCCTGCCTGGCTATTTTCTTATTTTTACTTTTTGTAGAGACAGGGTCTCGGTATGTTTCCCAGGTTGGTCTCAAACTCAAGCAATCCTCCTGTCTCAAGCTCCCAAAGTGCTGGGATTACATGTATGATCCATCACAGCTGGTCCTGTCCTGGCTTTTTCCCACTCTTTTCTTGTTGTATTTCAGTTTGGGAAGTTTCTATTAAGATATTCTCTGTAGAAAATTCTCTTTTGAGACATTCTTAAGTTCAGAGATTCTTTCCTCAGCCATACCCAGGCTACTAATAAGTCCATTAAAGGTATTCTGCATTTCTGTTATGGGGTTTTCATTTCTAGTGTGTTATTTTTAAAAACGTTTTAAAAATAGTTTTTGTAAATTCATTTTTTTTCAATTTTTAAATAGAAACAAGGTCTCACTTTATTGTCCAGGCTGGTCTTGAACTCCTGGGCTCAAGCATCCCAAAGTGTTGGTATTACAGGTGTGAGCCACTGTGGCCAGCCTCTTTTTATTTTACTCTTTCTCGGGGTTTCAATCTTTCGACTTATATTATTCATTGTTCTTTCTATTGTTTGCTTTTTTCATTAGCACCCTTAGCACATTGATCATACTTATTTTAAGTTCTTTGTCTGATAATTCCAAAATTATTGTCATATCTGAATCTGCTTCTCCTGCTTCCTTTTTCTCTTTAGATTTTCTCTTGCCCTGTAGCATGCTTTGTAAATTTTTGTTGAAAACCAGACACGACGTATGGGGTAATAAGAACTTAGATATATTGGCTTTAGGGGAGTTGGTTGGTGTTTATCTTGCTAGGAGAATTACGCTGTGTTTACTATTTGCTGTATCTGTAGATGTCTGAGGCTTCAGTGTCTTCCAGTGTTGCTTTTGCCTCCTCTGGAAAGCTTTCTGAAATAGTCTGAGCCTCGTAGTTCTCTCACTGTGATTGATCCCCTGTTGCTGTACAGGGGTCCTGCTGCCGTGGAGGCGTGGAGGGGAGTATTCTCTCATCTTGTGATTAGGTCTCAGTGGTGTGGGTCTCTGCTCTTGTTGTGTGACCTCCACAAGTACTGCTCAGCTCCCCTCCCACTTAGATATGACAGCGTGGCTAGAGGGGTTGGCGTTGGCTCACTGACCTTCCCTGGGTCAGGTCAGGCTTTCGTCTAGACTCCCATGCGAGCCGTCCTTTGTCACAGGGAACTGGAGGAGAACAGAATGCTCCTGCATTTCCAAATGGCTGCTTTTCTTCTGTCCCAGCTGGACGCATGAGATTTCCCTCCAATCTTCACAGCGGGGTCATTGTAGGGCTCCTGGAGATAAAACTCAAGGAAGTATGGGAGCCCTCACGGCAAGGGTTTTTTTTTTTTTTTTTTTTTTTTGAGACGGAGTTTCGCTCTTGTTACCCAGGCTGGAGTGCAATGGCACGATCTCGGCTCACCGCAACCTCCGCCTCCTGGGTTCAGGCAATTCTCCTGCCTCAGCCTCCTGAGTAGCTGGGACTACAGGCACGCGCCACCATGCCCAGCTAATTTTTGTATTTTTAGTAGAGACTGGGTTTCACCATGTTGACCAGGATGGTCTCGATCTCTCGACCTCGTGATCCACCCGCCTCGGCCTCCCAAAGTGCTGGGATTACAGGCTTGAGCCACCACGCCCGGCCACGGCAAGGGTTTTTAACTCTAGCTGGTCCAGCCTCTGCCTCCAGCAGCTGCTTTATTTCAGTCTAGCGGTTCCTACTTGTTCTGGCTTCTCCTCTTGGGCTTCTGCTCATGGTGAGCTGTGATTTCTCTGTATCAGCCTCTCTCTGTCCAGTTTTCAGGGCAGCAGTTTGCCCTGTGATCTAAGAGGAGCTATTGTTTTTCAGTTTGTTCAGTTGTTTTCTTGGAAGGGTGGGAGTGATGCCGCTGAGCTCTTCATAGGGCAGAGGAAAAATCAGAAGTCTAGGCTGTCTTTTCACTGTGCCAGAGCTTTCCCTCCCATGACTGCCAACAGAGAAACTTGATTCCACTCCAGCATTTCCTCTCCGCTGATCTTGCTGAGTTTCATTATTTCTGTTCATTCTCCTGCTTCTCCAACCTACTGAGAGCAACTTGTTCAGCAGGAAGGTGAAATTTAAAAGCTGTGGTCAGGGGCCAGGCTTGGTGGCTCATGCCTGTAATCTCAGCACTTTGGGAGGCCGAGGTGCGTGGATCACGAGTCCAAGAGATCAAGGCCATGGTGAACCCTGTCTCTACTAAAAAATGCAAAAATTAGCTGGACGTGGTGGTGCACACCTGTGGTCCCAGCTACTCGGGAGGCTGAGGCAGGAGAATTGCTTGAACCTGAGAGGTAGAGGTTGCAGTAAGCTGAGATCGCGTCACTGCACTCCAGCCTGATGACAGAGCAAGACTCTGTCTCAAAAAAAATAAAAAATAGCCGAGCGCGGTGGCTTAAGCCTGTAATCCCAGCACTTTGGGAGGCCGAGGCGGGTGGATCACAAGGTCAAGAGATCGAGACCATCCTGGTCAACATGGTGAAACCCCATCTCTACTAAAAATACAAAAATTAGCTGGGCATGGTGGCGCGTGCCTGTAATCCCAGCTACTCGGGAGGCTGAGGCAGGAGAATTGCCTGAACCCAGGAGGCGGAGGTTGTGGTGAGCCGAGATTGCGCCATTGCACTCCAGCCTGGGTAACAAGAGCGACACTCCATCTCAAAATAAATAAATAAATAAATAAAATAAAATAAAAATAAATAAATAAAAATAAAAAATGAAAAGCTGAGGTCAGATGCACTAAGTTCTGGTCCTACAGTGAGCTCCCAGGTTAATAATAGGTGACAGTTGGGCCCCAGCTCATGTGGGGGCTCACCCTTCCAAAACCAGCCTCAGGCCCAACAAAGACCCAGCCAGTGCCAGTGCTGCCCAGCTCACCTGCTGCTTTCCTGTTTCCCAGTTCCAGGGTTCCCCCAAGACCCCCGCTGACCAGCTCTTTTCCAAGGCCACACTCCACGGGAGGACTGGAGAACATCTCAGGGAGGCAGCCACTGCATGGAGCCCCAGCAGTGATGTGGTTCTGGACCTTTGTCCATAAAATCTTAGAATTGTTACTGGGAAAGGAGATGAGAGGTCATCAGCCTGATGCAGATTGTGGCAGCCGGTACTCAGGGGTCCGCTGGCTAGAGGAGGAACCCCCTAAGTCTCATCAGTGTGGAGGACCCCCTGAGCCTTGGCCCCTGATGGACTGAGTTCTGGGGTTTGGAAGCAGCAAAATTCCCAGACACTACACTGCCTGGACCCAGGGTAGACGAAGATCCTGTGAAGGAAGAAGAAAGGAAGTGGAGTGGTTGGGTGGCCTGGCCCTGGGCTGCAGGTTCCAAACCAGAGACTCCCAACCTGCAGTCAGGGTGGAAGACCACCAGCATTATTAAGCTTGCAACAGTTATTTTAAATTACTTTTGAAAACACGTATTTTTTTTTTTAACCTTTAATACTCAGAAGAGTTATATTTGGAACACTTTCTATATCAGCTTTTATTGATTTAAAATTTTTATTTATGTATTTTTTGATAGAGATTGGGACTTGCTTTGTTGCCCAGGTAGGTCTCGAACTCCTGGCCTCAAGTGATCCTCCCACCTCAGCCTCCCAAAGTGTTAGGATTACAGCATGAGCCACAGTACCCAGCTTTATATTAGTTATTAGATTTTAGAAACTGGAGGCTTAATTCTGGAAAGCATATGTTCACAGTAGTTTAATTGTGAAAAAAAAAATTTTTCAAAACAAATTTTGGCGTATGTGAACACAGTTTGATCCTAGTATCTGACGCTGTCACAGTCTTCAAGAGAAAAGAACAACCATTCACCATCTTTGGACACATCTGTTGAAACGCATACTGCTATGTGTGCCAATGAACCCACTTTTATGCTTGTGTTATTTTGCATTGACTGTCTATTTTTAATTTAAATAATTATGCTTTGATCTTTGTAAGCTTTTATTTTATGGAATTGTTTGCACTGACCATAAGATATAAATAAAAGAAATAAATGTAGGCTGGGCGCGGTGGCTCACGCCTGTAATCCTAGCACTTTGGGAGGCCAAGGTGGGTGCATCACCTGAGGTCAGGAGTTCAAGACCAGCCTGGCCATCATGGTGAAACCTTATCTTTAAAAAAAAAAAAAAAAAAGAAAGAAAGAAATGTGTGAAATAAAAAAGTGGTCCAAAGAGGAGCTCATATTTTGGGAGGGGTTGGGGGTCGAGGTCGGCTGGAGGAGTCACCATGGACGTGGGCGTGGTGCTCATGGGGAGAGGTGATTCCCTGCCCTCCATGGGGGTGAAGTGGGAATACTTGCCACTCCCCCAGCTGCCCCTAAAAGAATCACATGGCACTTTGGGGGATGCCTGCAAGAAGAAAAGAGCTTGGTATCTTGTTCCGAGGGGCTGGATGACCTACCCAGAGGAAAAGAAAACTGAGAGCTGAAGCCCTTGGAGAGAGCCCACCCAGCGCTCCCCAGTGCCAGCCTGTGTTTCCCATGCGTCAGATCACCTGGGAAGCAAGCCATGTTGAGCCACCTGGCTGCCTCCTTCCCACACCAGGCTGTCTGCTGGGTGGGGAGTACATGGGAATGTCCTGGCACAAACAGCGTGGAGCAAAGGTTGGGGGTTCAGTCAAAGCACAGCTGAAGGAACTGAGGAATAAAGAGGACTCAGGGAAGGTGTGGCTGCCTCATTTCCTTTTTAATTGCAAAAGCAATACATGCTTCCTGTGAAAATGTATGTGTACCATAAAAATTTGCAGTGCCATAGTACCCCATAGTATGAATAAACTGTATCTGTTCCCCTAGTAGCAGATAGGTGGTTTTCAACTTCTGCATAGATACTGACACACTGAATATCTTATGTCTTTAGGTGTGAATGCAAATATTCTTGTAGAATAGGTCGGTTCCTGTTGAGTGGAATTGCTGAGTCAAAGGATGCTCATATTTATAAATTGGTAGATATGATCAAAATTGACCCTGAAGTGGCTGTACCAATTTATAAGCCCACCAAAATGTGCAGGAATGTCCACTTCTTGGGGAATCATCGTCTTCCCAGGTGAGATTCCCTGGTGACCTGGGGGTAACTTGGTGTCCGCTTGGCTGAGGAGGTTTTTCCCCCTTTCCGCTGATAGCAGTGGCTGCTGCCAACATGCCAGCTGCAGCAGGAAGGCATGGCTGGGGCTGCACACTCCGTGGAGCTGGTGGCTGCCCCACCCTTCTGCTTTGGGACTGGAGGTCCCGATGCCCAGAGCGCAGCTGCAGACCCAGGCCTCCTGCTCTAGGGTGCAGCCCCAGGAGGGCGGGGCTACAGCGGCCCAAACTGCAGCTGTGGATCCGAGCCCTGCTACACTCTTGGGGGAGGTCTGGAAGCAGGCGTCATTTGCCTTCCTGCAGCCGCCCCGCTAGGCGCTGAAGCTACCCTCTTACCAGCCAAACCCAGGCATCTCTGCAGCCTGCACCCTTGGGGGGGGCGTAGGAAGAACCCCCCCACCCCCACCCCTGCAGGCTCTGGGGTGTCTGCCACCTTCCTAGGTATAGGACCCGGGCGTCTCTGCAGCGTGCACCCTCGGGGGCCTTAGGAAGGACCCCTCCCTTTCCCACATCTGCCCCTGTAGTCTTGGGGGTGTCTACTCCCACTACCTGGCCTCTACTCGCTCCTGGCGACTGCTACAATCTTGGAGCAGAGTTTGGGCTAAGCGCTGGGGGTCTTGAATGGCTGCAGGAGGCAGATGGAGTCCTTGGCAGAAGTGGGCAGGTCCTGAGTAAAGGTCCCACTTTCAGGCCAGGGAGGGGCTTGAAGTCTGGGAGCTGGGCAGCCAGTCCTGCGGACCTGAATGGGGACTCATAGTGCCTCTTCTGGACCCGCCCATGGCCACACATGGACCAATTGGAATGCACTTCCTCCCCTCTAAGGTCCGTAAAAGTCCTGGCACCAACCAGAGCAGGCCAGAGGACAACCAGAGGGCAGAGAGATTACCGGGCGGACGACCAGCTGGAGAGAGAGAAGTGTCCTCTCCACTGAGAACTGCAGAGACCTGCCAGCAGAGGGGAGCTACCCTCTCTGCTGAGAGCTTCCCAGACCTGCAGAGACGTCTGAATGACTTGCCTGTGGAGAGGAGCTACCCTCTCGACCGCCTCCCCTCTGCTGAGAGCTGAACACTCCACGGGCAACCAGCCTACTGTGAGGAGCTACCCACTCCTCTGAGCTGTTCTAACACTAAATAAAACTCTTCGTCACCCTTCACATATGATGCAGGACAAGAACAAGAGCTTGGGCAAAGTCCCATGGCCACAGAGGTTTCCAGCCGACGTCTCAGAAAAACGAACACCCCAGAGATCCCATAACGCTGCCACCTTTGCGAGCATCCCATCCTCAGGCAGGTGCCAGCAGCGGAAGCCCCCCAGCCAGGCTCAGCACTGCTGTATTCTGTACACTGGCCAGGGATGCGCACGGAAGTGCTGTGTTCACCCTTTTCCTGCTTTTGAGAGTTAGCTGCATGGAAAATGTGAACTGTAGGGGGAAGGACATACACCATGTGCTATTTGTAGTCACTTGCCAGGGACACTTGCAGGAGGGAAATGAGGATTTTTTTACTCTGCATGCTCCAGCCTTCTGGGCAGCCACCCCCATGGCCTTCATGTTTCGTAAAATATGTACCTGAATGTCTCAGGTCTCTCTCAATTTTAGGCTGGGCTATTTTTGTTGTTGTTATCAACAAGTCCGCAGCAGGTATTTACTTTCTCTTTTCAACATGGGCGTAATGCTGAGACCAGCTCAGTCGTGGACACCCTAACCCAGGCGACGCCGAAGGAATGAAGAAACAAAGACACAGCGCAAAAGTGGGATCAGAGTGGGATGTCAGGGGGCTGACAGCATTTCCCAGCTGAAAGCCCAGAGAAGACTCTGACCCATGTATTTTTTCTTTGTGAACAAGTGATTATTTTTAATAAGCAGGTGCTCAGTGTTTTTTCATAGAATAAATGTAGACTACACAGGCAGAGAGTGCCTGTTCTACTACTAAAATAGAAATAAGCTGGAAAGCACTCTGCGAGTCAGCGATGGGGACCAGGTTGTATTTCCTGTGTTTTGGGAACTGGTTTAAGTAGTGTATACTCAGTACATATTGCTTACTATTCAGCAGTTTTCTGCCTGGGGATGGCTCAGTGTTCCTTGCCATCACCTCTCAGCAACCTCTCTGCAGCACACACGTCAAGACCTTCTCCCAACATCATAACTTGTCATCAACCTGGTGGTCAACTTCAGTTCTTTAGCAGTACCATCTCCCTGTGGGCCAAAGGCTTCCTGGGGAGAGGATGAGTTTGGTTGGACCTGTGCACCTTTAGCTGCTGTGCATTGGCCTGAGGGGACTCGCTGGACTTGTTCTGTCGTGTTGGAGCCACAGAGATGCCAGTGGTCTGGTCCACCTTCTTGTGAATGCCAGCTGCCCTTAGGTCCTCCAAGCTGCAGCCCTGCTTACTTTGGTGTGATTCCTCACTGTGAGGCATCTTGCTATGGGGTAGGATGGGCCCAGGCATGAGGCTCAGGACAGCTGGTTGAACCACTGGTCGTGTGTAGCTGCCAGCCCTGTGGGAGTGGGGTTTAAAGATCATGCCATTCCAACTGGGCCAACAGCTTGCCCATCATTTAAAGTGGGCTGATGGCATCCTCTGATTATTTAAAAACAGTTTAAAATTGCTTTTTGTATTAGCTATATGTTTGTTTTTCTTATTTATCAGATAAACACAGTCCTAAAGGAATAATAATTACAGTGGAGAAGAAACATATTTCTTTCTTTCTTTTTTTTTCTATTTTTCCAGGCTGATTGATCAAAGAGAGGAAACATTTTTTTTTTTTTTTTTTTTTTTTGAGACGGAGTTTCACCCTTGTTACCCAGGCTGGAGTGCAATGGCGCGATCTCGGCTCACCGCAACCTCCGCCTCCTGGGGTCAGGCAATTCTCCTGCCTCAGCCTCCTGAGTAGCTGGGATTACAGGCACGCACCACCATGCCCAGCTAATTTTTTGTATTTTTGGTAGAGACGGGGTTTCACCATGTTGACCAGGATGGTCTCGATCTCTCGACCTCGTGATCCACCCGCCTCAGCCTCCCAAAGTGCTGGGATTACAGGCTTGAGCCACCGCGCCCGGCGCGGAAACATATTTTTAAAACATTCACGAGTAAAAACCCAAAATATTTGCACACTAGTACAAATGACACTAAAAAAATAAAACCTCTGTTTTCTGAATATCATGTATTAATAAGGGAATAGCTTTCTCTCAACAGGTGACAAAGAATATTTTCATAAGCTTAAAATGCACTTATCTGACTTGATAGAGAAACAAATTACAATCCCCCTCTGGAACTGCACAGTGGTGTCGTGAGCTGGCGTCTCATGAGAGCCGATCAGAGGTAACTCTTCCTGCTATGGTCTGAATGTGTCCCTCTCCACCAGGCCCCACTCATATGTTGGAATCCTAGCACCCAAGGCAATGTAGTAGGAGGTGATTAGGTCATGAGGGTGGTGCCTTTATGATGGAATTAATGCCCTTATAAAAACAGACCCTTGTAAACCAGTTGAGGTGGCTTATGCCTATAATCCCAGCACTTTGGGAGACCGAAGCAGGGAGATCATGAGGTCAAGAGACTGAGACCATCCTGGCCAACATGATGAAACCCAGTCTCTGCTAAAAACAACAAAAATTAGCTGGGCGTGGTGGCGTGCACCTGTAGTCCCAGCTACTTGGGAGGTTGAAGCAGGAGAATCGCTTGAACCTGGGCGGTTGCTGTGAGCTGAGATCGTGCCACTGCACTCCAGCTTGGCAACAGAGCGAGACTCCATCTCAAAACAACAACAACAACAACGACAACAACAAACAAACAAAAAACAGACCCTGAGGAGGCCAGGTGAGGTGGCTCACGCCTGTGATCTCAGCACTTTGGGAGGCCGAGGTGGGTGGATCACTTGAGGCCAGGAGTTCAAGACCAGCCTGGACAACATAGCAAGACCCTGTCTTAATTAAACAAACAAACAAACCAACCAAAACCCTAAAAACAGACCTTGGAGAATTCTCTTGCTCTCTGCCCTGTGGGGATACAAGGCCAAGTCAGCAATTTGCAACCCTTCTGGGGTTGAGAACCCTTGCCAACCCTGACTATGCTGGCACCCTGATCTGGGACTTCCAGTATCCAAAACTGTGAGAAATCAATTTCTGTTGTTTATAAGCCACTCGGTGTATGCTATTTTGTTACAGGAGCCAGAACTGACTAAGGCACTTCCCAAGTCTGCCCTCAGTGATATCACATCTTCAGCTCAAAAGCAGCCATAGTGGGAGTACGTGCACCAGGGAAATCGGCTCAGTATTTTTTTTTCCACAAAGCCAGTTATTAAACATTTATCAGACACCACTGTATTTCTTTATCATTCTCTCTCTCTCTCTCTCTCTGTTTATATTACTATATGTTTTAATGAGCCATATGAAAATAAGATACAAACATCATAATCCTCAACCCCTTAATACATAAATGTGCATTTTCTTAAAACAAGTCATTTTTTCTGCATCAAAATCAGGAAATTAATTATTATTATCTAATCCACACACCTCTTTCAAAATGACCTTGTCCTCCCCACAATAATCTCTCCCTCTCTCTCTCTCTCTCTCTTTCTCTCTCTCTTTCTCTCTTTTGTAGAGACAAGGTCTTGCTATGTTGCCCAGGCTGGTCTAGAACTCCTGGCCTCAAGCAATCATTCCACCTGAGCCTCCCGAAGTGCTGGGATTACAGGCCCGAGCCACTTTGTCTGGCCCCATAATGTTTTTTATAGGTTCGGGATCCCATCCAGGGTCACCTATTCCGTTTAGTTGTCCTTCTTCCTTAGTTCCCTTTAGTCTGAAGCACTTTCTTAGTGTCGTCCTGTCTTTCATGACCTTGACATTTTTGAAGAGTACCAGTCAGTTTGTCTGCTGTTTCCTCCTGATTTACACATTCTTGGGTGCAGGAATACCTCAAAGGTGGTGCTCTTTGTTTTTTCCACTGCAGTGTATCAGGAAGAACATGATGTAAACTGACTTCCCATCTAGCAATATTACCTTTTGTCATTTGGCTGAGGTGGCGCCTGCCAGAATCCTCCACTGTAAAGTATATTGTTAAGTGTCTTGTACTTATGAGTTAAGAAATACTATTTTGAGGCTCCTATGGTAGAGCAGAGCTCTCTCTTCTCTCCGTGAATTTGTGTATGTATGTACATATGTATGTATGTATGTATATCAGTGGGGATATATACATACGTATGGATTCCTATTTTATTCAGGGGTTCGTAATCCATATGGACGTAGAAGTTCATTCGACTTGGCTCTTCCGTTCAATCGACTTCCTTATTTTCTGATATTGAAGGCTCTCCCTGCAATTCTCTGCCTTAGCCTTGGAGTCAACCATTTCTCCAAGGACACTTTGTTTCTTTTCCTGAAAATGGTACTAAAAACTACGTTCTGGATGCTAGGCATGCCCATTGGTACTGAGGCATTATTGTTGCTAAGCCTTCAAAGAAGACAGAGCTGGGAATGATCTGCATGCACACACACGTCTATCTGTCCACGTGTGCACGTGCATTCCATCTCTCCACACACAGTAAAACCCAGGGGTTCACATCGATACCCCTCATTACAGTCCACCTCAGAGTTACTCTCATCCTCTCCTTTCCCTTTCTGTATTTTTGTATTTCCCTTCATTGACAGAGAAACCTGACTCTCAGCACACTTAGTAAATTGTTTTATTTTCATAGCCCCCTCTTGTGTGTAACCAAACTTCTGGGCCCATGGGGCAAAAGCTCCAGCCCAGAGGTGCCGCCACCCCATCCATTCCCATTCTGGTACCAAAGGCCCTGGTGGAAATCCGTCCCCATGAAGAGAAAAAGAAAAGGAGAGGGAAAGAGGGAAGAAGGGGGGAAAGACCAGTTAGAAAGCCTGGTTGCAGACCAGTCTCCCTTCCTCACTGGCCCCCCAACCAAAATGGGCAAGGAAAGCTCCGCCTGGATTAAGGGGAAGGGGCGGGAGCCATATTCATTTACTCTGAAACAGTGCCCTGAGATACTGTCCAGCAATTTCATTATAGTGCCTTTCAAATGAATGATTTTGAAGATGAGTATTTTTTCAAAAACAGCTTTCCCCCTTTATTACAGAACCAATACATGAACATTACTGAACATTAAAAAAATAAAAGGAAGACTTTTAAAAATACAATTACCAACCATTTTCCCATCCATAGATAATCACTTCACTTTTTGGTATATCCTTCTCCCCACCGCCCAACTCTTTTAGTTTGAAAAATTTCAAACCCACAGCAAAGCTGCACTGATAGTACAATGAACATCTGTTGCCTCGTCACCTAGATTCACCAAGTGTTGTCATTTTGCTACATTTGACTTGTCTCCTTTCTACATATTCATATGTTTTATATTTTTCTACTTAAGTCATTGGAGATTCAGTGGCAACTTATTACATCTGTGGTAAAATTTTTAGATATAAATTACACTATGGTAATTTATATCTAAAACCTTCAGTATGTTAACTAAGAACAAGAATGTTACCCTACAGTACAAATGTCTCACCCAGAAAATGAAGCCAGGCACAGTGCCTCATGCCAGCACTTTGGGATGCCCAGGTAGGAGAATGGCTTGAGCCCAGGAGTTTGAAACCAGCCTGGGTAACAAAGTGAGACCCTGTCTCTACAACAGATTTAAAATGAGCTGGGGATGGTGTTGTGTGCTGAGGTGGGAGTATCACTTGGACCTAGGAGGTTGAGGCTGCACCGCAGCCTGGGCGACAGAGAGAGACTCTCTTGGGGCAGGGGCTGAAGAACACTTCCCCAGTGATAGCTTGTTCCTGTTTCATTTTCCCCAGTTGTGAAACTAATAATGTCCTTGGTCCCATCGTTGGTGATGTTAAATCGAACCACTTGGATGATCTGGTAGATTTCTCTGTTGTAAAGGTAACCCTTAAATTAAATCACTTGGATGATCTGGTAGATTTCTCTGTTGTAAAGGTAACCCTTAAATTAAATCACTTGGATGATCTGGTAGATTTCTCTGTTGTAAAGGTAACCCTTAAATTAAATCACTTGGATGATCTGGTAGATTTCTCTGTTGTAAAGGTAACTCTTTCAAATTTATAAGTAGCGTGTAAGTTTACTGCTTACTGTTTTCCAAAAGACTGTCACCAATAATTAGATTTCACCTCTTTTAAAAAATCTTCCTGTTTCTTTTTTTAAAAAAAGAAATTTGAATATCAGCATGAACTCATGGATTATGTTTTTATTCCGTGTGTTATAATCTCTCCTGTCATTATGCATCCTGATGTTCAAATTGTCCCTGAATTTGCCAGTGAGTCCCCTTCAGCCCGGCTCCTCTACCCTCTTGCCACGTTCCCTTCACTTTTTGAGCACTTACGTTACCTTACCACACACAATGCTCCAGGCTCATCTTGAAATTTTTGCCCCGGCCCCCGAAGCAGCTGTTCCTCCAACTTCATTTTAATGGGAAATGATGTTTAAAACTAGGATCTGAGCCTTACTTAGGTGAACTTGTTGCTTACGAAATATCACTGCGTCTCGACTTTTTTTAGAGCTAGCAACCATATACAAAAAATATGAAACTCTACAAATCAACGAATCCCTCTAATGCAGTCTCCAAAGGGTTCTCCCTTCTTCTTCCATGCTGGCTTTTTCCCCACCTCCCAGCGGGGCACCCAGGCTCTCAGGGCCGTGTGTATATTTGTACTCATTCACTCAGTCCCGCAATCCACAAATAAGCTTTCGACTTGTCTCCCTTCCTGGAAGAAAATCTCATTACACATACACATCTACGTAGGCAAAGGTCCCTCTCTTTGTCCCAGTCGGTGACATTTTGCTGACATTTTGGCCGGTGCACCTGCTCACTTTAGACGGAGCAGGAGAGCAAAGCGCTGGCCTGGGATCCAGGGAGCCGCCTGGGACCAGCCCCGCGGCCACAGGGGCGCCTCACCACGGGTCCAGGGCGGAGTCTGCGGGCTCATAAGGCTGTAGCCAAGTGTCACTGTCGTTCTCTTCGGGGACGCACGTCCCTTTAACCGGCAGGGCGCAGATGGTCAGGGGATCCGGGTGTTCGCCGCCGTCGTGGGCCCCGGGCCTGAAGTACGCACAGAGCGCGCCAGAGAAGGTGTCGTGGAAGGTGAAGATGTGGGAGCCGTCGGACGCGTTGAAGAAGGACAGCTTTCCCGCCTGGCAGTCCAGGAAGACGCCCACGCGCCGCGGAGGCACGCGCGGGCTGAGCGCGACGCGGTGCGGGGCCAGGACGAAGTACTCGCAGCCGTCCCACAGCCCCAGCACCCAGTAGCCGGCCGCCGGGCTCAGGCGCACGGGCCGGGAGCGCGGCACTGCGGCCAGGCAGGCGCCCAGCAACCAGCGGCTGCTGCAGCCCACGTGCACCTCCCAGTAGTGGCGGCCCGCGGAGAAGCGCTCCAGGCTCAGCGCGCACTTCTGCTCTGAGGCCCGCTGCGGGTCGCTGGGCGCGGGGCTGGGCGGCGCGCCGCGGGAACGCACGCTCTTGCAGTCCTCCGACACTTCCAGGCTGGGGTGCGCGGAGGCCGGATCCAGAGTCACGTCCACTGCGCAGAGCCACAGCGTTAGTGCCCGCCCAGGACGGGCTGAGCCCCCCCCGCCCCTCTGTCTCTTCCTCAAGGCAGACAAACCTCTAAGTTCTCTTGGTGGAATCATTGATAAAATGAAACCCTCGCCCCTACCCTCACCCTCAGCCCTGCAAGCCTCCTCCCCAGGACTGAAGTGGTGTGTGTAAGTCACTCCTGAGTGTTTGATAGTGACAAGGAATCCTGTCCTTTCCTGAGCTGGAAGGTCCCTGAATTCCATACCAGAGATAGCAAAGGAGGTAGGTTAGCGGGGAGTGCTATCTCGTCAAGGGGAAGGACCTATGGGCTGGTTCTAGTTCCTACTTATGTGACCTTGAGATAATTAGGAGAGCACTGGGCATCGTTTCACAGAAATTTTTGGATTTATTTTTATTTTTATTTTTAGTATACAGTCTTTCAGAAAAGTTTTTTCTTTTTAGGATTTTAAAAGGACCTTTGAGATCATCTCGTCCAGTGCCCCACACTTCAATAGCCCATCCCATTTGACAGATGGGAACCTAGAGGACCCCTTCTGTCAGAGGATCTGGGAGGTTCCTTACAGACTCTGCACTCTCACCTGCAAATAGCCCCAAGCCAGATGGGAATAAACCTAGAAATAAATCCGTGTGTGTGTGTGCGCACACATGCATGTGCATGCAAACACACATGTATGTGCATACGCATGCAGGCATATGTGTCATGTGGCGTGTTTGCAAGTGTGCTTGTGTGTCTGTGTGTGCAGGCCCCATGCTTGGCCCCTTGAAAGCCCCATCCGCTGATCTCAGATCTCTGCCTCCCTTCTGTTTAAGATCCAGCCAACCAAAGACACAAATCAGTTTCCTGGCTTCAGTTACCTGCATATTTTTGGGCTGCTCTCCACTCTGAAACCAAACAGAGAAGGGGAAAAAAGCTCAGAAATCTCAGTCAGTAACTTTGAAACCTTAACAAAGGTGCCAGATGCATGAGGGATGCCTGCAGATCGAATGACCCTATTCCCACCATGAAAACTGGTTTGAATCCAGACTGGTCTTGGGTTCACCATGTTATTTTCCTGAGACTGTAAGATTGAGTAGAAGACTGTGTCATTGATAGATGAAACCAGAGCTACATGCAGGCTGAGATTCTGCTGGAAAAAGCAGGAGAATGGAGTGTGTAGGTAGAGAGACTCTATAAGCAGCCTGGATGCCCTGAGAGACAGAAATGGAGCCTCAGCCTCTGACTGGCCAGGCTGTGCCCAAGAGGCCCAGCTGAGCCTGACATCTAGGACATCTCAAGATGCCCTCCAGATGCCTTGCCTTTTCCTGACATGCCTCCATTCTTAATGTGAACCAATCTGAGTGGATTTCTGTTGTGTTTTATCTTGTTCTGTTTTGCAACAAAGATTATCACCAAATCACACAAGCAAAAGTAACACAAGACATTCTCAGAGCTCCATATATTTACAGCAAGGCTTTGCTGCCCCGGTTTTGCATCAGAATAACTGGTGAAGCTTTAAGCACAATAGCTCTTGTGTGGAATATCTCAATTTTACAAACATGTCGATTTTCCCTAACTTTATGTAGAAGTTCAAAGCAATCCCATGTAAAACTGCATTTGGGTTCTTTGGGGAGATTTATGAATTTATCCTAAAATTTATATTTTAAAAAGGTTCATTCACCCTAAAAAGGAAGAGGAAACGGAGAAGGAAAACTTCTACTTTCAGATACTACAAAAGCCATAGTAGTGAAAACAGTGATGTGATAGGCAGTCAATGGACAAACTCAGATAGAGATGGGAATCCAATATGCATCAAAGGTGGTTCCCCACATCAGTGGCAACCCCAGAATAGTGTAGTAAATGGCGTTGGTAAGCCCAATGCACTATATGGAGAAAAATCACAGGATTCTCACCCAGTAGCTCATAAAATGGCAAATTTTAGATGGATTAAAGATACAGATATAACATAAAGATAGCAGCAAGGTTTTTGTAGTTACATAAATAAAACAAATAGAAGAAAGTGTAGGAGAATATATTTGTGACCTAAGTGTGAGGAAGGTCTTCGTCAACAAAACTTCAAAAACACAAACCATAGGGTAAAAGGTTGATGGATTACATTTTATCAAAATTAATAATTTCCTTTCAATAAGGGGAACTATGGACAAAGCTAATGGCAGATGGCATGACAGAAGGAATTCACAATGTTTATCTACAAGGGATTAATATCTCTCTCTCTCACACACACACACACACACACACACACAGAGACACATGCAGACACACACACAATATTCCTGTTAATAATAAAAGACAGCAATCCTATAAGAAAAATGGGTCAATGAAATGAACTGGCAATTTTCAGTACAGGAAGCCCCCAAAGCCAAGTAACATGCATGGAGATGCTCAAACTTTTCAGCACTCAGAGGTGTGCAAATCTAAAGAACAATGAGCCATCACTAATCCCCATTGATTGGCAACCTTAGAAAACTGGCTCACATGAGATGTGGGCAATGGAACCTCCCTGCATGGCTGGCGGCAGGATGAGAACACTGTCTCCACAACATCCCACTACCCCACTTAGTGAACATACTCACCACGGATGGGCCAGCAATCCCCCGCCTAGTTATATACCACAGAGAAATCTCCACACAGGGCCATAAGGAAATTATGCATTCTGTGTTACGGAGTGAGAGGCAGCCTGGATAACTACTGCAGGAGGGTGGCTGGCTAAAATGAAGCGCTCTACGGTAAGGAGGAGAACCAGACTGAATGCACACGAGTGGCAGCAATGGATACTAAAGCAGGATGACGCAGGAGAAAAGCAAGGAACAGCACAGAGCCATGAATGTCACTTACATGAACTATGATGCATATGCATAAATCAATATCCACATTTTGCAAGAATATATACGAAATATACACATTAGACTGTCTGCATTATGGGTGAACAGAGGGAGGTATGCAGAGACATATTTACATGTACAACACACCCATGCCAGAACCATGGACATCTTAGAGGATGGGCACCAAGAGTCGACGTAACTCTGATGTGTGACCAGGATTGGAACTAGCGGTTTGCTTTACACTTAGTCTTCAGGACAGAGTATAACCTCTACCCAGTGACATAGATTCATACATGCTGTGTGAGGCTGTGGAATGCAATCAGAATGATAAGCCCGATTAGTTAATCAGGGTGAGCTGGACTGGGGTGCTCAGATATAAATGAGGAACAGTCAGAGAGAGATGGATTCCACTCACCAGCCTGGCCTTCAGCCCGTCTCCAGTCTGAAGCAGCCAAGGGAAAACAGGGAATTAGCACATCGGGACCCCAAGCTTCCTTGTTCAGACATTACATCTTACACCCACCCCATCACCTCTCTGTCTCTTCCCCCTCTCCTGCTACCCACACAGCCAGCAGGGGTCCTGCCTGGGCATCATACCTCGTTGGGAGATGAGAAGATATATGGGGAACCAGATGCAAAAATATGAATGAGAAGGAATAGTTCTAAGAGGGGTCACTTACCAAGCTCTGTCTGAAGCTTCTCTGCAAGCAAAACACACAAAGACAACATCAGCCTGCAGATGGGTGGAGCCACCTTCTCAAAACAGGCCACTAGGAAGAGCTTTCCTGATCTTAAACCATTGTTTTTTTTTTTTTTTAATTGAGTTTTCTACATATTTATTATTTTGTTTAGAACTCTAATTGTAACAATTACTGTGAGGAGTATTTTATCATTTAATAATATTTTAACTGATTTCCTATATAATTTAGTAAAACAATAAATCACTTAAATGAAAACAAATGTAATGTATTTTGTTTTAAAGTACTTGAATACTTGATGAAACTTTCCCAATCCTTAGAAAATTCTGAAGCATCTATTATATTAAACTTTGTAAGTACCAGGAATGCTAAGTTTTTAGACAGCCAAACTCTGGAGTGAGATCCTCTGGGTCGAATGCCTTGGTCTGATATTTCCTAAATATGCTTTGGGGAACATTGTTTAGTTCTTCTGGGTCTCAGTTTCTCCATCTATAAAAAAAGGGTGATAATAGACCCGGACTCACTAGATTCCTGGGTGGTATGAATCTTAAACCATTGTTAAACACAGTTTCCTCTTTGGCTCTTCATTATCCTAAAAAAGGAGGCCCATCTGCAGGACTTTAAGCCTCATCCAATCTGACTTCAAAGGTGGAAATCTGCACAGGGCCTAGAAGGGGAACCAGATCTTAGTACTGACATACCCCTCCCAGGATTCAGGTTGTTCTTTCTGCCTGAAATCACAAGCTTCCTGGGGAGGAGCTCCTGAATAAGTCCAGGCACTGAGCGCAGCCTATGTGAGCCTCAGGGTCACTTACTGGGTACATTATTTAAAGGACTGGAAGGACATCACACCCAATTATTTCCCCTGACCAAATACCAAGGACTCCAACATTTTGTTAGTAGAAATGCATTCCTTTGATCTGTCCACCCAATGTCAAGTTCTTTCAAAAGTAAATGCTCCTGGGAGAGGCATTCAGATTATAGTGTTATGACTTATAATTCAGACTATAGTGTTAATGACTTATTCGGGCTATTTTTTTTCCTTCCCCTTGAAGGACTAGGGAGACTGCAAGACAAGCGTCCCCATCCTTATAGTCTCATCTGAATTGCCCCCAACCCCAACACCATGGCGGCCTTTTCCTCCATTCCCCCTCCTCTGGGTTCATCACTCTTCTCTCCTCTGTACAAAGACACACATCCCATGGCTTCAAGTTTCCAAGTCCCTCTAGGGAGAAAAGGGAATCTGAGAAATTATTCCCACTTTGGTGCAAATTAAAGGTGCCACCCTTCCTAGTGGCATTTGCATGAAAAAGAGAAGGATATTCTGGGAAGATGAACCAGAGAAAGTAAACGTTTATGATGGAATCTTAACGGAACTGTCTAATTTGCAGGGGAGGAGCTGGCCAGGTCTGTCCAGAGGGTCTCAGGCAGCTGTACGGTGGCAGGCAGCCATCGTTTCAGCCCCTTAGCAAGTGGAGAGCTGGAGTCTCCCAGGGATGGTTTAGAATTAGATAGCTGCCAGCCGATCCCGTCCAAACGGAGCCTCTCCTCCCACTGCACAGGCACAGGGATCCACCCGCTGGCTGACAGGCAGTGTGGCCCCACACCCAGAACTTACCCAGCTCTGCAGTGAGTTTCCCTGGAGAAAATAAAAATAAAAAAAAAGAGGAAAGTCTCTCAGGTTGGGGAATGAGGCAGACAGATGGATGAACACTGAGGCCTCACCTCCGACGTGTGCACTCCCGTCCCCGGTGATCTGGGGGCCCAGGCTGGGCCGGACAGTGAGGTTCCAGGCAGGGGATGGGGAAGTGCCCACCCCCCGCCCCATTCCTCGGCTCCATAGGAGGGTGACCCAGCGCCCTCCCTTCTGCTAGTGTGAAATGTTGGAACCTTCCAAATAGATTTTGCCCAGGGGAAACGTTGAGCCCTGGTCACATACTACGGCTGCTTTCCCTGGTGCCTGATGGCAGCTTTCTGGCCTTGTGTGGAGGTACTATGCATCAACCCGACTCCTGTGCTTTACAAAAACCCCAGATGAAATGACGCTGGCAGCAGACCCTGGAGACTGTTCCCTCTGCACAGTGGAACGTTAAGCAAGCCGTGAGGGTGCAATCGACAGGAGCCAGTCAACCCTGACATCTGCACGCGAGCCTCTGTGTGGGAAATGTCACTCCGTTCAGCACCTTCTCTTCTGCCCCTATGAACGATCTTCCCTTTCCCCACCGCGGACTGATGACCGTGGATGGCCGCCCTGACACCTTGCGCTGGAATAAATGCTTCTAACGGGACCCCGGGCCTTTGGATTCCCGCGGGTTGGCACCTAGGGAGGTGGGCGCCGGACGCCCTGCTCCCCGCTCACCTTGTCTCTTCTCCGCCTGCTTCTTGAGCTTTTCTGAAGGGAAAACGGGAGGGGAGGGCTGAGCGTGCGCCCCTGCTCCTTCCAGGCCCCCATCGCGCGCCGCGTCCCCGCCCCCGCTCCCGAGCGCAGCCCGCGCGGGTACCTTGGCGTCTCCGCTGTTTCTGGAGGAGGCCCAGCGCCAGCGCCACGAGCACCGCCAGCAGCGGCGGCAGCACCGCCATGGTCCCCAGGAACGCGCGCTTCCACCGGGAGGCTCCGGGTAAAAACACGTCTGGAAAACACCCCACAGGGGCGGTCTCGATTTAGGCGCCACTGAACAGTGAGAGACCAGAGCAGCCTGCCCTCGGGCGACCTCTGGCTGGGCGGGGAAGCCGCCGGGCCCACCGCAGCCGTCTGCGAAACGCGCGCGCGAGGGGCGTCCCGGCGCTCTGGAGCTGGGAGCGGGGGCCGCGCGGGCGGGAGCGCGTTCCGCGGAGTGGGCGGCCGCGCGCGGCGCGGGGAACAGGGGTCCGGGGGGAGCCGGCGCCCCCGCCCCGCCCGCGGCTTCTGCGGCCACAGCGCCGCCCTCGCTCGGCTTCTCCCCACTCCTGCCCCCCGCCCGAAGGCAGGAGGGTCCCAGGGGCTCGGCCGGCGTTGGAAGCCCAGTGGGCGCCCGCTCTGCACCCGCACTGTCGCGCCCACAAGGCGTCTCCTCGCTTGTTTGCAATCATTCGGCTTCTACCTCGGTTCTCAGCACGCTTTTGGAAGAAGTGAATACCGAGCCAAGTGCGCGCGGCCTCGCAGCTCCCACCTCCCTCCCGGCTCCCCAGGGAGGACCCCCCGCCCCCCACCGCCAGCTCCCACCTCCCTCCCGGCTCCCCAGGGAGGACCCCCCCCGACCCCCACCGCCAGGCTAGACGTGGCCCAGGGCAGCGCCCACCGGCTCGCCCCAGCCGTGGCCGGGATGCGCAGAACCCACTGGCCCTTCACAAACTCTGTGGCAGTTTTAATAGAGTAACTTTCTGTGTCATCTAATTATTAGAAAATGTTGCTTTTATCTCAGATCTTTAAAAAATATTCTTTTTAAAAATTGTACTAAAATATACCTAACATTTCCCATCTTAACCATTTCTAAGTGTAGCTTCAGCGTCTCTAAATGCATTCACCATGTCCTGCGGCCATCGCCACCGCCCATCTCCAGAAGTTTTTTCCTCTTTCAAAACTAAGAATCAGCTGGGCACGGTAGCTTATGCCTGTAATCCCAGCACTTTGGGAGGCCGAGGCAGGCGGATCATCTGAGGTTGGGAGTTCAAGACCAGCCTGATAACAACTGGGAGAAATCCCGTCTCTACTAAAAACGCAAAATTGGCCGAGCGTGGTGGCGCGTGCCTGTAATCCCAGCTATTCAGGAGGCTGAGGCAGGAGAATTGCTTGAACCCGGGAGGCGGAGGCTGTGGTGAGCAAAGAGTGCACCATTACACTCCAGCCTGGGCAACAAGAGTGAAACTCCGTCTCAAGAAAAAGCAAACAGACAAACAAAACAGAACAAAACCTGAAACTCAGTATTCAATAAACAGCGATTCCTCTTCCCACCCCCAAGCCCTGGCACCTTCCATTCCGTATACTCTCCCATCCTTACGGATTTGGCTCCTCTAGGTAATCTCACATCCGTGGGAACAGACGGCATTTGCTCTTTTGTGTCTGGCTTGTAAGTGACATCAGTGGACTTTGGTTTTTGACTTTGTTTTTCTAGCAGTGCCTTTTTATTGTATGGTACAAAAACATTGGGTCACAATGGATTGGTCCTCACAACAGATGGTGTGTGAAGCACCGGCCTGGGGTCAAGAGCAAGGGCTCAGGGCAGGCTGTCTCTCTGAGCTGTGACCTTCCCTCTCACCTGTTCTGCCAGCCACAGACAGCTTTCCCTCTCACATCCCTGGCTTTGCGGTTCCTGCCACCAGAATGCCTTCCCAAAGGTATCAGTGTGAATCATGCCATTTATAAAGAGGTCTGTGCATGCAAACATTTACCCATCTAAAAATGTATATATAAACTTGTTTAATGTAAGTTTCATAATAAATATAAATAATATAAATTAAGATTTATATTAAACACTAAAAAGAAAATATTGGGTTTTTCCTGGTGCAAAAGGGAGACTCCCTCCTCTTCCCCTGTTTCAGTTCATTTTCCTTAGAAAATGTGTCCATTCTTTCTTTACAACACAAGAATGATTTTCTTAAGGGCCACTTGTTTGAAATGTAAACATAAAAGAGAGATCACTGCGTGGTAATTCCTGTCTCATGGGAGTTTATCTTAGGTGCGGGTCTCCAAGTTGGAACTACAGGCTTGCCATAGACATATCACATCCTTAATTTTTCCTTTGGTTAAAGACAGTTAGCTAACACAGATGGCCGTCCCCATTCCCAGGGGATTTAGAACTGTGTGTGATAAATGGTGTTGCCAAGTCCTCCTACTTGAAGACAAGTTATCATTTATCTTGAGAACATGTGTACATTGGCCTGTATCTGACCAACTATATCAAAGGGTGAGTTTTTTTTTCTCTGTTATAATAAAATAGCTACTGATTTGGACTCATGTGAAAAATGGCCTGTAGTTTGGGTTTGTCTTCAAAATGTTAAAAAAAAAATAGAACTATGAATATGAAACCCTTCGGTGGCTGCCTCATAATTAGACTTTAATAATGACCTTGCCTTCGGCTGGCTGCCTCCACGCCCACTTCCTGGACAAGCCTTTTGTAATCTGTGGACATGCCCTGCTACTTTCAGCCTGCTTCGTTTTTCTCTACAGCACCTGCCACCTACTAATGTGATGTGACAGGATGTACTCCTTTTGCTTATTCTCTGTATCCCCCACTGGAATGGGGACTGGGATCACATTGTGGAAACTCAACAAACACTGTTCGGGAGATTGCTTTAGGAATCTATAAGCTCCCATGATGCATCTGACTAGTAGAGTTGAAGAGTTTTAGTGTATGGCCTTAGGCACAGAAATGTGGGCTCTCTGGGGCCCCCCTCACTGGCTGTTTGTGTAGTAGTGTTCTTAGTGTGTTCCTTATATCTAAGTTGCTGACTTCTCAGGTGCCAAGGCCAACACATCCTATACGCAGACGGGCCCAGTACCATTGTGACTTTATAGACGGCCTTTGGGCCAGTGCATATGTAGATGTGAGGAGTAAGAAGACGGGTGTGAGCTGACAACCACTGACCTGCTATCTGAACCACATAGTCTTTCTTCTGGCCCAAGAGGAGATTCTGGATGGAGAGGGACACGTTGCTGAGGGCTCCCTCTCGGACGATCACAGATGTTTCCAGATTGAACAGGCCCTGGGAATCCTGGACGATGGCTTCAAACTCTGGAGGCAGGCACTGTCCCTGGTGGTTTCTCCACTGAGCCTTAGGCTTGGGGTACCAGCCACTGGATCTGAGCCTCAGCTGAATGCCTCCTTCCTTGGAGCCCTCAAGGGAGAGGTGAGGTTCTGAGCCCTGCCCTGGTGGAGGCAGGAAGAGTGGGAACAATCAGCCTCCTTCTGAGAAATCCATGCATAAAGTTCATGCCACCGTTCACCACTCGTAGTCACCATAAAGCATCATGATCTGTGACTGCTATTAAGACACGTGTGGGCTTGAAGCTCCCCATCCATGGACTGGAAATGACAGTCTAAATCAGCGGTAGCATGTGGGGACACTAATACCCCTAAGGGACATTTGGAAATGGGAAGGGGATCATTAGGTGTGGAAGGGCTAGTAGCATTTAATCATATTACGCAAGGGACAGTTTCCCTGAAATGTCGAATAGCACCACCATGAATTCTAACACCTTAGAGTTGTGACCCTTCTCTCCCTCACGAATCCCCCCAGAGCTCCAGTGCCTGCATTATACACACTCTTTTATCTCTCCATCCTTGTGGGACTGACACTATATTTTGAATATGCAAAACATTAATGTGGTTTAAATGCCAATGCTGTATAGAAATGTATATCAGGGAGAAAAAAGCTCCATCCTTTCCGTGCCATCACACCTCACCCTAGGTAAATAACCAATTTCATTAATTTCTGGTTTATACTTTCTATGTTTCTTTTTGCAATGTTTCTCCTTCTTTCTTACACATGCAAGTATGTATTATCGAACCCTGCATTTTGCTTTTCTCTCTTAACAATACTAGAAATCACTCTGCCTCCACTGAGAAATCCCCTCATCATTTTTTCCAGCCGCATAATGTATATAAATAGATCATACTCAGCTTTTATGTATGCTTGGACATTTAGGTGGTTTCCACTATTTTGCAATTATTTTTCAAAAGCTTTACAAAGATTAAACTCATACATATCCTTTTTTCATATTGGAGGTATTGGAGGTGGAATAAGTTCCTGGAGGTGGGATTCCTGTGTCAGAGGGTAGACACACAGCTAGTCCTCTTAAGTATTGTCAAATTCCCCTGCCCTGGAGCTTCCCAAGTTTGAATTCCACTAATATGGTACAAGAGAGCTTGCTTCTCCATTGTCCCATCAACAGTACATGAAAGAGCTTTTAAAGTTTTGCTAGTCTGACAGTTTTAAAAAATTGCATTTTGATGTAGCTTTGATTTCCCTTTCTCTCATTACGAGTCACTTTTACTCATTTTATATATATATATATATATATATATATATATATATATATATATTTGTGCGTGTGTGTATATATATATATATATATTTACTCTCTCTATATATATATAAATAGATAGATAGATATAGATATATTTTTTTACTCTCTCTGGAGAGAACTCTGGAGGCAGGCACTGTCCCTGGTGGTTTCTCCACTGAGCCTTAGGCTTGGGGTACCAGCCACTGGATCTGAGCCTCAGCTGAATGTCTCCATCCTTGGAGCCCTCAAGGGAGAGGTAAAGTTCTGAGCCCTGCCCTGGTGGAGGCAGGAACATATATATATATATATATGTAAAGAGAGAGAGAGAGAGAGAGAAAATATATATCTCTATCTATCTATCTATCTATAGATAAATAGATAGATAGATAGATTATATATATATTTCAAGACAGATTGGCACCCAGGCTGGAGTGCAGTGGCACAATAACAGCTCCCTGCAGCCAGATCCTTCCATTCCTGAGTAGTTGGGACCACAGGGACACACCATACCTGGCTAAGAGATGGGGTCTCCCTATGTTGTCTGGGCTGGTCTCAAACTCTGGGGCTCACGTGATCTGCTCGTCTTGGCCTACCGAAGTTCTAGGATTACAGGCTTGAGCCACTGTGCCCGACTTTTTTCATACGTTTAGGGGCTATTTGTGTATTTTTTGATGAACCGATAGTTTTAAAAAATTGCATTTTGTTTTGTTTGTTCATTTGAGAATGGACCTACCCATCAACTTTTATGTTTTTCAAAAATTAGCAACATTCTTACATGCTCTGTGACTCTCCCTCTACTTGGGCAAAGCAACTGTATCTCCCTGTGCCCTACAGGGCCTTAGGACAGTCCACGCACCTGCTACCTCCAGCTCCCAGACAGCTTCGCCAGAGAAGTTGTCGGAGAGGAAGCGACAGCCATACATGCCCTCATCGGAGGGGGCGATGCTGCGAAGCTGCAGGGCCACACTGCCATCGGTGATGTCATCCTTGACCAACTTGGTCCTGTTCCGGAATGCCTCCATCTGCGTGCCCAGGAGCTCCTGCTGCTCCCGGTACAGGTGCACCACGTCTGAGGTGCGGCTCCGGAACCAGCGGATCTCCATGTGCTGTGCATCCAGGTAGGGCGAAAGGTGGCACGAGAACTCCACCTCCTCACCGGCCAGGGCCAGGATGGGCTCCTCAGGGCCAACCACTGTGGTCTTTTCTAGGATGAGAAGTCGGAACAGGAAAAAGCAGCCCTCATCCAATTTAAAAAAAAGTTTATCACACCCCTTTACAGCTGAGGAATCTACAGCAAATCATGCAAACTCTACAGGACAACCGGCCTGGGTCCTTGAACAAGTAATTTTTATGAAAAAATGTGAGTGCATGATTAAATGAATACACAGGTGACATCACAACCAGATTTGTGGTGCTGAGCTGGTCATGGTTTGATCCAACCAGGTACAAATGTTATTTTGGGAACAATTATGTCAATATTACCAAGGCATTAAGTGAAATGAAATCTTTGATCAAAAAAGCAAGTTTCAAAAAAAAAAATCTGTACACTATCATCCTGAGTAAAAATCATATGTATTTGTATAAATATGCAGAGAAAAATATCTGAGACACCGAATTGTTGGTGGTGATAATTTCTGCATGATAAGAATAGATATTTTCTTATTTTTGCTTATCCGATTTTCCAAGTTTAAAAAATAATTCCCATGTACATCTTCTACAAAGGGTATCAAAAATCATCTATGAGGGTTCCCTGCTCCACAGGTACCCTTCCTTTGAGACTTATTTGCTGGGGTCTTTCATTTGATGACCCTCCTCTTTGAAGGCTTCCTCATGGGGCCTCTGCGTTCCCTTTGGTCTGGCCTGTTTTCCGCAGTTCCCATGAGAGTTGCTGCTCCTGCACGGTTCTTCCGCATGCAGGGTTCCCTGCCACCCCACACGCACTCACTCTTCTCTCTGGCCTCTGTACCTCCCCTCTCCTTTCTTTCCAAGTTTAGCTCAAAGCCCATCCCAGAGCTCTCCTGTCATGGACCCTCCCTGTCCTGCACTCGGCTCGCTCGCTCTCTCTCCCTTTGCTCACACTATTTTAGGCTTCTCATTGCCCAGTAAGTGAATATCCAATACCCTTCCTACAAGTTTCCCTCTTCAGTTTCTCTCCGGCTGTCTCTCTCCACACACCGACGTCTGGCTGTTTCCCTAGGCACATCCTGCCCTAGCTTATCCCTCATCTGTCATCCTCCTGCAGAACGTGCATCCTGCAAGCCTCTGCTCACACAGTATTCCCTCTCTATGGCTCTCCTCAGCTTTCCAGGAACAAATCGTTGCTCTTAGCTGTGCTCCCAATGTCTTTGATGCTACGTCCACCGCCAACCCCCTCGACCACAGACTGCTGAAGACCAGGGCTATGCTGCAGTCACCAGAGAATTACAAAATCACCTTTGAATTATTAGTTTACACCCTCCGTTGGCTGCATCTTTCATGAGAGAAGTGTTGCAAAGGGTGGAGTTAAAAAATGTCTATTAATGGGTTCAGCACAAACACAGGCCAGTGAGTTTCCTGGCACCCTCTTGCTCTGCTCCCTGTGACGCCTGTGGATTTCAGAGTGCTGAGCAGTGTGCAAGAGGTGTTGGGGACTGGAGAGATGGTGGAGGAACACTACAGGCTGGATAACGCTCAGGGGTAGTGGCTCTTCAACAACCAGGACCGAAGTCTTTTTTGAATTCTAGCATCTGGCATTGACCTGGTACTCTATTCTAAGATCTTAGCCCTGCGGAGCACCTGGCAGGAGGTGATTATGTCTTGGCTGGGTGGGCTGCAGAGACACGATACCTGGGTTCGGCTCCCCAGGCCGAAGGAGGAGGAGGTGCATGAAGAAGACGAGACTGCTGGTCAGAGATACTGGCTTCAGGGAGTCCAGGGAGACTGGGAAATCCACCATCTTTCATCAGCAGTGGGAGCCACCTGGAGAGGGACAAGAGGGTGCCGGAGTGATGTGCAGAGGTCGGGGGAGCTGGAGCTCAGTCCATCAGACCTGAAGTCTGTTGTGGCCTCAGTTATTTTTGTCTTATTCTCAAATTCCTTACAAGCCTCAGTGCTTGGCTTCTCTTACACCATGGCCGATGTGAGAGCTGCTTCTAATTTTTCCAGAGGACACTGTTAATGGAATCCCTGGCCTTGCCCGGGTGCACAGAGCTGCAAGGGAACAAGGCTGAAGGATCCCAGAGGAAGCAGCTTCTGAGCTGCTCATTGTTTAGAGCCAGGAATAGAGCCACATAATGTGTGGGGGTTCAGTGCCCCCCTTTTCTGGGCTTAGCGACTCCTCAAACAAAGGGAAATCTCTGAAGATCTCAGATGCAATTTCATTTTCCCTGCCTCACCGCCATCAACCCAACCTTTGTCCCATTTCCCTTTGGTCTGGAACATTGAGTCCACCAAACAGAGGGACAAACACAGAGTCTGCTCTGTCAGAAGTGGAGTGCGTGTGGTAGCTACTTGCCAGCCCCAACAACTTCCCGGGACACTTTGCTCCAGGCCTGGGACCTCAAGTTGGTACCTTCAGGAGGTCAGCTGGTAATTGTTCCTACCCTGGGCTAGCATAACTGACTCCATGTTAGCTGTAAACTCCAACCCGACTTCCCCCTCCTTACCACAGCCCCTTTGGGTGCATAACTGGGTCACGCTGCACTTAGAAGCATTGAAGGTACTGCTCCTAACATGTGTAACCATTGTAACCGCATCCTGCTTGGCATACCTCCCCACTGCTATTGTAAGACAATAGTTTCCCTTTGATCATTGTGTTGAAGGAGGCTGATCGCCTCCCTTCTTGGTAATTGTATGGAAACTCCTTGTGCCCACAGCCCCTTCCTCTAACCTGCTTTTCCGCTTCTGTAAAATTCTGCTTCAGCTAGGCTCCCCCTTCCCTACCTAAATCAAGGCATAAAAGATAATCAGGTCCCTTCCTCAGGGCCAAGAGAATTTTGAGCATTAGCCATCCCTAGGTTGCTGGCAAATCAATAAAGGACTCTTAATTTGCAACTCAGAGCGAACTCAGAGCGTGGTGCGTTCCTTCTAACTCGTTTGGTTACAACAATAGCATCTTCGGGGCCACAGTGATGGAGTCATCCCATCCAGCCACCCCTTCCCCATCTGTGACCCAGGAGGCCCAGAGCCAGTCCAGACAAGGGCTGCCCGCTCACTCCTCATGCTCTGGTCCCTTGGGCCCCGCTAATGACTCATGGCCAGAGAGGGTATTGTAGCCAGTGAGTCTCTGGAGATATACAAAACTCTCCATATTTCTCTTGCATTTAGTTGTGCAAGATTTTACGCAGATTTTGTAATTGGCTGGACCTAAATCTCTGCCTGAACCATGGAAGAAACCAATGCCCACTCCCATGGACTGCTGGAAGCTCTTGGACTCAAACTTAATACCTCCTTTCCCCTCCGCCTTCCAAACATCCACGCCATCTTCATCCCGGGACTGCACCCCTTGCCTTTCACTTCATCACAGTGTCCTTGTCGGGGTAGGCCGTGGTGGGCTCCTCTCTCCAGCATTCTCTGTCTCCCCGTCTGCCCCCACCGCTTGGCTTTCCTTCTGAGACCTTGGCATGGCAGGTGCTTCTGGTGCCCTGTGGCTGCAGGGCACTGGCCACACGGTCAGCAACACCACCAGCAGGGTATGGAGGAAGGACTTTCAAAGCTGCTGGGCCATGCGGTGGCAGAAAGCTCAGAGAGGGTGTGCAGGGTGAGTTAATGAAGTGATAGAGGCTCCCCAGGGACCCTTAGGCTGGGAGGGACCCGGGCAGGCAGGAATGCAAGGGAAAGGGAATGGCCTGTGAAGCTCATGGGCTGATAGCCCTGTCCTTCTAGAGCTGAAATTGAGGGGACAAGCAGAGGACAGGTTGCGACAGCTTCAGGAGAGGAGATGGGGTCCCCCGGAAGTGGGGCCATGTTGACAGCTCTGTTATTGGAATCTGTTTCACACGATAACCAGCATGGGCAGAGGCCTTGGGCAGGGTCCAGGCTCCGGCTGGATAGTCCAGCCACTCACCCTCTGTGGCTAGTGGTGGAAGCCTATCTGTGACAGGTGGGGAAGCTGGCAGGGAAGGGTACTGGCAAAGGGTGTCTCCACAGGCTGTGCACTTTCTCACCCTCTCTTCTGTTCCCTTCTTTCTTTATGCTCCAGTCTTTTCTTCTGGATTTTCTAGACACAGGGTTGAGCCCCATGACAGCAAAAGCCAGGAGGGGCATGTCAGTGTGCAACTAGTGCCTTCCAAACCAAGAGGGGCTCAGGCTGTATTTATGCATCCATTTGGATGTGTTGGATGATTCTGGGGAATTAGTTGAATTTGCGTTAGGTGGTGACATGGGTCCTCCCATAAGGCGGTGATGGGGCATGAGACAGGCCCTATAGCTAGCCTCCTAGAAAGAGCACAGGCATGAGCAGACGTGCATGCACTCACAGTAATAAGAACATGCACTTCCTATCTATCAATCACTGACCTATACCTCAAGTATTATTATTATCATTATTACTAATAGGTCCAAGTTACAGATAAGGAAACGGAGGCCCAGGAGCTGAGCGACTTGCTCCTGCACACACAGTGGGTAGGGGGTAGGGTGAAGTTCCAGCCCCACTGTCTGGTTCCAGAGCCTTGCTCTGTGCTGCTCCGATTCTGATTCCTCACCAGCTGTGTTGTGTGTCTGGGTACATTCTTCAGTCACTCCTGTTACCCAAAACCATGACCATGTCGGGAATCAGCTGGTCACAGACCACACACTCACCCTGACCTGCCATCACGCAGAGGCACTGAAGAAGCGACCAGCTCACAGGGTGCCAGCCACAAAGCCAGCAGCCAACCAACCAGCCAGTGAATAAAAAATTTAAAATTCCACTACCAGATAAAGCAACTGAAAACCGAGATCTCCCTAAGACTTTATCAAGAGCATCTTCTCAGCCAGGAGGAACACGTACCTGGTCCCGTTGCTCCCAGCGCTCAAGGGTATCATCTTGAAAGCCTTTAATCAAAGACAGAGATGGTCTGGCAACTCCCTGAAGGGAAACATCAGTGACTTCTGAACACCACCCTTCTCCCTGCCTGCTGCCGTGAGTCTGCCCTTTCTGATGTCACTCTCCAATGAAGGATCAAGGGTGCTTGATCCTCACTTGAAGTGTGAGGGCCCTCCTTGAAGAAACACTTCCCGATCTCTGCTCTTTTGATGACAGTGTCAACTGATTTCAGGTTCTGTTCCTGATGAGGAGGTTTTGCTAGGGGAAGGAGTAAGAGACTGGAGGCATTGGATATTTGGGGAAGATGGAAAACCCAGTGTGTGGAAGGACGATCACAGAGGGACCTTTCAGCTGGACTGAGCTCTGCTGGTGGGCACACGCTCCCTGTCCTCCCAGGAGCCTTAGGCTGCTCCCTCTGGAAGGCAGATACTTGTGTGCAGAATGACGACTGCCAAGGGATCCTCAGTTGGTTCCCCAGTGAATAACTTAACAAAATAAAACCTGCCTTTCCATTTGTATTACACAGGTTAGATTTCCACAACGGCAAAGCCAGGAGGAGCATGTCAGTGTCCAGCTAGTGCCTTCCAAAGCGAGAGGGGCTCAGGCTGTGTTTAAGATCCATTTGGATGCATCGACTTCTGGGGATTTAGGCAAGGTTGTGTTAGGTCCCAGAGTGCAAAACACAGCTCCTCCCACAAGGTGGTGATCTCCAAATAGGTAATTTGGACCCATTAGTAATAATGATAATAATAATAATAATAATACTTGAGGCATAGATAAGTGCTTGATAGATAGGAAGGGCCCAATGCGTGTTAGTTCTTGTTACTGTGGGCACTTGCTCTCCCAAACACACACGTGCTTGTGTTTGTGCGCCTGCGAAGAGGCCAGCTACGGGACCTGCCTCACAACCTCTCACTCACTTTACTGGTGTATTTCAGATTCTCTCCACACATATAATAATTTGCCTGAACTTAACACTGTCGTCCTGACAAAAAAGTAAATCTCCCAGGGGCATCTTAGAACACGGCCGTGTCCAAAGGCCACGCCCTCCCACAGCACCTCGCCTGCCTCGCAGCTGGGTGTTGTCCTGAGCGACCCCAGTGTCTCCGGGCGGGCAGGGCAAAACCTTGGGAATTCCCCTCACGTCATTTTAAGACTACATTTACCACTTAAATGACCACATGCTGAAATCTGGCAGGAAAATTCATTTTTATTAACAAACGACACATCACGTGCTCTCGCAAACACAGGAAGCATTGCGTTGCTCCGCACAGGCCTGAGGAGACTCTGGGGTCCCAGAGTGCAAAACTTCTCTAGTAACAAAGTATAGAGATTGTCCCTGAAAGTATGGCCTTTGCTTTGCTCCTTCCGTGAGCTGTGTGACTGGTGAATTTTGCCAGCCTCCTGTCCTCTGTTCCCCAAGCTGCAAGTCCCCAGGTGTCAGTGGGCGCTTGGCCCTCTCCCACTGACCTCCCTGACACCCCTTGCAATGCCCTTCCCCCTGGCAGACCCCAGCTAGTGCTCACTGCCTGCACTGATTTGATTTCAATAGGCCCACAAGAGGATTTCCCTCCTCTTAGTCTCTAAGGAAGACAGACGGACGGGCCCAAGAAAAGAACCACAATGAGGCTTGAAATCTTTTTCATCTGGTGGGCGGCAAGGGACGTATCAGGATCCTGCCTCCTGAGATGCGGCCCACCTGAACGGGCGTGGACATCTCCTCTCCACCACACTTGAAACATCCCACGCTGCAGCCAGGCTCGGATACTAAAATGGTGTCACTAAGTGTACGCCCTCCCAAAGCCTCCCACCGTCGTTTTCTGATGGCTGTTTTTGAAAGGTGGAGGTGTAGACAGCTGTCGAGAATGAGCCACTTACCTGGCAGGGGGCAGCAAAATGTCCGAAATGGCAGATGAGTCCTGGCGATCTCCCCTCCTCTGCGAAGGGCGATGACTGCTGTAAAGTGTCTTGGTCCCAGAGGCTAGGATTCCCTGGACACGGACTGGCAGCTGAGCTCCAGAGGCCAGTGCGCGTGTGACAGAGTTAGTTACCCATCTTCCACCCTAAGACAGATGCTGCTTGCTTTGCCCTTTGCTATAAAAACCAAGATGGATAGAACAAAACAAGGAAGTCGTCACATCCTGTCTCCGAGAAAAACCTTGAATTCCCATGTAAAACGTCTCTCCAGGGTCAGAGAAGGAGGGGAAAGGTATCTGAGAGCTTTGCAAAGAGCGGCAGCTGCAGAGGCTCAAAGTGGGAGGAAAGGCTCCAGCTGGGGGCAGGGTCTCCGTGCAGGCGAAGCCGGGACTCCAGGGAGGCAGAGTGGCAGTTCTCGAACAATGGAAGAGAGTACACGGCCATCTCCACTAACTGAGGGTGAGGGATGCCCAATTTTAACCCACCATAACCTTCTCCTCGGGGCAAGGTCAGTAAGGAAGACGTTCTGGGGGCACTGTCATTGGCGCAACCTGCAAAACCTATTCACGTGCGACTTAGGAATGCAGCGGGGTGTTGGATTGGGATTTCTCTAGTGGATCAGAGCTCAAAACAGAAGTAAGCACCACCCCACTCCAGCCCACCCCATTTTACTGCAGGCCATGGTGTACCTTGAGCATCAGTGGACTAAGACACTAGCCACCCAGCCACAGCCCGCACTGACATCCTCCCCAGGCGACAGGACAGAACTGAGGCACAGAGTAGCTCAAGCACATTTAGGACACCCAGGGACTCGAAGAAGTGCCTGTGTTAGGAGAGGGGCCTGTGCTGGGGGCAGGGCTCTTCATGGTGGGAGACCAGAGCCAGTGAGTTACAGGCATGGGCCTGGAGGTGACCGTCTGTGCTCGGACAGGCTGATAGGCCGGGCACCCAGGTTTGTTAGCGTGAAAAGATGTCCATGGGACAGCAAGGGGGCTGAACAGTGAGCTCAAACAGTGGGTGCAGTTCCCCGGGCCTGGGGAGACAGAGGAGGCCTCAGGGACAGGGTGTACTTAAAGTGGAAGCTGCATAAACAGTAGCATCAGAGAAGCAATGGGGCAGCCCTGGGGGGACAGACGCTCTTAGTGGAGCAAGGTGATTAGCACGTGGCAGGGAGGAAAAGGCTGGGGGCTGGCCAGGCCAGCATGGAGCTCACTATGGAAGGGAAGGCTGAGCAGAAATAGATGGGATCACATTTTAGAGGACGTTGCATGTCACATAAGGAAGTAGAAGAGAAGAAAAATGACACTTGTAGAGAGGGGCTGCTCAAAAATGAGAATGTGTCCTAAAGCTTTTCATGGCCCTTAAGCTGGATTCCTCCATGCTGGGCATCACCTGGGGAGAGGCAAGATTTTCACAGCAGGAATGCAAAGAGAGAGAGAAATGGGCATCATCCACTTCTGTGACTGCGAGTCACAGCCCTGGTGGGATGTGGGAGGGGGACACCACCTGTCACCACTGCCTGCATGTCAGGTGCATCATCCAGCAGGAAGATGTAAACCGCGGCTGTGCCCTGCCAGCTGAACCTCCCATTCCAAGACCCAGTAAATGCATAAAGACTCCGATCCGAAAGGAAGGTGGGTGCTGAACCCCTGGTGGGCTGTAAGTGCCACTGGAAAGCGTGGGATGGCATCATCCGCCCTCGTGTGGGATCTTACGGGTGTGAATTTACTTCCTGGAAACCTCTGTGGCACCTGAGTTCTTGTCCTGCCTCCAGGAAGAATGAGGTCATGAGGTACACAGACAAGTGAGGGGTGAAGATGAAGAGGAGCTTCACTGAATGTTCGAACAGCTCAGAGGTGATCTGCAGTGGGTAGCTCCTCTCTGTACATAAGTCCTCCCTCCCGTTGACTGTTCAGCTCTCAGCAGAGAAGACCCTGGAGAGGGTCGCTCCTCTCTGCCCACTGGTCCTCCAGCTACCAACTACTCTCAGCAGAGAGAAGGCTCTGGAGAGAGTGGCTGCTATCCACAGGCAGGTTGTTCGGAATGCCTCTGGAGGTCTCTGAAGCTCTCAGCGGAGAAGCTACCTCCTCCCTGCAGCTGGCCATCCCATTGTTTCTCCCTCCTCTACCCTGCTCTGGCTGAGCCTGGGCTTTTATGTATCTTGGAGGGGAGTGAGTGCATGCCGACTGGTCCCTGGGCAGCCAGAGGAGACATCACAAGTCGCCACTCCAGTCCGAGGGACTGGCAGCCCGGCCTCCAGCGTCCGAGTTCTCCCTAGCCTGAAGCTGAGGCCTTACTGGGGACCTGCCTTCTTCCTCCAGGGACTCTGTCTGTTTCCCACTGCCATTCATGGCCCCTGGGCTAGGCTCCAACCCTACTCTGAGATGCGGCGCAGAGAGAGGCCAGTCAGCGGGGAGCAGACACCCCTGGGCCTGTAGGGATGGGGGTTGGGAGGCTGGGTGTGGAGTGGTTTTTCCCAGGCCCCGGAAATGCAGGCTGCAGAGATGCCGGGGTCATGCTCCTGGGAGGGTGGCCACAGCTGCACCAGAGAGCTCCTGCGCCACCGACTCGGAAGGGGCAGGGCTGCTCCTTGTCCTCCGCCTCCTGCCTCCTCTGTGGCTGCAGTTATGGGTCGGGCAGCTGCAGCTGCACGCAGACGGGCAGATCCTGCCTGTCCCCGGCTCCCACCCAAGAGCTCAGGGAGGCTCCGATCCACAGCTGCACTTTGGGTGGCTGTAGCCCCACCCAGGAGGGTGGGAACCCTGCCTGCTCTGCAGAGCAGTTTGGATGGCTGTAGCATCACCCGGGGAGCTTCCTCCACAACCCAGAAAGGGTGGCGCTCTTACTGGCTCCACAAAGTATGCAGCCCCAGCCAGGCATCCCTGCTGCAGCTGGCATGATAGCAGCAGCCACTGCCATCATGTGGACGGTGGAGAACACGCCCCATTGCATAGCCTCCTTGCTGTACAGCAGCCCTCGCCATGAGGTCGTCTCAGGGAATTCTGGAGGGGAGAGTGGGAGAATCCTGAACCCCAGGGCAAAGGCTATTCTCATGCCCAGCATGGGCTACCAGAAGAGATTGAATGCGCAGTCATGCCAGCCTCATGAGCAGTGAATTCCTCCTTTACTGACGATTCCCCACCCCCTCCTCCAGCCTACAGCACGGCCCCCTGGGCTTCCTTGCTGTATTTCCTTTTTTTACTGTTCTCCAGGGAGCTCACACTGACATTCTTGTGACTGTCAGCTGGCATAGTGCCCACCATTGTGCTTTGTCCCACAGATGAGGACATGTGCATGCCCTGGGAAAGAGGAGAAGCCCACTGGCTGCCCTCAGAGCCACAGGCGCCCATCTTTAGCTCCTGAGAATGTGAGGGGCTGCAGGAGCCACACACACCCTCTACTCCCAAACAGCCCGACCTCCCCAAGGCAAGCTATTTTCGAGGGTGACTTGAATGATGCTGCCCAAAGGGATCAGCATGGAGCATCCCTAGCTCAGAGGAATTCCTTCGCTGCAAGGAAGTAGCCAGCGCCCTCTCTTGACAGCAGTAGTGGGTGGAATGAGGAGCTCCGGCCGCTGGCTTCAAGCCAGGTAGAGTGAGCATTGATTATAGAGGAGACCCTGTGAGAACAGTGCCCACATGGGTCCCGTCCATTTGTCAGAGAACAGTGGGTCGGTGCACCTTTATTATACCTTTTCAGAGAGCCAGCTCAAACACAGAGTTTGACACGGTTTGAGTTGCATAAACAGGAGGTAATAATAATAAACTAGGATGAGCTGAGCATGGTGGCTCACACCTGAAATCCCAGCACTTTGAGGTGCCAAGGTGGGAGGCCTGCTTGAGCCCAGAAGTTCAAGAGCCCAGAAGTACTAGACCAGCCTGGGCAACATAGTGAAACCTTGTCTCTATGTTAAAAATATATTACAAACAAATAACCAGTTTGTTTCTTTTTTTAAAAATCTAATATCAAAGTTTATTCTATGGATTGAATAAAATCAATTTTTTTTAAAAAATGTAAAGTTGTAGTATTTAAATTTTACCACAGGTCCAAAATCTTGGGGTGATTCTGACTTCACTTGTTTGTATCCCAGAATCTATTGGAAAATCTCACCAGCCTTTTTTCTTTTTTTTTTCCTTCTTTTTTTTTTGCACTCATGGGGTAAACTTTTATTTGTGAAGGAGTTTGAAGCCAGCCTTATACATGGATAACCTTATACTTTGATAGATAAAAGATGAAGGCCCAATGTAGGTGAGAAACTTTAATGGTACATACGTTGCCTCGTGATCAGTTGAAAACAGAACATAGGTTAACTCTTCTTAATGAACATCACAGGTTAAAGAGAACATTGCCAGGAGGCCTTCACTATTCTAGAAGGGCATCATTTGTTAGGTCCTTTTTCCTTTGTTTGGAGTAAAAGGAGAAATGTATCCCTCATGATAGGCACTATAGCAAATTCCATTGTAAAGTCTACAGTTACACAACAAACTTCAAATTCTCTTGTGAAAGTTATGATATAATTGGCTGAAGAGAGAAGTATCTGTGCAGCTGCTGGCACTTATGGCCTTTGGAGAAAACATTGGGTATTACAGAGATTCAGGTATAGTGGATTAATGAAGAAACTGCTTAGTCAAGGAAGCAGACTCTTTATCTAGCTCATTCTTGTATCTATTCGATTTCAGGAGGTTTGGTTTATGTGGATTCTGGGTAAAGAGCACACTTCAAACTCTTGATATAATCTTCCAGATAGTCATAATAATAGACTCCCTAGTGCACTGTCTTCTCTCAGAGGTTTTAAATGCTTGCATGCGGCCATCTCCAGAATGTTAAATGGTTTCTCTTCAGCTGGAATGACAAGAGCTGGCTGAGGCCGGGCGCCAGCGGGAAAGGTCCGCCTACCTCTGATCTGCGCACTGGGGACGGCTGAACCCCAATGCGCTTGGTGTGGTAAAGCGACTCCCGCGATGCCACAGGGTAGGCTGCCATCCTCATCCGCATCATCTGCGTCCTTTTTTCTTCTTTTTTATTGCATTTTAGGTTTTGGGGTACATGTGAAGAACATGCAAGATTGTCGCATAGGTACACACGTGGCAGTGTGATTTGCTGCCTTCCTCCCCTTCACCTATATCTGGCATTTCCCCCCATGCTGTCTCTCCCCACCTCCCCACCCCATACTATCCCTCCCCTATTTCCCCCCAATGGACCCCAGTGTGTGATGCTCCCCTTCCCATGTCCATGTGTTCTCATTGTTCAACACCCGCCTATGAGTGAGAACATGTGGTGTTTGATTTTCTGCTCTTGTGTCAGTTTGCTAAGAATGATGGTTTCCAGGTTCATCCATGTCCCTACAAAGGACACGAACTCATCGTTTTTGATGGCTGCATAATATTCCGTAGTGTATATGTGCCACATTTCCCCTGTCCAGATTCTGTGGAATCTGTGGTGATATCCCCTTCATCATTTTTTATTGTATCAATTTGGTTATACTCTCTTTTCCTTTTTATTAATCTGGCCAGCGGTCTGTCTGTTTTGTTGATGTTTTTGAAAAACCAGTTCCTGGATTTATTGATTTTTTGAAGGGTTTTCTGTGTCTCTATCTCCTTCAGTTCTGCTCTGATCTTAGTTATTTCTTGTCTTCTGCTAGGTTTTGAGTTTTTTTTGATCTTGCTCCTCTAGCTGTTTCAATTTTGATGATAGGGTGTCAATTTTAGATCTCTCCTTTCTTCTCATGTGGTCACTTATTGCTATGTATTTAAATTTGTCCCAGAGATTCTGGTATGTTGTGTCTTCATTCTCATTGGTTTCGAAGGACATTTTTATTTCTGCCTTCATTTCATTGTTTATCCAGTCAACATTCAAGAGCCAGTTGTTCAGTTTTCATGAAGCTGTGCGGTTCTGAGTTAGTTTTGAATTCTGAGTTCTAACTTGATTGCACTGTGGTCTGAGAGACTGTTTGTTCTGATTTCCATTCTTTTGCATTTGCTGAGGAGTGATTTATTTTCAATTATGTGGTCAATTTTAGAGTAGGTGTGATGTGGTGCTGAGAAGAATGTATATTCTGTGGATTTGGGGTGGAGAGTTCTGTAAATGTTTGCTTGTTCCAGGTCTGTATTCAGGTCCTGGATATCCTTGTTAATTTTCTGCCTGGTTGATCTGTCTAATATTGAAAATGGGGTGTTAAAATCTCCCACTATTATTGTGTGGGAGTCTAAGTCTCTTTGTAAGTCATTAAGAACTTGCCTTATGTATCTGGGTGCTCCTGTATTGGGTGTGCATGTATTTAGGATCGTTAGCTCTTCTTGTTGCATTGATCCTTTGACCATTATGTAATGTCCTTCTTTGTCTCTTTTGATCTTTGTTGCTTTAAAGTCTATTCTATCAGAGATGAGAATTGCAGCGCCTGCTTTTTTTTTTTTTGCTCTCCATTTGCTTGGTAAATCTTTCTCCATCCTTTTATTTTGAGCCTTTGTGTATCCTTGCATGTGACATGGGTTTCCTGGATACAGCACACAGATGGGTTTTGGCTTTTTATTCAATTTACCTGTCTGTGTCTTTTGATTGGGACATTTAGTCCATTTACATTTAGGGATAATATTGTTATGTGTGAATTTGATACTGCCATTTTGATGCTAGCTGGCTGTTTTGCCCGTTAGTTGATGCAGATTCTTCACTGTGTCGAAGCTCTTTACCATTGGTATGTTTTTGGAGTGGCTGGTACTGGTTGTTCCTTTCTATGTGTAGAGCCTCTTTCAGTAGCTCTTGTAAATCAGGCCTGGTGGTGAGAAAAGTATCTGAGTACTTGCTTGTCTGCAAAGGATTTTATTTTTCCTTCCCTTATGAAGCTTAGTTTGGCTGGATATGAGATTCTGGGTTGAAAGTTCTTTTCTTTAAGGATGTTGACTATTGGCCCCCACTCTCTTCTGGCTTGTAGGGTTTCTGCTGAGAGATCTGCTGTGAGTCTGATGGGCTTCCCTTTGTGAGTTTATCCTGCCTTTCTCTCTGGCTGCCCTTAGCATTTTCTTCTTCATTTCAATGCTGGTGAATCTGATGATTATGTGCCTTGGGGTTGCTCTTCTTGAGGAATGTCTTTGTGGTGTTCTCTGTATTTCCTGGACTTGAATATTGGCCTGCCTTGCTAGGTTGGGGAAGTTTTCCTGGATAATATGGTGAAGAGTATTTTCCAGCTTAGATTCATTCTCTTCATCACATTCAGGTACACCTATCAAACGTAGATTAGGTCTTTTCACATAGTCCCACATTTCTTGGAGACTTTGTTCATTCCTTTTTACCCTTTTTTCTCTATTCTTGCCTTCTCGTTTTATTTCATTGAGCTAATCTTAGGCCTCTGATATCCTTTCTTCTGCTTGGTCAATTCGGCTGTTGAAACTTGTGCATGCTTCACGAAGTTCTCGTGTTGTATTTTTCAGCTCCATCAATTCACTTATATTCCTTTCTAAGTTGTCCATTCTTGTTAGCATTTCGTCAAATCTTTTTTCAAGGTTCTTAGTTTCTTTGCATTGGGTTAGAACATGTTCTTTTAGCTCACAGAAGTTTCTTACTACCCACCTTCTGAAGCCTGATTCTGTCATTTCTTCACACTCCTTCTCCATCCGGTCTTGTTCCCTTGCTGGTGAGGATCTCCCTTGGTCACCTAGGCTGTATGTAGTGCAGTCACGTGATCCTAGCTCTCTGCAGCCTCAAACTCCTTGGCTCAGGTGATCCTTCCTCCTTAGCCTCCCCAGTAGCTGGGATAACAGGTGTGTACCCACATGTCTGGCTCATTTGGTTATTAATTTCTAATATAATTGTCTTGTCATCAGGGAATTCAAACTGTGCAATTTTTCCATTTTATAATTCATTATGATTTCATTTGTGGCCTAGATTAAAACATAGTGCTTGAAGTGTTCCTAGGTATTTTAAAAGAGTAGATTCTTTATGGGCACAAAGTTCTATACATCCATCACACCACTTTGTTCATTGTGTTGTTTAGATTCTCTGTTTACTATTTATTTTTGTCTCTCTGATATGTCTGAATCAGGAAGAATTATGTTAGTTTCCTCCAATACTTTTGCTTTTGTTAAATTCTCCTAAGATTTACTGTACTTCTATGTTTGATATTTTGTTCACTGCATTGTATTATGTGGGTATTTTACTTTTTTTTTTTTTTTGAGACAGAGTCTTACTCTGTCACCCAAGCTGGAGTGCAATGGTCTGATCCCAGCTCACTGCAACCTCCGCCTCCTGGGTTCAAGCCATTCTCCTGCCTCAGCCTCCTGAGTAACTGGGACTATAGGCATGTGCACCTGGCTAATTTTTGTATTTTTAGTAGAGATAGGGTTTTACTGTGTTAGCCAGGCTGGTCTCAAACTCACCTGCCTTGGCATCCCAATGTGCTGGGATTATAGGCATGAGCCACTGTGCCCAGCCTGGGTATTTCACTTTCTAAGTGGACTGTATCATTTACCAGCATAAAACATTTGTGCTATGTTTAAACTTTTTTCTTGTATTTTTTTAAGTAATATTACTTTTGTCATTTTAACTTTCCTTTTTGCTTTTCTGCTAGACTGTCTTTGCCCATGCCTTTGTTTACAAACATTTTCTGTGGTCTTGTTTTATTTCTTTCTCTAAATAAGTTACTAAAAATAAGTTACTCCTTTCGATTTGGGTAGGCAAAAATAAATAAATAAATAAAAATAAGTTGCTAGGCCAGGTTCGGTGGCTCACACCTGTAATCCCAGCCTTCTGAGTAGCTGGGATTACAACACCATCATGTCTAGCTAATTTTTTTTTTTTTTTTTAATTTTTAGTACAGACAGGGTTTCACCTGTTGGCCAGGCTGGACTTGAACTCCTGACCTTGTAATCCACCTGTCTCGGCTTCCCAAAGTGCTGGGATTACAGACATGAGCCACCTCACCTGGTCCTCTCACTGCATTTTTAAAGATCATTATTTTGAATTCCTTTTCAGGTAATTCATAACTTTCCATTTCTTTGGGGTCAGTTCTGGAGACTTATTGTCCTCTTTTGTTGGCTTCATGGTTCCTTTTTCATGTTACTTGAGTCCTTGCATTAAAATCTGTGGATCTGGTGCAATGGTTTTCTCCTCTGGTATTATAGAGTGGCTTTTACAGGGAAAGTTTCACCTGCAGATATGTCTTAGAGTGCCATTTGGGTAGGGTTCATTGGCTCTGGTTTTGAATGAGCACAGTAATCTCTGTGCAGTTTTTCAGTTGTAGTGGTCTAGGCTGCAGAAGTTTGTGCAGCTGGCCTGCCAGATCTGAATGGGGATCGCCTAGGAGTTGTGTGCCATGCCAGTAAGTGCAGGGGCCAACCTCCCTGTGATGGGGACTCATTGGAAGCAACACTCTGGCTGGTGAGTGTGCTGGTGGTGCACAGGGGCTGATATGTTGGCTTGGAGTAGGGCTTTCCTGGGAGTGGTTCATGTGACTGATCATGTGACAGGCCCATCAGCTCATAGCCAGGCTCCCCTGGGTAGTGTGCCTGACTGGTGAACATGCTGGTTGCATGCATTGACAGGTCTGCTGGCTCATAGGAGGATTCCCCTGGGAGTAGCACACTGGCCTGATGAGTGTGCCTGCAGTGCATAGGGGCCAATTTGCTGGCTCAGGGCCAGCATGATAATAGCATGCTGGTGGCATATGTGGATCCATATGCCATTTGCTGGCTTGGGGAGGGACTCCCCCGGAAATGCTGGCATAATTGGTGACCATGAGGGTGGCATGCAGGAGCTAGTTTGCCAGTTTGGGTTGAGGTCCCCCTAGAAGTAGTACACCAGACTGGTGATTGCACCAGGACTCGTGAGGGCCTACTTGCTCAGATTCACCAGCCCAACTGGCTGTTGAGTGTGCTGAATGAGTACACAGCTGGTACAGACTCAGCTTCTTTGCTGGGCAGGATTGTCTGTTCTTTTGCAGGCAGAATGTCAAGAGGATTATGGTGCTTGTGTGCTGGTTCTGAAAGGCTGAAGTCATTAGGATGCAGAAGGTAGAGCATCTTCATGGTAGCTTATTCCCAGGAAGTAGTAAACTGTAGAAGCTTGGCTAGGGAATGATGCAGTACTATGTGTAAACATGATGTAATGGCTGCATACCTTTAGGGATGAAAAAGTTCAGTGGTTACTGACTCCTGCAGTAGGATGCATTGTAGTTGTGGATCTAGTTTCAAGATGGTGCCATACAGCTGCAGCTTTGGTAATGTCTTAGGGAGTGGGCTACTATGTGGACCCTTTCTCTGGGGTAGTGTAGTTGCATGGATGCTAGACAGCTCCCCCAACTGAGCTCAGGGCCTGTGGGCACTGCAGGATTCTCTAGCAGCAAAGATTGTAGGTGTCTATGACATTAATGGGGATTCCTGGGGGCCTCCTTGTTACCTTTTCCCTGCTGAGGGAAGTGCCTTTTTGTTTTGCTTTAATCCTGGCTGGGAGGCAGAGGGTGGGTATTTTCATTTCTTTTCTATGTAGCCCTCCCAAAAACAGTCTAGTTACATCATAGGTTTTCTGTCTTTTCTCTCCCGTACTCCAGAATACACATATACATCATACACTTATAGTCCAGCATCTCCTTTATACACTATAGTCCAAATGTAGTTATTTATTCATCATTTAGTTTTTTTTTTTTTTTCGTGTAGGGAGTACAGGTATTAATGTCCTCTAGCAAACCATCTTTTGAACTCATCCTTTTTATCAGGAACTCATTGCTGTAATTAGTGATCTACTCCTGTGATAATAGCATTAATCTCAGAACCATAAGACAAGGCAATTATAAATTAAAAAAAAAAAAATAGCCGGGCACAGTGGCTCAAGCCTGTAATCCCAGCACTTTGGGAGGCCGAGGCGGGTGGATCACGAGGTCGAGAGATCGAGACCATCCTGGTCAACATGTGAAACCCCGTCTCTACTAAAAGTACAAAAAAACTAGCTGGGTGTGGTGGCATGTGCCTGTAATCCCAGCTACTTAGGAGGCTGAGGCAGGAGAATTGCCTGAACCCAGGAGGCGGAGGTTGCGGTGAGCCGAGATCGCACCATTGCACTCCAGCCTGGGTAACAAGAGGGAAACTCCGTCTCAAAAAAAAGAAAAAAAAAAATAGCATAAATCTATTCATGAGGCCAGAGAGTCCTTATGACTTAATCACCTCTTAAAGATCCCATCACTTAACACCATTACAATGGCAATTAAGTTTCAAGATGAATTTTGTCAGGGATATTTAAACCATAGCACAGTATATAGTTGTATCTTTAAAAAAAATTCATTCAGCCACTGTATTTTTTTTGAATGGAGAATTTATTTTCTAACTCAAATACTAGTATTTACCATTACCACTTTGTAATTTTTTTGTTTTGTAAGTCCTTTATGTTTTAGTCTTCCTTTATAGTTTTATAATTCTTTTGTAGTGATATGCTCTCAATCCTATTTATGTTTTGTTTCGTGCATCTACTATGCATTTTTGCTTTGTGGTTATCATGAGGCTTAACCAAAATATTTAACAGCTTTACACACACATTTTAAGTTTTGATATCAGAATTTATGTCATCTTGTAATTTGTATCCCTTAATAATTTAGTTATTTTTAAATAGTTTTGTCTAATACCACCTTTCTAGTCCTAGAATATTCTGAATATGACTGTTACTTGTACCACTGAGTTTTGTGCTTTCATGTGTTTTACGGTATTTATTAGCGGCCTTTGGTTTCAGCTTAAAGTGCTCCCTTTCTGTAAGTCAGGCATAGTAGTGATGAATTATCTTAGCTTTTGTTTGTCCGGGAAAGATTTTTATTTCTCCCTCATTTCTAGAAGACAACTTTTCTGGGTAAAGTATTCTTGTTTTGTTGTTGTTGTTGTTGTTGTTTGTTTGTTGTTTGTTTGTTTGTTTTCTTCACTTTGAATGTATCATCCCACTCTCTTCTCAGCAGTTTTTCTCTCCTGAGAGAGCTGCTAATGTCTGTATTGAGATTCCCTTGTATGTGATACGTTTCTAATCTCTTTTTGCTTTCAATTTTTTCTTTGCTTTTTGGTAGTTTGACTATCATGTGTCTTGATGAACTCCTCTTCAGGTTAAATTTGACTGGGGACCTCTGAGCTTCCTGTACCTGAATGTTGGTATATTTTCCCAGATTTGAAAAGCTTTTAGCCATCACTTCTCTGACATTTTTTCTCATCTTTTTTATTTCTCTTCTCCGTCTGCAGCTCCTATCATGCAAAAGTTAGTTCTCTTGATGGTGTTTCATAATTCTTGCAGTCCTTCTTTATTTTTATTCTTTTTTTTTTCTCCTCTGGAAAATTTTCAAAGTTTCCGTCTTTGAGCTCATCAAATATTCATTTGCCTTGATTGAGCCTGCTGTTGAAGTTTTCTGTTGACTTTTTTTAGTTCAATCATAGTATTCCTTTTTTAAAAAATGGTACTTTAAGTTCTGGGGTACATGTGCAGAATATGCAGGTTTGTTACATAGGTATACACGTGTCATGGTGGTTGGCTACATCAATCACCCCATCATCTACATTAGATATTTCTCCTAATGTTATTTCTCCCCTATCCCCGCCTCCACATCCCAACAAGCCCTGGTATGTGATGTTCCCCTCCCTGCATCCATGTGTCCTCATTGTTCAACTCCCACTTACAGGTGAGAATATGCAGTGTTTGGTTTTCTGTTCTTGTGTTAGTTTGCTGAGAATGATGGTTTCTAGCTTCATTCATGTCTCTGGAAAGGACATAAACTCATCTTTTTTTATGGCTGCATAATATTTCATGGTGTATATGTGCCACATTTTCTTTATCCAGTCTCATTGATGAGCATTTGGGTTGGCTCCAAGTCTTCGTTATTGTGAACAGTGCTGCAGTAAACATACATGTGCATGTGTCTTTACAGTAGAATGATTTATAATCCTTTGGGTATATACCCAGTAATGGGATTCCTGGGTCAAATGGTATTTCTAGTTCTCGATCCTTGAGGAATCACCACACTGTCTTCCACAATCGTTGGACTAATTTACAAACTCCCACCAACAGTGTAAAAGCATTCCTATTTCTCCATATCCTCTCCAGCATCTGTTGTTTTCTGACTTTTTAATGATCACCATTCTAACTGGTGTGAGATGGTCTCTAATTGTGGTTTTGATTTGCATATCTCTAATGACCAGTGATGATGAGCTTCTTTTCAGATGTTTGTTGGCTGCATAAATGTCTCCTTTTGAGAAGTGTCTGTTCATATCCTTTGCCCACATTTGGATGGGGTTGTTTTTTTCCTGTAAATTTTTGTAGATTCTTAATATTAGCCCTTTGTCAGATGGGTAAACTGAAAAAATTTTCTCCCATTCTGTAGGTTGCCTGTTGATGCTGATGATAGTTTCTTTTGCTGTGCAGAAGCTCCTTAGTTTAATTAGATCCTATTTGTCTATTTTGGCTTTTGTTGCCATTGCTTTTGGTGTTTTAGTCATGAAGTCTTTGCCCGTGCCTATGTCCTGAGTGGTATTGCCTAGGTTTTCTTCTAGGGTTTTTATGGTTTTAGGTCTCACATTTAAATCTTTAATTCATCTTGAGTTAATTTTTGTATGAGGTGTAAGGAAGAGATCCAGTTTCAGCTTTCTGCATATGACTAGCCAGTTTTCCCAACACCATTTATTAAATAGGAACTCCTTTTTCCATTTTTTGTTTTAGTCAGGATTGTCAAAGATCAGAAAGTTGTAGGTGTGTGGGGTTATTTCTGAGGCCTCTCTCTGTTCCATTGGTCTATATATCTGTTTGGTACCGTAACATGTTGTTTGGGTTACTGTAGCTTTGTAGTATAGTTTGAAGTCAGGCAGCATGATGCCTCCAGCTTTGTTTTTTTGTTTTGTTTTGTTAGAATTGTCTTGGCTATGCAGGCTTTTTTTGGTTCCATATGAATTTAAAGTGTTTTTTTCCAATCCTGTGAAGAAAGTCAATGGTAGCTTGATGGGGATAGCATTTAATCTGTAAATTACTTGGGCAGTATGACCATTTTCACGATATTGATTATTCCTAATGATGAGAATGGAATGTTTTTCCATTTTTGTGTGTCCTCTCTTATTTCCTTGAGTAGTGGTTTGTAGTTCTCCTTGAAAAGGGCCTTTACATCCCTTGTAAGTTGTATTCCTAGGTATTCTATTCTCTTTGTAGCAGTTGTGAATGGGAGTTCACTCATGATTTGGCACTCTGTTTATTATTCGTGTATAGGAACGCTTTTGATTTTTTCACAATGATTATGTATCCTGACACCATTGATTATGTATCCCGAGACTTTGCTGAAGTTGCTTGTCAACTTAAGGAGCTTTTGGCCTGATACAATGGAGTTTTCTAAATATACAATCATGTCATCTGCAAACAGAAAAAATTTGACTTCCTCTCTTCCTATTTGAATATGCTTAATTTCTTTCTCTTGCCTGACTATCCTGTCCAGAACTTCCAATACTATGTGGAATAGGAGTGGTGATAGAGGGCATATTTGTCTTGTGCTGGGTTTCAAAGGGAATGCTTCCAGCTTTTGCCCATTCAGTATGATATTGGCTGTGGCTTTGTCATAAGTAGCTCTTATTATTTTGAGATACATTCCATCAATACTTAGTTTATTGAGAATTTTTAGCATGAAGCGTTGTTGAATTTTGTTGAAGGCCTTCTCTGCATCTATTCAGATAATCATGTGATCTTTGCCTGTTTATGTGATGGATTCTGTTTATGTGATGGATTCTGTTTTTGTGATGGATTACATTTATTGATTCATGTATGTTGAACCAGCCTTGCATCCCAGGGATGAAGCTGATTTGACAGTGATGGTTAAGCTTCTTGATGTGCTATTGGATTCAGTTTGCTAATAATATATTGAGAATTTTTGCATTGATGTTCATCAGGGATATTGGCCCAAAGTTTTCCTTTTTAGTTCTGTCTCTGCCAAGTTTTGGTGTCAGGATGATGTTGGCCTCATAAAATGAGTTAAGTAGGATTCCCTCTTTTTCTATTATTTGGAATAGTTTCAGAAGGAATGGTACAAGCTCCTCTTTGGTACCTCTGGTAGAATTCGGCTGTGAAACTGTCTTGGTTCTGGCCTTTTTTTGGTTTGTAGGCTTACTAATTTTTGCTTCCATTTCAGACCTTGTTATTGGTCTATTCAGGGATTCGAATTCTTTCTGGTTCAGTCTTAGGAGGGTGTAAGTGTCCAGGAATTTATCCATGTCTTCTAGATTTTCTGTTCTATTTGTGTAATGGTGTTTATAGTATTCTCTGATGGTAGTTTGCATTTCTATGAAATTGGTGGTGATATCCCCTTTATTATTTTTTATTGCATCTATTTGATTCTTCTCTCTTTTCTTCTTTATTAGTCTGGCTAGTGCTCTATCTATTTTGTTGATCTTTCCAAAATAGCACCTCCTGGATTCTTTGATTTTTCTCAAGTTTTGTTTTGTTTTGTTTTGTTTTGTTTGTTTGTTTGTTTTTTGTCTCTCTATCTCCTTCAGTTCTGTTCTGATCTTAGTTATTTCTTGTCTTCTGCTGGTTTTTTAATTTGTTCTTGCTTCTCTAGTTTTTTTTTTTAATAAATTGTGATGTTAGGGTGTTGATTTTAGATCTTTCCTGCTTTCTGATGTGGGCATTTAGTGCTATAAATTTTCCTCTACATTGCTTTAAATGTGTCTCAAAAATTCTGGTATGCTGTGTCTTCATTCTCACTGGTTTCAAAGAACATCTTTATTTTTGCCTTCATTTTTAAAATTTATCCAGTAGTCATTCAGGAGCAAGTTGTTCAGTTTCCATGTGGTTGTGCAGTGTTGAGTGAGTTTCTTAATCCTGATTCCTAATTTGATTGCACTGTGGGCTGAGAGACTGTTTGTTGTGATTTCTGTTCTTTTGCATTTGCTGAGGAGTGTTTTACTTCCAATTATGTGGTCAATTTTAGAATAAGTGTGATGTGGTGCTGAGAAGAATGCATATTCTGTTGATTTGGGGTGGTGGGTTTTGTAGATGTCTGTTAGATCCACTTGGTCTAGATCTCAGTTCAAGTCCTGGATATCCTTGCTAATTTTCTTTTTTATTGATCTGTCTAATATTGACAATGGGGTGTTAAAGTCTCCCACTATTATTGTGTGGGAGTCTAAATAAGTCTCTTTGTAAGTCTCTAAGAACTTGCTTGATGGGGGTGCTTCTGCATTGGGTACGTATATATTTAGGATAGTTAGCTCTTCTTGTTGCATTGATCCCTTTAGCATTATGTAATGTCCTTCTTTGACTCTTTTGATTTTTGATGATTTCCAGTCTGTTTTATCAGAGACTAGGATTGCAACTCCTACTTTTAATTTTTTTTTTTTTGTTTTTGTGATTTGCTTGGTAAATATTCCTGTAAAATAAAGGTATTTTGAGCCTATATGTGTCTTTGCATGTGAGATGGGTCTCCTGAATTCAGCAAACTGATGGGTATTGACTCTTTATCCAATTTGCCAGTCTGTGTCTTTTAATTGGGGCATTTAGCCCATATACATTTAAGGTTAATATTGCTGTGTAAATTTGATCCTGTCATTATGATGCTAGCTGGTTATTTTGCCCATTAGTTGATGCAGTTTCTTCCTAGCATCAATGGTCTTTACCATTTGGTATGTTTTTGTGGTGGCTGGTAATGGTTGTTCCTTCCCATGTTTAGTGCTTCCTTCAGGAGCTCTTGTAGGTTAGGCCTGGTGGTGACAAAATCTCTCAGCATTTGCTTGTCTGTAAAGGAATTTATTTCTCCTTCACTTATGAAGCTTAGTTTAGCTGGATACGAAATTCTGGGTCAAAAATTCTTTTCTTTAAAAATGTTGAATATTGGCCCCCACCCTCTTCTGGCTTGTAGGGCTTCTGCCAAGAAATCCACTGTGAGTCTGATGGGCTTCCCTTTGTGGGTAACCCAACCTTTCTCTCTGGCTGCCCTTAGCATTTTTTCCTTCATTTCAACCTTGGTGAATCTGACAATTATGTGTCTTCGGGTTGCTTTTCTTGAGGCATATCTTTGTGGTGTTCTCTGTGTATCCTGAATTTGAATGTTGTCCTGCCTTGCTAGATTGGGGAAGTTGTCCTGGGTAATATCCTGAAGAGTGTTTTCCAACATGATTTCATTTTCCTCTTCACTTTCAGGTACACTGATCAAACATAGATTTGGTCTTTTCATGTAATCCCATATTTTTGGAGTTGTTGTTCATTTCTTTTCACTCTTTTGTCTCTAAGCCTTTATTCTTGCTTTATTTTGTTGAGGCGATCGTCAATCTCTGATATCCTTTCTTTCGTTTGATTGATTCAGCTATTGAAACTTGTCTATGCTTCAAAAATTCTCGTGCTGTTTTTCAGCTCCATCAGTTCATTTATGTCCTTCTCTAAACTGGTTATTGTAGTTAGCATTTCATCCAACTATTTTCAAGGTTCTTAGCTTGCTTGCATTGGGTTAGAACATGTTTTTTTTAGCTCAGAGAAGTTTGTTATTATCCACCTTCTGAAGCCTGCTAGTGTCAATTAGTCAAACTCATTCTCTGTCCAGTTTTGTTCCTTTGCTGGCAAGGAGCTGTGGTCCCTTAAAGGAGAAGAGATGTTCTGGTTTTTTGAGTTTCAGCCTTTTTGTTCTGGTTTCTTTTTATCTTCGTGGATTTATCTACCTTTGGTCTTTGAGGTTGGAGACCTTTGGATGCAGTTTCTGAGTGGACGTCCTTTTTGTTGAGGTTGAAACTATTTCTTTCTGTTTGTTAGGTTTTCTTCTAACAGGCCCCTCTGCTGCAGGTTTGCTGGAGTTCTGTGGGGGTCCACTCCAGCCCCTACTTTCCTGGGAATCACCAATGGAGGCCGCAGAACAGCAAAGGTTGCTGCCTGTTCCTTCCTCTGGTAGCTTTGTCCCAGAGAGATACCTGCCAGATGCCAGCCAGAGCTCTCCTGTATGAGGTGTCAGTCAGCCCCTACTACTGGAAAACTCTCCCAGTAGGGTACATGGGAACTCTGTGTTGGGAAATCTGCTGCTCTCTTCAGAGCTGCCAGGCAGAGACGTTAGGTCTGCTAATGCTGTACCTGCTACCACCCCCTTTTCCATGAAGGTGGGACTTTTCTCTGTCCCATGAAGGTGGAGGCTTTGTTTATAAGTCCCTGATGGGCTGCTACCTTCTATCAGGGATGTCCTGCCCAGCAAGGACATCTAGTGAGGCAGTCTGTCTGCAGCTGCTGAGCTGTGTTGGGTTCCACCAGTTCAAACTTCCTAACAGCTTTGCTTACACTGTGGGGTTGAAACTGCTTACTTAAACCTCAGCAAAGGTGACGACCCCTCCCCCTACAGAGCTCAAAAGTCCCAGGTGGAGCTCAGACTGCTGTGTTGGCTATAAGAATTCAAGCCAGTGTATCTTAGCTTGCTGGTCTCCATGGGGGTGGAACCCACCAAGCCAGACCACTTGGCTCCCTAGCTTCAGCCCCCTTTCCAGGGAGTAAATGGTTCTGTCTTGCTGGCATTCCAGGCACAACTGGGTTATGAAAAAACAAACAAACAAACAAACAAACAAACTGCTGCAGCTAGCTCAGTTTCTGCCCAAAGTGCTGCCCAGTTTTTGTGCTGGACAGCCAGGGCCCTGGTGGTTGTGTAGGTACTGGAAGGAATCTCCTGGTCTGCAGGTTGTGAAGACTGTGGGGAAGTACAGCATCTGGGCCAGAATGCAGGGAGCAGTCCTGACATCCATCTTGCCCTTTCTCCTGTCTTATTAATCTCTAGGATTTGTATTTGATTTCTAACAGATTGTTTCTGTTTCTATTTCTTTGTCAAACTTCTTGGTTTATTCATTTATCATTTTCCAAATTTCAATTACTTTTTTATCTGTATATTCTTATAGTTCATCAAAATTCTTGAAGAGAATTATCCTGACTTTTTTTTTTTTTTGGCCAGTTAATTACATAAATCTACATTTCTTTATGGTCCACACTTCCCTGATTCTTTCTAATCCTTATGTCCTCGTGTTGGCATCTGCACATTTGAGGGGACTGCCACCTCTTCCAGCCTTCACAGGTATTCATCCACAGGAATTAACCTTTACTATTTAGTTTAGCCTGTGATTCTCGATAGGCCAGCTGGTAGTGACCAGAGGCAGGCAGAGCTTGCTGTCAAGTTCTCTAGTTAGGTAGGCTGATGCCTTGTCTCTGAGGTTAGGTTGGACTGCTGGCTAAGCTCTAATGTTCAGTGAGACCACTGGGTTGGCTTTGTAATCATGTGGAACTGCTGACTGGGCACTGCAGTTACCACTAATTAGGCCAGGTCACAGTATATATTTCCTGGCCAAGTACTTTTGCTATTTGAGTTCTGCAGTTGGAGAAGACTGAAGGATGGACCCAAAGTCAAGGCACAATGCTGCTCAGGATAAACTAGACTAGAGAGGCTGTGCTCAGTAAAAATGCCTGGGGCTTGCTTTCCAGCTTTGGGGTGAGCTCTGGAGTTGGTTCAAACAGCTGTGTGGTCTCCTGTGTTGTGCAGGTCCAGCCCCTGTGCTTTGTGAAAACGTATGGTGGCAGGTATCTCCCTGCTTGCCTAGAGCCTTGGGTGGGCTTTGTGGCTTTTCGGTGTCTGGCTTCCCATGTCAAGTACATGTGGCCCCTTGGGAATTTTCATGCCTGAGTAAAGCCTTGGCATGGGCTGTGAGGCTGATCACAGAGACTGGCCATCTAGGTACTCAAGCCAGTTTCAATAACTTTTAGGAGAAACTAGCTGAGGTTTGTGGGTGGATTCTGCCATTGGCTGGCACTTCCGACTGGGCACCACCACTAGCAGGAACAGAGGTACCCCAACAATCCATGTTATCATCACTGTGACCTCTGCTTCATTTCTTTGTTTCTATCTGACCCAAGATAGTCTAGTCTTGCCTATACTTTCCGTGTTCCCCATGAGAAAGTGCCAGAGTGGGCTTCCTTGGAAAGCATTTTAGAATGCTAGGGAAGCTGGATGTCCACCTCTGGCTCTCTTCTCACTGTAGAAATTATGCATCAAAGTGAATCTTCTCTTTGTGGTGCTGTGTGGACTTGGGGGAGGGGAAGGAGCAAAGTGGTCAAAATGAGACCACACCTCTTACCCTTCTAATGTGGTTTTTATTTGGTTCTATGGTCCACATAGGTGTCTCAGGCTCATTCCTAAGTTTTGGAGTTTTCACAAAGGTCTTCTTGTCTGTGGATGGTTTCTAGTTGAACTTTCTGTTGGGGAGACATGAAGCCTGGGACTTCCTATTCTGCCATCTTGCTGATATCACTCTCTGGCCTAATTCTTGATGTGGGACCTACAACACAGCTCCCTGCCCATTACACTAGGGGGAAAACTCAGAAGGAGGCCCCAGGAGGCAGGATCTCTAGAGCCTCCAATAGCTCATATCTACAAAGATTTGACACTGACACTATCCTGGGTCTCAGTAACAGCCATCAGGACCTGTGTTCCTGTCTATGCCTGCTTTGGTTTGTTTTATTCACCTTTTTTATGAAAAGCAACATAGTGGTTGGGATTTTTGAGGGGAGAGATTCATTATATTGGCATGCATTAATTCCATTTTGATTACCATATTATGTTAACATTAACTTTTTCACTTATTGTTTCTTGTTCATAGTTTTCATTCTTGTTTACTTTGGGTGGGACAGTGAATGACATCCTTCAGTTATGATTAAAGATAATTGTTCTAATATTGGAGGTGACAGGGATCTTTTAAAAGCCTTGTTTCATTACTATTTGATGGATGCTAACACTAGTTGAATTTCTGAAACTGTTTCACATTTCCTGATTTCAACTGCTATTATAATGAACTGAGACTCAGATGAATCATATTTTTCATTAAGCTTTTAATTTTGAGATAATTATACACTTAAAGCTACTTTTTAAATAGTGTTTATTTTAAAACAATTTTAGAATCACTGGAAGTTGCAAAATAACAGAGTTTTGAGTACCTCCAAGTAAGCTTTCTCCAATGGCAATATACATAGCTATGGTACAAGACCAAAACTGGAAAATCAACATGGTTACAATTAACTGGATTACAAGCCTAATTCATATTTTACTAGTTCATATATGTACTAATTATGTGTATGTCTGTAGTTTTTTTGCAATATTATTACATGTGTAGACTCATTAAACCACTATCATCATCAAGATACTGCTCCATCACCATGAAAGAACTCCCTCATGCTATACCATTATGGTCAAACCCTCCATCCCCTTCACTAATACCTGGCAACCACTTATGTTTCCTCCTTTTTTTTTTTATCATTTTTGAGTCATATATTATGTAACCTTTGAGTTTGACTTTTTTCACTCAATAAAATGTCCATAAAATTCATCCAGACTGTTATGTGTATCAAGAGTTTGCTCCTTTTTATTATTGAGTAGTATTCTATTTATAACTGCAATTAGACATTTTCCTACAGTGTTGGAGGATGGGAAGATCCCCTACCCATCCTCCAACAACAAGAAAACCAGTCACATGGTTTTCTTCCTGCAAAACCCTGTGAATTTTCACTACATCACTCCTTAGGGCTGAAGACTGATGAGTCGATCACCTCTTCCCACCTAGTGTGTTCCTGAGATACTACACAAGAGGCCACATTCCTTTCCCCCTCCTAAGAATGTCTACGCTCAGGTAACCAGGTGCACACAAACATGGACTTGAAATAAAATAATTACATATATAGCTGTATATCAGATACAGTACTATGGTTAAAAAGTGAATGTTCATATTGCCAAGTGAAAGAAGTAAAAAGGCTACATATTCTATGATTTCAACAATACGATATTCTGGAAAAAGCAAAACTATGGTGACAGTAGAAAGATCAGTGATTGCCAGAGATTCATAGTGAGGGACAAATGAATTGGCAGAGCACAGAAGCTTTGTAGGGCAATGAAAGTACTCCATATAATACAATAAAGGCAGATACATGTCATTATGCATTTGTCAAAATCCATACAATGCATGACACCAAGAGAGAACTTTAATGCAAACAGGGGACTCTGAGTGATAATGATGTGTCCATATAGGCTCGCTGACTGTGACAAATGTACCATTGTGGTACAGGATGTTGATGGTACGGGAGGTGTACACGTGGAGGCAAGGAGTATACAAAAACTCTGTACTTTCTTCTCAGTTTTGCTGTGAACTTTAAACTACTCTAACAAATGAAGTCTATTAAAACAAAGATATAAACATAGCACTGAAAAAACAGTGTTTAGTTAATACTGTCACTATGATTAACCAGATCTCCCTTTTGTTGCTGTTAGTGTTTAATAATTTATTTTTAAAACAGGAGAGTAATTGACATAAAATAAACTGCATACATATAAAGTATTTAATTGATGTCCACGAACTATCCACTAACAAGATAATCAACATATCCATCATGCCCCACATCATCCTTTTGCCTGTTTGTAATCCCTCCTACACTTTCCCTTCAAGAAGCTACTGATTTGCTCTATGTTACTATAAACTAGTTTGTATTGTTTAGCATTTTAATGTCAATTGAGTTACACAATATGTTGAAAGGGAGTCTGTCTTCTTTCACTTGCAATAATTTTTAAAACTTTTTTTTTTTCATTTCACTTTAAATTTTGAGATACATGTGCTCAACATGCAGGTTTGTACATATGCCATGATAGTTTACTGCGCCCATCAACCCATCTTCTAGGTTTTAAGCCCCACATGCATTAAGTGTTTGTCCTAATGCTCTCCCTCCCCTTGCCTCCCAACCTCTGACAGGCCCTGTTGTGTGATGTTTCGCTCCCTGTTGTCATGTATTCTCATTGTTCAACTCAAACTTAAGAGTAAGAACATGCAGTGTTTGGTTTTCTGTTCCTGTGTTCGTTTGCTGAGGATGATGGTTTCCAGCTTCATCCATGTCCCTGAAAAGGATATGAATTCATTTCTTTTTATGGTTGCATAATAATACATGGTGAATATGTGCCACATTTTCTTTATCCAGTCTATCAATGATGGACATTCGGTTGGTTCTAAGTCTTTGTTATTGTAAATAGTGCTGCAATAAACATACATGTGCATGTGTCTTTACAGTAGAATGATTTATAATCCTTTAGGTATATGCCCCATAATGGGATTGCTGGGTCAAATCTTATTTGCGGTTCTAAATCCTTGAGGAATCACCACACTGTCTTCCACAATGGTTGAACTAATTTACACTCCCACCAACAGTGTAAAAGCATTCCTATTTCTCCACATCCTCTCCAGCATCTGTTATTTTCTGACTTTTTAATGATCACCATTCTAATTGGAGTGATATAGTATCTCATTGTGATTTTGATTTGCATTGGTTTAATGACCACTGATGAACTTATTTCAATATGTTTGTTGGCTACATAAATGTCTTTTTTTGAGAAGTGTCTGTTCATATCCTTTGCCCACTTTTTGATGAGGTTGTTGGTTTTTTTCTTGTAAATTTGTTTAAGTTCCCTGTAGATTCTGGATATTAGCTCTTTAGTTGGATAGATTTCAAAATTTTTCTCCCATCCTGTAGGTTGCCTGTTCACACTGATGATAGTTTCTTTTGCTGTGCAGAAGCTCTTCAGCTTAATTAGATTTCATTTGTCAATTTTGGCTTTTGTTGTAACTGCTTTTGACATTTTAGTCATGAATTCTTTGCCTATGCCTATGTCCTGAATGGTATTGCCTAGGTTTTCTTCTAGGGTTTTTATGTTTTAAGTCTTTAATCCATTTTGAGTTAATTTTTGTATAAGGTGTAAGGAAGGGGTCCAGCTTTAGTTTTCTGCGTATGGCTAGCCAGTTTTCCTAGAACCATTTATTAAATAGGGAATCCTTTCCCCATTGCTTATTTTTGTGAGTGGAGTTTTCTAAATATATAATCATGTCATCTGCAAACAGAGAAAATTTTACTTCCTCTCTTCCTGCCTGAATACACTTATTTCTTTCTCTTGCCTGATTGCTCTGACTGGAACTTCCAAATACTATGTAGAATGGAGTGGTGAGAGAGGGCATATTTGTCTTGTGCTAGTTTTCAAAGGGAATGCATCCAGCTTTTGCCCATTCAGTAAGATAATGGCTGTGGATCTGTCATAAATAGCTCTTATTATTTTGAGATATGTTCCATTAATACTTAGTTTATTGAGAGTGTTTAGCATGAAGTGGTGTTGAATTTTATTGAAGGCCTTTCCTGCATCTATTGAGATAATCATGTGGTTTCTGTCATTAGTTCTGTTTATGTGATGGATTACCTTTATTGATTGGTGTATGTTGAATCAGCCTTGCATTCCAGAGATAAAGCCAACTTGATGGTCGTGGATAAGCTTTTTCATGGCGGCTGGATTCAATTTGCCAGTATTTTATTGAGGATTTTCACATTGATACATCAAGGATATAGGCCTGAAATTTTCTTTTGTTATGTCTCTGCCAGGTTTTGGAATCAGGATGATGCTGGCCTCATAAAATGAGTTAAAGAGGAGACCCTCTTTTACTATTGTTTGGAATAGTTTCAGAAGGAATGGTACCAGCTCCTCTTTGTACCTCTGATAGAATTCAGCCTAATGTCAAACACCTCCTGTATTAGGTATCTGTCAATCCCTGTTGGGAGGTCTCTCCCAGTCAGGTGGCACGGGAGTCAGAGTTCCACCTGAGAAGGCAGTCCGTCCCTTAGCAGAGCTCTAGTGCTGTGCTGGGAGAACCCTCCTTGTCAGAATCTGCTGCTCTCTGCAGAGCTGGCAAGCAGGAACATTTAAGCTCACTGAAGCAGCACCAACAGCCACTCCTTCCCCCAGATGCTCTGTCCCAGGGACATGGAAGTTTTCTTATCTATAAGCCCCTGACTGGGACTGCTGCCAAGATGCCCTGCCCAGTGAGGAATCTAGAGAAGCAGTCTAGCCACCCGGCTTTGCTGCACTGTGTTGAGTTCCATCCTGTCTGAACTTCCAGACTTCCTCATCACTGTCAGGGGAAAATCACCTACTCAAGCCTCAGTAATGACAGATGCCCCTCTCCCCACCAAGCTCGATTGTCCCAGATCAACTCCAGACTGCTGTGCTGGCAGCAAGAAAGTCAAGATAGTGGTTCTTAGCTTGCTGGGCTCTGTGGGAGTGGGACCCACTGAGTGAGGCACTTGGCTCCCTAGCTTCAGCCTCCTTTCCAAGACAGTAAATAGTTCTGTCTCACTGGGGTTCCAGATGCACCTGGTGTTAAAAAAAAAAATTCTGTAGCTAGCTTGATGTCTGCTCAAGCAGCTGCCCAGTTTTATGCTCGAAACCCAGGGCCCTGATGTTGTAGGCACGTGAGATAATCTCCTGGTCTGCAGCTTGCAAAAACTATGGGAAAAGCATAGTGTCCCTTACAGCTTCAGTCCCTTACAGCTTCCTTTGGATGGGGGGGGGGAGGCCCCTACTCCTTGCACTTCCTAGGTGAGGCAATGCTCCACCCTGCTTCCTCTTGCCCTCTGTGGGCTGCACCCACTGCCTAACCAGCACCAATGAAATGAACAGGGTACTTTAGTTGGAAATCATCTGCTTTCGTTGGTCTCACTGGGACCTGCAAACTGGAGTGGTTCCTATTCAGCCATCTTGCCAGATATTTCCAATGTTTTTCTTTATCACAAAATTAAATTTTGAAATATTGAACACTTAATGATTTTATGTGTATAACAATAGTTCATTCTTTTTTGTTTCTGAGCAGCCCTTTATTTGCATGGATATATCACAATTTGTTCCTCAGTTAATGAGCTTTGTGTTGTTTTCAAATTTTGGCTATTACACATAAAGCTGCTATGAACATTCACATATTTTGTTTTCTCTTGGAAAAATAATTAGAATGAAATGCTGGATCATACAGTTAGTGACTCTTTAACTTTTAAAGGAACTACCGAACTGTTTTCCAAAGTGACTGTATTATTTGACATTCCCATGAGTAGTGTATGAGTTTCCCTCCCTCCACGTTCTCACCAACACTTGCTATGATCACTCTTTGTAATTTTGGTCTCTCTAATAGATGATAATTGTATCTTGTTGTGGTTTTAATTAGCATTTTCTTAATGTTTAATGATATTGAGTATCTCTTCATGTGCTTATTTGTCATCTGTGTATCTTCTTTGTTGACAGGTTTTATCAGTAATGATGGTGGCTTTCTAAAACTTTTGTTCTGTATCTATGGAAATGATTATATGGTTTTCTTTTTTACTTTATTAATGTGCTGAGTTATACTGGTTAATATTTACATATTAAACCAACCCTGTATTTGTGGAACAAATCACACTGAGTAGTTATATGTCATCTTAATATATTGTTTAGTTCGATTTGCTAAAATTGTGTTTAGAATTTTTGTGTCTATGTTGATGAGGGATATGGACCTGTAGTTTCCCTTCCTCTTCTTCTGTTTTCTTTGCCTGGTTTTGGTATCAGGTAATGCTCAGTTTACAGAAGCAGTTAAAAATGCTCTCTCCTCGATCAGGGGGAGGATGGCTGACTAGGAGCAGCTCAGTATTGCAGCTCCCAGTGAAAGTGCAGAGGGTGAGTGGACGCCGCATTTCCAGATGGATTTTTATTGCCCACAGACCAGGAGATTCCCAGGTGGAGGAGCCTCACGGGTTGTCGGTGTGGCTGTTTTGGCCAGTGTGGCTGTATTGGCCCATGCGGCTGCTTTGCCCACACCCTGGCGTGGCAGTTCTTCATACAAAAGACACTGGTCTGGATGCCATCTTAGCTGATGATTGGAGCCCTGAAATGGCAGAGTCACCCATTCGTCTGAAATAGCGAGCCAGGCCAGGAGATTCTTAGGCAAAAAAAACACCAGGAATCTCAGTACTGCTGTTTCAGCTGGCTCAGTGAGTCGCGGCATGGGAGATCCTGGTGCCTTTTCAACAGGCAACTGGAACACTGGGAGAGAGTCAAACGTTCAACAACAACAACAACAACAACAAAAGACTCTGAGTCAGGGAGCCAGGTGATCAGGCTCAACTGGTCCCACTCACCCCCACCCTCCAACACACACACACACACAAAAGTAATTGAAAACACTCTGGGTTGAGAGTTTCACAGCAAGCACAGCTGAACCCAGGATAGTCCGCCTCTGTGAGGGAGGGGCGTCTGCCATTACTGAGACACTCCACCACTACGGAGGCAGCCTGCCATCGCTGAGGCAGTCTGCTATTGCCGAGGCAACCTGCCACTACAGAGAGAGTCCGCCATAACGGAGGTGAGCGAACATTGCCAAGGCAGTTCTAACTACACTGATATAAACAGGACTGCAGGGAAGATCACACAGCAGCTGGGCGGAGCCCACAGCAGCTCAGCAAAGCCTCTGCAGGCAGACAGTGACTAGACTGCCTCCTCACTGGGCAGTGCAGCCCTGAAAGGAAAAAAAAAGAAGGCAGCAGTGCAATGGAAACTCATAAATAAAGCCCTAACCCCCCGGGACAGAGAAACTGGGGGGAAAATAAAAGGGAGTTTATGAGTTCTGCTGCAGCAGACCTAAAAGTACCTACCCAGCAGCTCTGAATGAACAATGGAGCTCACAGCTCAGGACTTGAGCTCCAATAAAGGACAGACTGTCTCCTCAAGAAGCTCCCTGACCCCCATATATCCAAAGAGTCACCTCATAAAGAAGAGAACAGACTGACATTTGGTGGGCATCCTTCTGGGACAAAGATAGCAGAAGAGGAAACTGGTAGCAACCCTACTGTTCTGCAGCTGCTGCAGGTGATCCCCAGGCAAGCAGGGCTTGGAGTGGACCTCAGCAGTCCTACAGCAGAGGGGTCAGACTGTTAGAAGGAAAGCTAAGAAAAAGAAGTAACTTCAGCATCCACAAACTGAAACTTCACTCAGAGAGCCAATCTGAAAGTCAGTAACTACAAAGACAACAGGTGGATAAACCCATAAAGATGGGAAGAAACCAGTGCAAACAGGTTGAAAACACCAGAAACCAGAACACCTCTCCTCCTAAAAGGGATCACAACCCCTCACCAGCAAGGGAACAAGACCAGATGGAGAAGGAGTGTAATGAAATGACAGAATCAGACTTCGGAAGATGGGTAGTAAGAAACTACAGTGAGCTAAAAGAACATGTTCTAACCCAATACAAAGAAACTAAAAACGTGGGGAAAAGATTTGACGAAATGCTAACAAGAATGGACAACATAGAGAGGAATATAAGTGAATTGATGGACTGAAAAACACAACAGGAGAGCTTCACAAAGCATGCACAAGTTTCAAAAGTTGAATTGACCAAGCAGAAGAAAGGATATCAGAGGTCAAAGATCGACTCAATGAAATAAAACAAGAAGGCAAGAACAGAGAAAAAAGGGTAAAAAGGAATGAACAAAGTTGCCAAGAAATGTGGGACTATGTGAAAAGACCTAATCTACATTTGATACGTATACCTGAATGTGATGAAGAGAATGAATCCAAGCTGGAAAATACTCTTCAGGATATTATCTAGGAAAACTTTCCCAACCTAGCAAGGCAGGCCAATATTCAAGTCCAGGAAATACAGAGATCACCACAAAGATACTCCTCAAGAAGAGGAACCCCAAGGCACATAAATCGTCAGATTCACCAGGGTTGAAATGAAGGAGAAAATGTTAAGGCCAGCCAGAGAGAAAGGTCGGGTTACCCACAAAGCCCATCAGACTCACAGCAGATCTCTCAGCAGAAACCCTACAAGCCAGAAGAGAGTGGGGGCCAATAGTCAACATCCTTAAAGAAAAGAAATTTCAACCCAGAATCACATATCCAGCCAAACTAAGCTTCATAAGTGAAGGAAAAATAAAATCCTTTGTGAACAAGCAAATACTCAGAGATTTCATCACCACCAGACCTGCTCTACAAGAACTCCTGAAAGAGGCTCTACACATATAAAGGAATAACCAGTACCAGCCACTCCAAAAACACCAAATGGTAAAGAGCATCAACACAATCAAGAATCGGCATCAACTAACAAACAAAACAGCCAGCTAGCATCAAAATGGTAGTATCAAATTCACACATAACAATATTATCCCAATCAAAAGACACAGACTGGCAAATTGGATAAAAAGCCAAAACCCATCTGTGTGCTGTATCTAGGAAACCCATGTCACATGCAAGGATACACAAAGGCTCAAAATAAAGGGATGGAGAAAGATTTAACAAGCAAATGGAGAGGAAAAAAAAAAAAGCAGGAGTTGCAATTCTCATCTCTGATAAAATAGACTTCAAAGCAACAAAGATCAAGAGACAAAGAAAGACATAGAGAGACTACATAATGGTCAAAGGATCAATGCAACAAGAAGAGCTAACAATCCTAAATATATACGCACCCAACACAGGAGCACCGAGATACATAAGGCAAGTTCTTAATTACTTACAAAGAGACTTAGACTCCCACACAATAATAGTGGGAGACTTTAACACCCCATTGTCAATTGATCAACCAGACAGAAAATTAACAAGAATATCCAGGACCTGAACTCAGACCTGGAACAAGCAAACCTAATAGACATTTATAGAACTCTCCACCCCAAATCCACAGAATATACATTCTTCTCAGCACCACATCACACCTACTCTAAAATTGACCACATAATTGGAAATAAATCACTCCTCAGCAAATGCAAAAGAACAGAAATCAGAACAAACAGTCTCTCAGACCACAGTGCAATTGAGTTAGAACTCAGAATGCAGAAACTAACTCAGAACTGCACAGCTTCATGGAAACTGAACAACTGGCTCTTGAATGTTGACTGGATAAACAATGAAATGAAGGCAGAAATAAAGATGTTCTTCAAAACCAACGAGAACGAAGACACAACATACCAGAATCTCTGGGACACATTTAAAGCAGTCTCTAGAGGAAAATATATAGCAGTAAGTGCCCACATGAGAAGCAAGGAGAGATCTAAAATTGACACCCTATCATCAAAATTGAAAGAGCTAGAGGAGCAAGATCAAAAAAACTCAAAACCTAGCAGAAGACAAGAAATAACTAAGATCAGAGCAGAACTGAAGGAGAGAGAGACACAAAAAAACCCTTCAAAAAATCAATAAATCCAGGAGATGGTTTTTCAAAAACATCAACAAAATAGACAGACCACTAGCCAGATTAATAAAAAAGAAAAGAGAGTATAACCAAATTGATGCAATAAAAAATGATGAAGGGGATATTGCCACAGATTCCACAAAAATTCAAACTATCATCAGAGATTATTACAAACAATTCTATGCACATAAACTAGTAAACGTGAAAGAAATGGATAAATTCCTGGACACTTGCCTCCTCCCAAGCCTAAACCAGGAAGAAATCGAAACCTTGAATAGACCAATAACAAGGTCCGGAGTTGAGGCAGCAATTAAGAGCCTACTACCCAAAAGAAACCCAGGTCCAGATGGGTTCATAGCCGAATTCTACCAGACATACAAAGAGGAGCTGGTACCATTCCTTCCGAAACCATTCCAAATAATTCCAAAAGAGGGAATTCTTCCCAAATCATTTTATGAGACCAACATCATCCTGATACCAAAACCCGGCAGAGACTCAACAAGAAAAGAAAACTCCAGGCCAATATCCGTGATGAACAGAGATGCAAAAATCTTCAACAAAATACTGGCAAGCCGATTGCAACAGCACATCAAAAAGCTCATCCACCATGATCAAGTAGGATTCATCCCGGGGATACAAGGCTGGTTCAACATACACAAGTCTATAAATGTAATTCACCACATAAACAGAACCAAAGACAAAAACCACATGATTATCTCAATTGATGCAGAAGAGGCCTTTGCCAAAATTCAACAGCCCTTTATGCTAAAAACCCTCAATAAATTAGGTGTTGACGGAATGTATCTCAAAGTAATAAAAGCTATTTATGACAAACCAACAGCCAATATCATACTGAATGGGCAAAAACTGGAAGCATTCCCTTTGAAATCCGGCACTAGACAAGGATGCCCTCTCTCACCACCCTTATTCAATATAGTATTGGAATTTCTAGCCAGAGCAATCAGGCAAGAAAAAGAAATAAAGGGTATTCAAATAGGAAGGAGGAAGTCAAATTGTCTTTATTTGCAGACGACATGATTGTATATCTAGAAGACCCCATCGTCTCAGCCCAAAATTTTCTGAAACTGATAAGCAACTTCAGCAAAATCTCAGGATACAAAATTAATGTGCAAAAATCACAAGCATTCCTATACACCAGTAACAGACTTAAAGAGAGCCAAATCGAGAACAAACTGCCATTCGCAATTGCTACAAAGAGAATAAAATACCTAGGAATACAACTAACAAGGAACATAAAGGACCTCTTCAAGGAGAACTACAAGCCACTGCTCAATGATATAAGAGAGGACACAAACAGATGGAGAAACATTCTATGTTCATGGTTAGGAAGAATCAACATCGTGAAAGTGGCCATACTGCCCAAAGTAATTTACAGATTCAATGCTATCCCCATCAAGCTACCAATGACCTTCTTCACAGAACTGGAAAAAAGCACCTTAAACTTCATATGGAACCAAAAGAGAGACCGTATAGCCAAGTCAATTCTAAGCAAAAAGAACAAAGCAGAAGGCATCACACTACCGGAATTCAAACTATACTACAAGGCTACAGTAATCAAAACAGCATGGTACTGGTACCAAAACAGAGATATAGACCAATGGAACACAACAGAGGCCTCAGAGGCAACACAACATATCTACAACCATCTGATCTTTGACAAATCTGACAAAAACAAGCAATGGGGAAAGGATTCCCTGTTTAATACATGGTGTTGGGAAAACTGGCTAGCCATGTGCAGAAAGCAGAAACTGGACCCCTTCGTGACACCTTACACTAAAATTAACTCCAGATGGATTAAAGTTGTAAACATAAGACCTAATACCATAAAAACCCTAGAAGAAAATCTAGGCAAAACCATTCAGGACATAGGCGTAGGCAAGGACTTCATCACCAAAATGCCAAAAGCAATGGCAACAGAAGCCAAAATAGACAAATGGGACCTAATCAAACTCCACAGCTTCTGCACGGCAAAAGAAACAATCATTAGAGTGAATCGGCAACCAATAGAATGGGAAAAAATTTTCGCAGTCTACCCATCTGACAAAAGGCTGATATCCAGAATTTACAAAGAACTAAAACAGATCTAAAAGAAAAAAATAAACAAGCCCATTCAAAAGTGGGCAAAGGATACGAACAGACACCTTACAAAAGAAGACATACATGAGGCCAACAAACATATGATAAAATGCTCATCATCACTGGTCATTAGAGAAATGCAAATCAAAACTACATTGAGACACCATCTCACGCCAGTTAGAATGGGGATCATTAAAAAATCTGGAGACAACAGATGCTGGAGAGGATGTGGAGAAATAGGAACACTTTGACACTGTTGGTGGGAGTGTAAATTACTTCAACCATTGTGGAAGACAGTGTGGCGATTCCTTAAGGACTTAGAAATAGAAATTCCATTTGATCCAGCAATCCCATTACTAGGTATATATCCAAAGGATTATAAATCATTCTACTATAAGGACACATGTACATGAATGTTCATTGTAGCACAGTTTACAATAGCAAAGACCTGAAACCAACCCAAATGCTCATCGATGATAGACTGGACACAGAAAATGTGGTACATATACACTATGGAATATTATACATCCATCAAAAATGATGAATTCGTGTCCTTTGTAGGGACATGGATGAACCTGGAAACCATCATTCTCAGCAAACTGACACAAGAGCATAAAATGAAACAACTCATGTTCTCACTCATAGGTGGGTATTGAACAATGAGAACACATGAACACAGGGAGGGGAGCACTACACACTGGGGTCTGTTGGGAGGAAATGGGGGAGGGACGGGAGGGTGGGGAGTTGGGGAGAGATAGCATGGGGAGAAATTCCAGATATAGATGAAGGGCGGAAGGCAGCAAATCATGCTGCCATGTGTGTACCTATGCAACAATCTTGTATGTTCTTCACATGTACCCCCAAACCTAAAATGTAATAAAAAATACTCCCTCCTCTTTATCCTTTGAGCCTCACATAGCAGGTGTTCAATAACTATTCCATAGGAGATTTGGTATAGAGAAAAGTAAATTAATATGGAATAAGCAAATAGAGTTTGTGATGGGAAAATGTATAATATACTAAAAAATCATTAGTAAACACTGTGCCATCAAACCTGCAAACATGATTCACTTTTATTATCTCTTTAATCTTTACCTGTGAGATGGGAATCACTATACCTGACTAACAAGTGAGGAGCCTGAGAGGTTGTGACTTGTTCAATATCACTTAGTTGGATTGAGTTTTCACAAACTAAATCTAGTATGAGTCTATTCCATCCCCACTTCAGGGCAGCCATGACTTCTGGCTCCCAAAGGGCCTGGCCAGTTTCCCCTCATCTGGAAGCTGTCCCTGATGCTGCCAGAAGGCTCAGGACAGAGGAACCTCAGCTCCCTGAAGGAGAGTCGGAAGCGTGACTCCCTGTGTGCATGCTCCGGAGAGGAAGCTGGGGACGCCTGCCAGGAGTACTCTCCTTTGGCTGTGTATGGATGTGCGGTGTGGAGCCCTTTAGGCAGAGTCTTCTCTCTCTGATCCCCAGGACACTGGACACAGGAATATGGGAGTCCCATTTTCCTCTACATAGATCTCATGCTGGATATAGGGTTTCAACAAGCCTTCAAACTGACATGTCAATCGACAAATGAGAGACTGGTCATTTATATTGAAGAAGGAGATGGTCCCACCCTCACAGTCCAGGAAGACCCCTACTCGTGTAGGAGGGGTCTTGGGGACGAGGGTGATAACATGAGGATCGAATGTGGAATACCAATCTTCTCTCATCAGTCTGAAGACCCAGTACCCATTATTGGGAGACAAAGTGGCACGCGTCTCCTTCCTGTCCACATCATCCCTGCACACTCCCACGTACCACCATTTATTGTATCCCACGTCCACCTCCCAGTAATGTTTCCCTGCCTGGAAACCCTGAGAAGCCACCACACTCTTCCTTGTAAATCTCTTCTTAGAGTAAGGAACCTCCTGGGGAGTTCTTGTACGGGTTACAGTTTTCAGATCAGAAACGCAGAGCTGTGGGTGTGCCGTCTCTGGGTCCAGAGTCACCTCCACTAGGATGCGGTGGGGGAGAGAGGAAGCATGAGTTACTGAAGAAGAAATCTCAGCTGGAACAAGAGGTCAACCCTCCCACTGCAGACTGGCTCCGGGTAGGGTCTGGCCAGACCCACCATCCCACCAGCCATGTCTCTTCTCCAGGGCAGCCCCTGTGCTTCACTGATGCTTGGAGATGCTCAACCATGAGATGTTCAACTCCTCTGTATCACTGAGCCCTCCCATGTAAGCCCACTGTTTGACTTTGTGAGACCTTGAGTGACTCCAGGATTCAGCTTGCTTCCACCCATCAGTTCCTGCTGACTTCACTTGCTTTCCCTTAGCACAGACCCCTAGTGGCCAGCCACCTGTGCCCTCAAATCCCTGGAGTCTTGCCTGTGACCCCACTGGCTGACCCACGCCCTAAGCTTTTCCCTCCAAGTCCTGGGCCGAGAAGTGTATCTAGAGGGAGCTGCACCCTGGGGTGGATTGGGGCATCACAGATTTGCTGTCTGCAGGCTGGGTGGGCTCCATATCTGTCACTGGTGATCTTCATACTTCATGCCCACTGTCACCCACTCAGGCATTGGTACCTGCATGTTTCCAGGCCTCTCTCAATTCTGAAAACAAGCAGACAGAGCAGGCAGTTCAGTGCTCCCGTGGGGAACAGGATGCAGGGAGAGGGGAGAGGCCAAGGATTAGGACCCTTTTTGAGTGTCATGGGCCCTCCAGAGATCTGAAGAAGGCTATGGGGCCCCTATGCAAAATACACCTCCCCTAGAATCTAGACAATTTCATGGTCCCCATCTTGGTTCTACAGGGACCCATGGGCCTCCGGGTATAAAAATTCATAGAGGGACTTGGATGAGAGAGATCAATTGAGGGAGGAGAGTCTCTCACCTGCTTGTTTGTGTATCTTTCTCCAGTCTGAAACAAAAAAAAAAAAAGAAAAGAAAAACACAGAAGAGGCTGAAATCACAGAGCAGGGGCCCAGAGAGGGTGTGGGAGGAAAATCCTGCATGTGACAATACTCTCACTCAGTTTATCCTGGAGTTTCCACGAAATAAAAAGCAGATTCTTTAATGGTTGCTACAGGACTGGATAAAGTTTCAAAGCATCAGTCCAGGGGAGGTTGAGGATCACCCACAGATTTTTCTCAGGTTCCTCACTGTGGTCCACACACCCTCAGAGCTCATGATCAACACCTCCTTTCAACCCCCTACCCCACCCCCACCACACACAGAGTGAACAAATGGACAACAGGCACAGACAATCTGTGGGGATGTCCAGGTCTTGAGGTTTATTCTAAGTCCTCCAGACATCAGAAGGGCAACTCATTAGCGGTGGATGGAGAGAGTGAGGCAGCTGCTCTCCTCCACCTGCCAGTGCTTCCTGTCCAGCTTGGAGCCAGGGTCAAACTGTGGGTCAAGGAGGGACCCAGGAGAACCATGTGTGGGAGGCTCAGGACGTGACACACACTTACCCAGTTCTGTCTGGATTTTCCCTGAAACAGAAACAGTATGTTCAGTGGTGGGCATAGGAGTGTGCAAGGTACAAACACTACCCTGGCTCCTTGCACAGGTGGGATGAGCTGCAGATGTGAAGGGCAGGGCCTCTCCTAGATCACTTATATGTGTTCATCTCCCCAGCTCCTGCATGGAGTGTAGCTGTCTGGGGTGGAGCAAGAGATCAGGAAGGTTCAGCATCCCAGCTGTGGAGGTGAGCATGGAGATGGGAGGAGGTGGCTGGGTAGGGAGGCCAGGGTGGCGTCATCCTCAAGGGGAGTGGTCACTCCCCAGAAGAAAATTTGTTCTGGGGTGAAGACTTTTATTGAGATTAACATTTTATCTGAGTCAGTCAGTTTTATTTCCTCTTTTATGAAGTTTTTGCAACTACCCTGAAATTTTCTTATATGACTCTTGTCATTAGTAGAAATTTACCTATTTATTTTTTGAGACAAGGTCTCACTCTGTTGCCCAGGCTGGAGTCCGGTGGTGAGAATATGGCTCACTAAAGCCTTGACCTCCTGTGCTCAAGCCATCCTCCCATCTCAACCTCCTGAGTGGCCAGTACCACAGTCAAGCACCACCACACTCGGCTAATTATTTTATTTTATTAAAAAAATTTTTTTCGTAGTGAGGAATTCTTGCCATGTTGCCCAGGATGGTCTTAAACTCCTGGGGTCAAGCAATCCTCCCCCCTTGGCCTTCCGAAGTGCTGGGATTACAGACACAAGCCACCCCACTCAGCCTGTTTGTGGAAATTTGTATGAATTCTTTAAGTACTGAAAATCAATTATCTGCTTATTCTGCGCTCCATGTAGGGTAGAAAGGGACTGGCAGAGGCTGGCATTTTCTGAAGCCGCCATTTCGGGTCAGCACAGAGGATGCTGAAGACTGGGTTCCCTGTGCCTCAGGTGGTGAGCCCAGGAGCCTAGGGCTGGAAGAACAGCACCCGGAGGTGTGTGAGGGCAGCCTGATGTCAGCGCTACTGGAACCATGAAGAACCATGCTTCTCTCTCTCACTTACCTTTGGATCTGAAGAAAACAATCGCCATCCCCGTGATAACAACACATAGGCCACCACAGACTAATACAAGTAAAATACAAGCCAGGCGCCAAGGTGAGGGCTGGAAAAAAGTCTCTGAAAAACAGTCCCACAGACCCCTTAGTGAGGGCTAAGCAGGTAAGGCAACTTTATGCTCACTTAAGGAATACCCTCATACCCCAAGATGAAAACATTTTTCTCTAATTCCTTCTACAGATTTAAAGATTTGCATTTCTGTAAGTCTCGATCTATCTTGATTTCATATATATATTTGTGTGTGTGTGTGTGTGTGTGTGTGTGTGTGAGAGTGAGTGTGATGAGGCAGAAGTTCAATGTCATCTTCTAAGCAAGTAACGACTGTGCTGGCAACGTTTACTGAGTGGACATTGGTTTACACACTGCCACACATGCAATGTCACCTTTACCTCATGTTTCTGTTCAAGCTTGGATTTGTTTCTGGGCTCTTTATTTTATTCTATTGATCCATAGGGTTATCTCTGTGCCAATAATTTTAATTGGCTTAATCTTCAAAGCTTTGGGATATGTCTCTGGGATAAGACTAAGCTTCTTAGCTTGCTTTTATTCCACTGTGTCTTAGCAATTGTTGGCTGTTCGTTTTGCCACATAAATTTTGGAATTGTTATTAGGCTTTAAGAAAACTCTGGGCCGAGTGCAGTGTCTCATGCCTGTCATCCCAGCAGTTTGGGAGGCTGATGTGGTAGGATTTTTTGAGGACAGGAATTCAAGATCAGTCTGGGCAACAAAGTGAGACTCCATCTCTAAAATATTTAAAATTAAAAAAATTAGTCAGGCATGGTGGCGCCTACCTTGTGCTCCCAGCTACTTCAGTTGAGTGGGAGGATTGCTTAAGCATGGAAAGTTGGGGTTGAAGTGAGTCATAATTGCAACACTACTACAGCATGGGGTGACAGACTGACGGCTCACCTCAAAAAACAACAACAAAAAGATGTGCTGCGATTTTCTATGGAATTGTATTGAATCTGCGCAGCTATTCTAGGAGAACTGATACCTTTAAATATATGCATCTTCTTATCTGAAAGGTGTTATATTTGTTTTCTTATTTTACTTGTCTTTAGTGTCTTTTAACACAGTTTTTAAAATATTCTTCAATAAGATTTTCTAAACATTTCCTTAGACTCATTTCGAGTTAACATTTTTTATTGTTATTGTACATTGCATGTCTTTTTCTTCCTTTGCTGGTGTTTACTAATACAATTGATTTTGTTTATTAGTCTCATTTTTCATGAACCCCATGGGTTCTTTTATGAGTTGAAAGAATTTGTCTATATATTTTTCTAAAGTTTCCATTTATATCAGCATATAAACTGTGAACAATGGCCACTTAATTTTTTTCTTTCTGAAAGTTAGAACTTTTACGTTTTCTTCCCTTATTGAAATGGCTGCTAATAGTAACCATACTGTAATATAACGTGGAACAGAAGTGTTTAATGCAATCTCCTTATGTTATAATTTTAAACGATACATTATGTTTGATGTTTTCTGTAGGTATTTAAAAAATTAAGTGGTGTATTATTTTGTATGATGTTTGTTGCAAGTATCTTTAGATACCTTTTCATCAGATAAAGCAGAGTCTCTCCTATTTTTGGATTGATAAAAAGTTTTCTCCTATTTCTAGATTTGCAAGTGTTGAAGTCATGAATAGATGTTGAAAGTTATCTGTTTTATTTACATCTACTAAGAAAATTATAGTTTATGTCCTTTAACTAATTATTGTAAAAATTACATTAATATATATTCCCATGTTGACCTAACATTTTTTTCCAGGATAAATTTGGTCATGATGTATACTTTTGTACACGTTTCTACTTGCAAAATTTTTTATAAGATTTTTACATTTTCAATTATGAGTAACGTTGGTAAAATTTTTTCCTTTTTAAAATTGCTCAATCTGTTATGGTACCGAAATTGTGTTGACCCAATAAAATGAGTTTAATATTTCCTACTTTTCTGCTCTCTGGATGACTTTCTGAACGGTATATTTTCTCTTTTCTTGAATATTTGGTAGACTTTGTATATAAAACAATTTTGGCTTTGTGTCTTCCTTGTGAGAAAACTTTTATTTTTATTTATTTATTTATTTATTTATTTATTTATTTTAATTTTATTTTTTTGAGACGGAGTTTCGCTCTTGTTACCCAGGCTGGAGTGCAATGGTGCGATCTCGGCTCACTGCAACCTCCGCCTCCTGGGTTCAGGTAATTCTCCTGCCTCAGCCTCCTGAGTAGCTGGGATTACAGGCACGCGCCACCATGCCCAGCTAATTTTTTTTTTGTATTTTTAGTAGAGACGGGGTTTCACCATGTTGACCAGCATGGTCTCGATCTCTTGACCTCGTGATCCATCCACCTCGGCCTCCCATAGTGCTGGGATTACTGGCTTGAGCCACCGTGCCCAGTGCAAGAAGACTTTTAAATGCTGATTCCTATCAGCATTTTAAATGCTATTCTCTCATGGTTAAAAATTAGTCAGATAGTCTATCTTTCCTTAGAATTTTGTATTTTACATTTTTCTTCTGTTTTAAAATTTTTTGAGGCAGAATCTCACTCTCCTCCAGATTGGAGTGCAATGGGGCACTCAGCTCACTGCAATCTCTACCTCCCAGATTCAAGTAATTCTCATGCCTTAGCCTCCCAAGTGCTAGGATTACAGACACGGACCACCACGCCCAGCTAATTGTTGTATTTTTAGTAGAGATCAGGTTTTACCATGTTGGCCTGGCTGGTCTCGAACTCTGGACCTCAAATGAAGTCAGGAGTTTAGTTTATCTTTTAAATCGCTACAAATCTTTAGTTGTGCCTTCTTGTTATTTCCTGCATTGTTTAATTTTGCTGTTTCTCTTTTATTCTTAACTGCCGGTTTATCTATTTTAGTAACACTTCGAACCATCTAACTTTGGATGTATTAATCTGCACTATTTGTCTTTATATTTCTGTATCTTTAAGATTCCTTCTATTTTCTTTTGCTGTATTCTGAAATATATATTGATGCCTAATATAAATATTCAGCTATTTCATGCTAATAAGAACATTTAAGGATTTCAGATGAAGTCTTGCTCTGTCACCCAGGCTGGAGTGCAGTGGAATAATCTCGGCTCACTAAGGCACCCACCACCACACTCAGCTAATTTTTGTATTTTTAGGAGAGATGGGGTTTCACCATTTTGGCCAGGCTGGTCTTGAACTCCTGATGTCATGATCCACCCACCCCAGCCTCCCAAAGTGTGGGATTACAGGTGTGAGCCACCATACCTGGCTGGATATAATTTTGACTTAAAAAACTATATTCATTCCATTTTACACATAGATCATAATTTTATTATCATTCAGTTCTAAGAATTTTCTACCTATTACTATGCTTTCTTCAATTTCTCAGTTATTTTAATATTTAAAAAGTTTTCAAAAACATAAGAATTTAAACTATTTTTTGCTATGGTAATTTAACTTTATTAAATTGTGATTAGAGAATATGTGTATGATATCAATGTTTAAAAATTTTCTGAAAATCATTTTCTGTGTTTATATCTGCTAAAATTTTATAAAAGTTCCAAGTGTGCTAAAAATTAATGTGTATTCTACAGTTCTGGAATGCCATTTCCAGAAATATGTTATTTCAGCTTATCAATTTTTAGTTCAAATATTATATATTCTTACTTGTTTTGCCTACTTATTTAATCAATTTTAGAATTCAAAGTATGAACTTTCTTCCTTATATTTCCATTTATATTTTCTTTTTATGTTTTACATGTGTAAGGTACATACATATTTTAAATTGTCATATTCTTATATTGAGTGAACTTAAGTTTTTGAAATAACTCTATCTCTAATGCCCTTTTTCTGAAAACATTGTCTTTTCTTGACACTAATATATCTGTTAAAATTTCCCTTGATTAATGTTTCTCTAATATTTTTTATTTTCAATGAATAGCTCATATGTGCTACATTTTTCCTCTTATGAATTGCAACAATTGAGATTTTTATTATTTATTTATTTATGTTTATGTTTATGTTTTTGAGACGGTCACCCAGGCTCTGTCATGGAGCATGGTGGCACGATCTTGGTTCACTGCAACCTCTGCCTCCTGGGTTCAAGCAATGAGATTTTAAAATCCAGTCTGAGATTCTTTGTCTCTTAACTGGCAGATTGAATCCTTTTACATTGAGTGTGATTCTGGACACAGTTTATGTAAATTTTTCTACTATTTGTAAACCCTTTCTGATATTTTCTACATGTTTATTGTATTCTGCTCCATAAAGGAGCAACGACATTTTCTAAAAATGAATAAACAATTATTTTCTTAGTCCTAGAGTTAGTTTCCTTAAGTTGTGTATGTGTTGAGTTGTGAGTGTTGCACCATTGGTGTATTGTATGGTGAAGGAGAGAATTCTACTGCCTTGAAATTATAAACAATTCTACTTCTGCCTTATCAAATGTTTGGTTTTGTTTTTTATACCTCATCAGTCTTTGACTCTCAAAACAAAACTAAAGCTGGGTGGTACTACACAACAATCCCAGACACAGGCTTATGCTCTCCCTGGGTTACTTAGGCACACACCCATCCTTTGCTCCTTCTTCTCACTCACCTTCTATCAACACCCTGGATTCCACCTCATGACTCTGCTCAGCAAGGTGGATGGAACATGATATGCTCCCAGTGCTTTCCTGGATTGTAAGAGAGGTCTCCACATCAAACAGGCTGTGCTCATCTGCATTTGCCCTGGAGTCTGAGGATAAATGCTCTCCTTGTGGACCTTTCCACTGCACTATGGGCTGGGGAAACCAGCCTGAGGACAGGCAGAGTAGCTGGATTCCTCCATCAACATATCCCACCATGGAAATGAGAGGAAGTGAGCCCCATCCTGGGAAGAAAACAGGGAAACATCAAAGCAAAGACCAAGTTTCAAGCTTACAGCTAATTTGAGTCTGGTTCATCAAACCTGTGCCCATAACAACACACATACATTCATTTTTTTTTTTCTCTCTCTCTCTTACACACACATCCACTGATAATACTATTGCAAGCCTTTCCATGGTCTATGTTCATTCAATATTTATTTAGTAATCACTATATATGCCTGGATATTCCTAAGTATGAAATAGAAAGAAGTGAATAAGACAGAGCCCCTTCTAATGAGAAACTCATTTACCAGATAGATAGACAACTGTATAAAATACATTTTGCAGTGAAATGGCAACTATGAAAGCACGGTCAAGTTAGCACAGAGAAGAATGCTTAACTTTCAGGGAAAATCGCACCTTCCTGGAGATGACATTTGCACCCGTCTGTGTCAGAAAATAGGAGAGATTTGTTGTGGTCACGTTGAAGAGAGGGGAAGCATTTTAGACAAAAACAGGCAAGTATAAACCACAATGTGGAAAGTTAACATGACACAGTGATTTCAAGTGCTAGTGAGTATTTGTCTTCCAGATGATGATGCATAAGAGAGTAGGGGCGTGAGACAAGATCTGAAAAAGGCACAAGGTAAGCCATGGAGGTCATACATTCAGTGACCTGAGCAATGTGGACTTGCCCCACAGCCAGTTCAAGAACTATAGAGCAGTAGGGCTCTTACCAGCTTCCAGCAGGTGGAAGTTATGACAAGGCCTGTATCTTAGAGAGGTTCCCAGGCAGCGGCATGGAGGAGGAACCATAGAGAACACTCAAGAGGAGAGTGATCCACCATGCAACCACTGAAGTGACCCCAATGAGAGAAAAAAAGGGCTGGGGAGGAGGAGGGCTCTGAAAAGGGTAAAGGCAGATGCAGAATCTATTTGAAAGGTGATTTAATAGAACTGAACATCAAGGAAGGGTTTATTGTGACATCCAGGTTTGAGACGTGGGAAATGTGAAAGAGTACCCCTTATGTGGTTTCCTTCAATTTGATGATTTAATATTGCCTTTTAACCACTCCACACAGAGCTTTACTTTTATTTTTATTTTGGCAGTCATCTTTGACTACAAACAGAACTTTCTCTCTGAGTGCTGTTCCCTGCCATTCCCCAAGGTCTATATCAGTGCATGGAGCCTAATAAATGTTTGTTGAGTCAATAAATTAATGAAAGAATGATGGTGGTGTAAGCACCGAGGACGAGGGCTCAAATAAGATGACATAGACTTCTCTTCCTTGCCCCTTCCTCTAAGTAAAATTATAAACCCTAGAAATGAGGCAAGCATAGATGCATTTTGAAAAGTGGAAAGACTAAGGAGGATTGCCTAGGGACCCCAAGACTAGAGAAAAAATACAGCAGCTGAGCATCCTATGACCACTGCCCCCCTCCAACACCTCCAGCAGAAGTAGGTGTCCCAGGGGGCTCTTTCCACCCCTAAATGGCTGAAAATACATAATATGCGAAGTGGTGCTGGCAAAAGAATTGACCCCACTGACCGGAGGCCAGGGGAAGAGTTCTTTGTCCCAGTGTGCCAGATGATCACCTTTCTCACAAGAAACACTGGGGAGGAACGTGGAGAAACACTGTCTACTGCCACAGTCAGTACTAGAAAGGACAAACAAAACCTCCAGTGACATCAGTTAAGCAAAGTAACCCAGTAAAGCCTCTGAAAATTAAATTGTATTTGGAGCCACAACCAGCAAAACTAAACTAGGACCTGAGTGATAAATCTAAACATGGTGACTGCCTGCAAAGCAGAAGCTTTACATAGGGTCTAGAGTATCTGATAATAGCCAAACCATTTAGATTTCACTAAAAATCACCCATCATACCAAGAACCAATTAAATATCAACTCTAATGAAAATAGGCAATCCAATGATTGCCAAGACCAACATGAATAGCTATTATTAAAATGTTTCAAAAAGCGATTATGAACTCTCTTAAAAAATAAAAAATAAAATCTCACGAAAAACATAGAAATTATAAAAAAACAAATCTGAAGTAATGTAACAGAAAAACGCAATCACAAAAACAAAAACCAACTGGGTAGCTTCAATACTAGGGAGGAGATGACAGATAATGGAATTATTGAACTCCAGAATACAATAATAAAACCAGTGTGAAGAGAGAGGAAAAGCTTTTTTAAAGAAGAAAAACAGACCCTCAAGGACCTATGAGACAATAACAAAACATCAACATTTATATCATGAGTCCCAGAAGGAGAGGAGAAAGAGAGGGAGCTGAAAGAGTATTTAAAGAATTGATTGCTGATTTCTCAAATGAGGTGAAAGTCATGAAACTACAAATTCAAGAAGCTGAGAGCAAACCAAATAGGAGAAATGCAAAGAAACTCATGCCTTGATAGATCGTAATTAAATTTGTGAAAATAAAGAAAAATATCTTGAAAGCAAGCAGAGATAAATGACACATTACATATAAACAAATGTCAGCAGAGTTTTCATGAGAAATCTTCAAGACCAGAAAAAAGTATCACAACATTTTTCAACTGCTAAAAGAAAATAACTGTCAAGAAACTTCACAAATTCTGTATCTGGCAAAACCATTATTCACAATAAAGGTGAAATCATTTGCATATTTATTCTCAGATAAATGAAAACTAAGAGCATTTGTCACTAGCAGACCTATCCTAAAAGGATGGCTGAAGGAAATTCTTCAAACAGAAAGAAAATGATGAAAGAAAGAATCTTGGAATATTAGGAAAGAAGAAAAGTAATAGAAAAAGAAGAATAAGAAAAATTACCATAGACTTTCTGTTTTATTAGTGTTTAACAATCACATATGTGGTGGCTTATGCCTGTAATCCCAGCACTTTGAGAGGCCAAAGCAGGGGGACCATTTGAAGCCAGGAGTTCGAGACCAGCCTGGTCAACATGGCAAAACTCCATCTCTACTAAAAATACAAAAAAAAAAAAAAAAAAAAAATTAGCTGGACATAGTGGCTCATGCCTGTAATCCCAGCTATTTAGAAGGCTGAGGCACAAGAACCACATGAACCTGAGAGGTGGAGGTTACAGTGAGCTGAGATCACATCACTGTACTCCAGCCTGGGTGACAGATCAATACTGTGTCTCAAAGAAAAATAAAAAATGAAAATAAAATTACATATGATGGTTTAAACAGGAATTAAGTCACCATCTGATGTAGTGCTTATGTATACAGAAGAAATACTCAAGGCAATGTTATTTGTAAATTATGGAGATGTAAAAGATCTAAATGAAAATGAAGTTTCCACACTTCAAAGTAGTAAATAGTAGATTGTGATAAATTATATATGAATATCATAACACCTAGAGCAGCACCTAAAAAAACACTGTAAAATGTTATACTAAAAAAACACTAACAATACATTGTAATGGAATCCTTTAAAAAGTTTAGTAACACGTAAGATAAGAAAAATAGTAGAAGGAGAAACAGAGAAAACAATTAAAAAATGATAAAATGGTAGATTTGGTCCTATTATATTGATAATTACCTTAAATGTAAATAATCCAACTAAGCTAATTAAGACAGAGATTGGGAGGGTAGATTTAAAAGTTTGACCCAACCATGTACTAACTATAAGAAATGTCCATCAAATATAATGCCATAGATTTGTTGAAAGTAAAAGGATGGAAAAAGATATACTTTTCTACCATTGATGGAAGGTTGTGGTCACCATCCAGAGGCAGAATGGACACCTCCTGATACCTCATCCAAATTTTGGTTCAGATGTTGAAACTGATGATGTCATACATAAACCAATACGGTGTGATACAGTTTACTAGTCACATCATAAGGATTTCTGGGAAGAGCAGAGCAGACTCCAAACCAGATCTACAAATGACATTGGAGAGCAAGGAAAAGAGAATGGCTTGGATTTTATTGTGGTTGGGAGTGTAGCTGGCATCAGGATTTCTCCAAAAAGTAAAATGGGATTTTATGCTTTGAACTTCTTACTCACACCAAAGGAATGTCCATTCTTGTTTATGGTAAGGGAGAGTGGTCTGGATTTAAAGATATCAGTAGTCTAACTTCAAGAATTTGAGTCAGATGATTATACATATCATGCAAACATTAATGTTAAAAAAAACAGGTAACTACATTAATATCATATAAAATAGACTTCAGGACAAAATAATAGGAGAGCTGAAGGCACATTACATAATGATAAGAGCATCAATCCACCAAAAAGATATAAATATCTTAAAGGTATATATGCTAGACAGCATCAGAATTCATGAAGATAACCCCATAATCGTAGACAACTTCAAAATTCCAGTCTCAGCATCTGATGGAACTCACAATTAGCAAGAATACAGGGGATCTGAGTAACACAGTAAACCAAAGGACCTAACAGATATTTATAGAAGGCTTTTCTCCAAAACACCAGAATACACATTATTTTTAAACTCCCATGGAATAGTCAGCAAGGTAGACAATATCTTAGGCTCTAAATAAAATGAAGCAAAACCAGAAATCAATAGTGAAAGGACAAGAGCAAAATCCCCAAGCACTTGGAAATTAAACAACACATTTATCAATAATCCATGGGTAAAGTGATGTCAGCAGGATGACAAGGTAGGAGATCCAGCTTTCCTCTCGCCCAAACAAAAATAACTCTGAAAGTGCACAAGCCACTTAAGAAACCACAGCAAAGAAGAAGCCCAAAAAGAACTGTGTGAAAAAAGAACAGTTTTATTTTACCTGTATCACCTCAGCCTCTGAGCCAGCATTACTCAGCATGGAGAGGGAATTCCTTAGCTTGAATGTCCCTCTGGGAAGGAAAAGTGAGATGTACAACCAGTTTCCCATGCATTTTGAAATATTGTCCAAATGGCCAGCTTCAGTTTCACCCCAACCAGCTATGCTGTGGGGATCAGCATAGCTGTGATGTCTGGGAACACTGTGAAATAAAACTGTAAATAAGACCTCAATGTCTCCAGATTCCCCGTGGCTAATAGAGACACCAGATGGAGATAACAGAACCAAGTGACTATGACAAGATGACAGAAGAGTGGTCACACCACCCTTTGTTCTTAAAAAGGGAAGCTCTTTTTTTTAAAACAAAAAAAATCGACTTTTATTTTAGATTCGGGGGGTACATGTGCAGATTTGTTACATAGGTATATTGCGTGATGCTGAGGTTTGGAGTACTAATAATGTCGTCACCCATGGGGTAAGCATAGCACCTGATAGTTTATAAAACCTTGCTCCCCTCTCTCCCTCCCTCTTCTGGTAGTGTCAGTATCTTCTGTTGTCATCTTTATGTCCATGAATACCCACAGTTTAGCTCCCACTTTTAAGTGAGAACATGCAACATTTCGTTCTTTTCCTGCATTAATTTGCTTAGAATAATGGCCTCCAGCTGCCTCCATGCTGCTGTTAAGAATACGGTTTCATTCTGGAAAAGGAAGCTGTAGATGAACATCATACTCTATGCCCTTGAGTGAGAACAGTTCCCATGACTCGAGTCAAGAACTGTGGCCAGGATCTCCCACCCGGTGTACCACACCAGCTGTTTAGAAAAAATATCTGACTGAGGCTTCTGGTTTGGAGTTTGGGAAGCCACCCAGTCGGAGCTTGACTATCTTGACCAATCAGAACTGAATAAGCTTGACTCTTGTCATTTGCATAAACGGACCTAATTGAGGACCAGGGCAGGAATATTTTTCCTACTTAGCGAAACCCTTCCTTTGTGCTTTGGAAAGCACGCTTTCACTTGTGCAGAAGGCTGTATCTCCCTAATCTGCAATTTTTTTCTTTTTCTTTTTCTTTTTCTTGTTTTTCCTCCACAGATCTCATGGCCTTTTGTTAACAACATGGGGAAAACAAATAAGAGGGTGGGCTATTTCTGTACAAGCCATGTGGTGGGCTGCTTAGCACAGAACTCCATCAGACTTCTCCACTGAGGATCTCAACAGCCCTCACAGCAGCTGTGCAGCCTGCAGTCGTCACTGCCAAAGACCCTTCAGTGTTTGTGATTGCGGGTGCCAGTTGCTTGTTCTACAGAATACCATAGCAGTTCTTGCCACTGAGTTGGCAGAAACCAACTGCCAGCACAGCAGCAGCAAACCTCCTGCAGCTTTCACTGCCCTGGATAATGTTTTTTTGTCTTTGCAGTCTTCGGGTGCCTGAACCAATTTCCCTCCCTCTCCACTCCTAGGAGCCACCCAGAGCTGCAAGACCACCATTGTTGTTGCAACCACCCTGGCCTAGGGACTCAGCACAGACGTCTTGATAGTTGCAGGTGCTTCACCCATCATCCGTCTCCTCTTCTTACTAGAGCTGCCTGAGCTGATCCTGCACCCAGAGCCACAGGACTGCCACTCCTGTAGTCACCACTGCCTGGAAACCCAGCCCAGCAGTATTGACAGTCTCTGGGTGCTTTACCTACCACTCTTTCATCTCTCCCAGCCCTGGAGCCTACCTGAGTTCTCTTTCTGGGGATACTCTGGCCCAGGGTTCCACACCAGTGGCCTTTGCACTTCCCAGGCATGTAAGCCACAGCATCTTTTCTCTCTGTAGTTACCCCAGTTGCTGCCTTCATGTGATTTTGGCCCAGGAACACAGCAGAACTACTGCATGTGTGCTCATAAGCAAGACTGAGGCTTTCTACCACAAATTTTGACCCCATAGACATATGCGGTATGGGGTCATACCACCATAATACACATTCTTCTGGAGCTGACTCCTGCAGTTAACAGCCCTGCCTCCCACAGCTTTATGAACACAAGCAGCGGGTCCTGCCACCTGGATTCTGCCCTCACCCCTGTGCTTGCATCCATAGATAGCCTTATGTCTGCACATGCATACACATACCCTTGCAGCTGCCCATACACACGATGCACATGCAGACAGTCTAACCTCTGTTGCTGGCCTGAAGTTACACCACACAATAATGCATGTACAAGCTGCCCGCCCCCATCGCCACATGTGTGTCCCAGCACTGCTTCTGATCCTATGCCTTGTCACTGTACATGAGCTTGCATCTAGCCGCTACTGCCATGCATGTACCAGCCGCTAACTATAGGAGCCGTGTGTGCACACCATTGACTCTGGCCTCCACCACAGCTGGCTCTGATCCCCAGCTGCTGGATATAACGGCACAGCTGAGGAATCCCGCAAACCTGACAACCTCTGCATATCTCCCCCAGCCCTGGTAACCAAGGACTAAGCAGGTGTTAGTGTCACAGACCTCGGCTGCCTGAACAACAAGACTGTCTAGACAGATTATCTAGACAGAAAACCAACAAACATTAAACTACACTATAGACCATTCGCAGACAGTTCATTCAACAGCCGGAGAATACACGTTCTTCTCAATGGCTGATAGAGCATTCTTAAGTATAGATTACAGGTTAGATCACAAAACAAGTGATAACAAATTTAAGATAGAGGTCATATTAGGTATCTGCATTAGGCCATTCTCATGTTGCCATAAGAAAATGCCTGATCCTGGTTTATTTATAAAGAAAACAGGTTTAATGTGCTCACGGTTCCACAGGTTGTATATGAAGTATGGTGCTAGCATCTGCTCAGCTTCTGGTGAGGCCTCAGGGAGCTTTAACTCATGGCAGTAGGTGAAGCAGGAGCAGGGATGTCACACAGTGAGAGTAGGAGCAAGAGAGAGCAGGGGAAGGTGCAAGAAGATCTTGCATGACCTCAGAGTGAGAACTCACTTATCACCAAAAAGATGATGCTTAAACCATTCATGAGGTATCTGCCTTTATGATCCAATCACTTCCCACCAAGCCCCACCTCCAACACTGAGGACTACATTTCAACATAACATTTGGAGGACATTCAGACTACATTATTCCACTCCTGGCCCCTCAAATCTCATATTCTTCTAACATTTCAGAATAAAATCATCCCTTGTCAATAGTCCCCCAAAGTCTTAACTGGTTCTGGCATCAAGTACAAAGTCCTAAGTCTCATCTGAGACTCATCTTCTACCTATGGACCTGTAAAATCAAAGTAGTTTATTTACTCTCAAGATATAATTGTAGTATAGGAATTGAGTAAAACACTACCGTTCCAAAAGAGAGAAATTGGCCAAAAGAAAGGAGCAACAGGCCTTGCAACAATCATCTACCCAGAACCAGAGTCATTAAATTTTAAAGTTCCAACATAATCTTTGACTCCATGTTCTGTATCCAGGGCACAATCATATAGGTGAGGGGTGGCATCCCAAGACCTTGGGCATCTTTGCCCCTGTGGCTTTGCAAGGTGCAGCCCCCAGAGCTAATCTCAAGAGTTGAGTACTTGAGACTTTTTCAGGCTAAGAATGCATGCTTCCAGTGGATCTACCATTTTGGGGTCTGAAAGGCAGTAACCCTATTCCCACACCTCAACCAGGCAGTGACCCAATAGAGACTCTTGTGTGTGGGCCTGAACCTCACATTTTCCCCTGGTGCTGCCCTAGTAGAGACTCTACAGAGGTTCTGCTCCTACAGCAGGTTTCAGCCTACTAACCCATGCTTTCTCATATATTTTCTGAAATCTGGGTAGCAGCTGCAAAGTCTCCTTCACTCTTACTTTCTTAGTACTTGCAGGCTTAACACCATATGGAAGATACCCAGGCTTATGGCCTGTACCCTCTGAAGTTTGGGTCCAAGTTGTACCTGGGCCCCTTTGAGCCAAGGTTGGAGCTGGAGTGGCTGGGATGTAGGGAGCAGCCTTTTGGGGGTGGCACAGGGCATTGGCACCCCATCCCTGGCTCACAAAACCATTATCTCCTCCTAGGCTTCTGGAAATTTCTGAAATGTCTTTCAGGTATTTTTCCCCATTGTCTTGGATATTAGCTTGTGGCTCCCTTTTAGTCACACCAATCTTTCTAGCAAGTGGTTGTTGCAAATCCTGCTTGGATTCTTATCTTGAAAATGGGCTTTGCTGTTCTACCACATGGCTGGGCTGCAAATTTTCCACACTTGTATGCTCTGCTTCCCTTTTAAATGTAAGTTCCAACTTTAAGTCATGTCTTTGCTCCTGCATCTGAGTGTAGGCTGTTAGAAGCAGCCTGGCTACATCTTGAATGCTTTACTGTTTAGAAATTTCTTTTACCACTTTGGGAGGCCAAGGCGGGTGGATCATGAGGTCAAGAGATCGAGACCATCCTGGTCAACATGGTGAAACCCCGTCTCTACTAAAAATGCAAAAAATTAGCTGGGCATGGTGGCACATGCCTGTAATTCCAGCTACTCAGGAGGCTGAAGCAGGAGAATTGCCTGAACCCCAGAGGCAGAGGTTGCGGTAAGCCAAGATCGCACCATTGCATTCCAGCCTGGGTAACAAGCAAACCTCCGTCAAAAAAAAAAAAAAAAAAAAAAAAAAAAAAAAAAAAGAAAGAAAGAAAGAAAGAAATTTCTTTTACCAGATACCCTAAATCATCACTATTAAGTTAAAACTTCCACAGATCACTAGGGTATGAACACAGTGCAGACAAGTTTTGTGCTAAGGCATCATAGGGTGATCTTTACTTGAGTTCCCAATAAGTTCCTCATTTCCATCTGAGACCTTGTCAGCCTGGCCTTCACTGTCCATATTCCTATCAGCATTTTGGTCACAACCAGTCTCTAAAAAGTTCCAAACTTTTCCTCACCGTTTTGTCTTCTTTTTTTTTTTTTGAGACAGAGTTGTTCTGTCGCTAGGTGCCAGGCTGGAGTACAGTGGCACAATCTCGGCTCACTGCAATCTCTGCCTCCTGAGTTCAAGCAATTCTCCTGCCTCAGCCTCCCTAGTAGCTGGGACTACATGTGCACGCCACCACACCCAGCTAATTTATGTATTTTTTACTAGAGATGGGGTTTCACCATGTTAGCCAGGATGGTCTCGATCTCTTGACCTCGTGATCCGCCCGCCTCAGCCTCTGAAAGTGCTGGGATTACAGGCGTGAGCCACTGCACCTGGCCTCACCATTCTGTCTTCTAAGCCTTCCAAACTCTTCCAACCTCTGCCTGTTACCCAGATCCAAGTTTGCTTCCACATTTTGGGGTAGCTTTATAGCAATGCCTCACTTTTGGTATCAATTTTATGTATTAGTCCATTTCCACTGCTATAAGAAATACCTGAGACTGGGTAATTTATATTTTTAAAAAGATGAGGTTTAATTGGCTAGTTCTGTAGGCTTTATAGGAAGTATGACGTTGGCATCTGCTTGGCATTTGGAGAGGCCTCAGGGAGATTTTACTCATGGTGGAAGATGAAGCAAGAGCAGGCATGTCACATGGTGAAAACAAGAGCAAGACAGGTGAGGGGAAGTGCCACACACTTCTTAAACAAGCAGATCTTGCCTAAACTCAGGGCAAGAACTCACTTATCACCTATGGGATAATACTAAAACATTTATGAGGAATCCACTCCCATGATCCAAACACCTCCCATCAGGCCCCAACTTCAACACTGGGGATTACAATCCAAAATAAGATTTGGAGAGGACAAACATCCAAACAATCTTTTGGTATTTTTTCTGACAAAAATGGTATAAAACTTGAAATCAAGAACAAGAAAAACTTCAGAAATTACATATTTATGGAAATTAAACAACACATTCCTAAATAACCAATGGGTCAATAAAGAAAGTAGAAGAAAAATTAAAAACTCTCTTGAGACAAATAAGAACAGAAACACAACATACCAAAAAGTATAAAATACAGCAAAGGTAGTGTTTTCCTCTCAGAAGGAAAATTTACAGCAATAAATGCCTGCTTAATATAAAAGAGAAAGATTTCTAACAAACAACCTAATGATGCACCTCAAGCAATTAGAAACACAGAAATAAACAACCAAAAATTAGTAAAAGAAATGAAATAATAATGTTTGATGTTCATCTCAAACTTGGATTCCTTATCTGACAAAGTGTTGCAACGAATACAGTAGGTGCTAAGAGACCCATAGGAAATACAAGAATGACTGTTGAAACAGGTCAGGGTCACTGGTCTCATGTTCTAAGGTGTTAATCAAGTTCATGGTCCCATGACCAGGAAAATTAAGGAGCATGTACAGAAAGGGTAAGGTTGGAGTAAAAGTTTAATAAGTGAAAGAAGAAAGCTCTCTGCAGTGAATAGAAGAGTCTGAGTGGATTGCCATTTTTACAGTTGAATTCAAAAGCTTTCATAAGAAACTCCTCTTAGCTGTCTGTACAACTCCCTCTATTCAGCTGTGGATAAGCAAGAAGCACCACTTCTCTTGTTTGTATAACTGTGGGTTTGTTTTAGGTAAGCCTCCTTCCTCCCTATGCAAGTTCCCATGGAGCCCACCGAGTATATGCCTGAAAAGGGGAGGAAATTTTTCCTGGGAACCCAGTGACCACACAAAAAATAAAAAGCTTCTGTGCTTTCTGCTAACTTTGCCTGTCTGGCTCCTTATCTACAGGTGTAGCCTGAGTATCCCCAGGCTGCTCTATTCTTGCCTGTAGCTGTGATTTCTCAGGCAGACAGCTTCTGCAGTCTGAATTTTTCCCCAGGCTGCTTTTTGTTAGAAGGGAAATTATTTGTTGAGCTGCTTTTTGTTAAAAGGGAAGTTCTTGCTGAGGACAGTCTGTCCTAACTGTATAACTAGCTGGTCTCTTTTTGCCTTTTTTCTCACTGTGATAAGAATTCCAGTATTGTCTCTGCAAGATCTGCTGAGATGTACAGAAAACTCTAGGGCTACTCGGCGTGTTCAGGCATATGAAACAACAGTGGCACTTTTCATCTAAAGTAATAACATCAACATCAACAAAAAAGTCCGCTCAAAGACCCCATCCGAAGGTCACCAATATCAAAGACCAAATGTAGATAAATCCACAAAGATGAGGAGAAACCAGAGGAAAAAGGCTGAAAATTCCAAAAACCAGAACACCTCATTTCTTCCAAAGGATCACAACTCCTCGCCAGCAAGGAAGCGAAACTGGATGGAGAATGAGTTTGACAAATTGACAGAAGTAGGCTTCAGAAGATGGATAATAACAAACTCCTCTAAGCTTAAGGAGCATGTTCTTACCCAATGCAAGGAAGCCGAGAACATTGAAAAAATGTTAGACAAATTGCTAACTAGAATAACCAGTTTAGAGAAGAACATAAATGACCTTATGGAGCTGAAAAACACAACACAAGAACTTCATGAAGCATACACAAGTATCAATAGCCAAATTGATCAAGAGAAAGAAAAGATATCAGAGATCAAAGATCAATTCAATGAAATAAAGAAGACAAGATTAGAGAAAAAAGAGTGAAAAGAAATGATGAAAACCTCCAAGAAATATGGGGCTATGTGAAAAGACCAAATCTACATTTGATTGGTGTACCTTAAAATGACAGGGAGAATGGAACCAAGTTGTAAACACTCTTCAGGATATTATCCAGGAGAACTTCCCCAACCTAGCAAGGCAGGCCAACATTAAAATTCAGGAAATGCAGAGAACACCACAAAGATACTCCTTGAGAACAGCAACTCCAAGACACATATTCATCAGATTCACGAAGGTTGCAATGAAGGAAAAAATGTTAAGGGCAGCCGGAGAGAAAGGTTGGGTTACCCACAAAGGGAAGCCCATCAGACTAACAGTGGATGTCTCTGTGGAAACTCTACAAACCAGAAGAGAGTTGGGGTCAATATCAACATTCTTTTTTTTTTTTTTTTGAGATGGAGCCATCAATTGTTGTTGGGCTGGTGTGCAGTGGTGTGATCTCTGCTCACTGCAACCTCTGACTCTGATTCAAGTGATTCTCCTGCCTCAGCTTCCCAAGTAGCTAGGATTACAGGCACTCACCACTATGCCTGGCTTTTTTTTTTTTTTTTCATATTTTTTAGTAGAGGCAAAGTTTCACCACGTTGGCCAGACTTGTCTCAAACTCCTGACCTCATGATTTGCCCACCTAAGCCTCCCAAAGTGTTAAGATTACAGGTGTGAGTCTCCATGCCCAGCTACAACATTCTTAAATAAAATAATTTCAACCCAGAATTTTATATCTAGTCAAACTAAGCTTCACAAGTGAAGGAAAAATAAAATTCTTTACAGAGAAGCAAATGCTGAGAGATTTTTGTCACCACCAGACCTGCCTTACGAGAGCTCCTGAAGGAAACACTAAGCATGGAAAGAACAGCAGTACCAGCTACTGTAAAAACATACCAAAGTGTAAAGACCATCAACACAGTGAAGAAACTGCATCAACTAACAGACAAAATAACCAGCTAGCATCTTAATGACAGAACAAATTCACAGATAACAATATTAACATTAAATGTAAATGGGCTAAATGCCCAATTAAAAGACATAGGCTGGTAGATTGGATAGAGAGTCAAGACTCATCAGTGTGCTGTATTCAGGAGACCCATCTCACATGCAAAGACAAACATAGGCTCAAAATAAAAGGATGGAGGGATATTTACCAAGCAAATAGAAAGCAAAAAGAAGCAGGGGTTGCAATCCTATTCTCTGATAAAACAAACTTTAAACCACAGAGATTAAAAAAGACAAAGAAGGGCATTACATAATAGTAAAGGGATCAACACAACAGGAAGAGTTAACTCTCCTAAATATATATGCACCCAATACAGAACGCCCAAATTAATAAAGCAAGTTCTTACAGACCTACAAAGAGACTTAGACTCCCACACAATAATAGTGGGAGACTTTAACACTCCACTGTCAACATTAAGTATATCAATGAGACAGAAAATCAACAAGAATATCCAAGATTTGAACTCAGATCTGGACCGAGTGGACCTAACAGACATCTACAGAACTCTTCACCTCAAAGCAACGGAATATACATTCTTTTCAGCACCACATCACACTTATTCTAAAACTGACCATATAATTTGAAGTAAAACACTCCTCAGCAAATGCAAAAGTACAGAAATAATAACAAACAGTCTCTCAGACCACACAGTGCAATCAAATTAGAACTCAGGATTAAGAAACTCACTTAAAACTGCACAACCACATGGAAACTGAACAACCTGCTCCTGAATGACAACTGAGTTAATAATTAAATTAAGGCAGAAATAAAGATGTTCTTTGAAACCAATGAGAACAAAGACACAATGTACCAGAATCTCTGGGACACATTTAAAGCAGTGGGAAGAGGGAAATCCATAGCACTAAATGCCCTCAAAAGAAAGCAGGAAAGATCTACAATTGATGCCCTAACATCACAATTAAAAGAACTAGAGAAGCAAAGCAAACAAACTCAAGAACTAGCAGAAGATAAGAAATAACTAAGAGCAGAGTGGAACTGAAGGAGGTAGAGACACGAAAAACCCTTCAAAAAAAAATCAATGAATCCAGGAGGTGGTTTTAACAAAAGATCAACAAAATAGACAGATTGCTAGCCTGACTAATAAAGAATAAAAGAGAGAAGAATCAAATAGACACAATAAAAAAATTATAGAGGGAATATTACCAGCAATCCCACAGAAATACAAACTACCATCAAAGAGTACTATAAACACTTCTATGCAATAAACTAGGAAATCTAGAAGAGATGGGTAAATTACTGGACACATAGACCCTCTCAAGACTAAACCAGGAAGAAGTCAAATCCCTGAATAAACCACTAACAAGTTTTGAAATTGAAGCTGTAATTAACAGCCTACTAACCAAAAAAAAAAAAAAAAAAAAAAAAGTCCAGGACCAGACAGATTTACAGCTGAATTCTACCAGAAGTACAAAGAGGAGACAGTACCACTCCTTCTGAAACTATTCCAAACAGTAGAAAAAAGAGGGAATCCTCCCTAACTCATTTTATTAGGCCAGCATAATCCTGATACCAAAACGTGGCAGAGACACAACAAAAAAAAGAAAATTTCAGGCCAATATCCCTGATGTATCAATGTGAAAATCCTCAATAAAATACTGGCAAATTGAATCCAGCATCACATCAAAAAGCTTATCCACCATGATCAAGTCAGCTTCATCCCTGGGATGTGAGGCTGGTTCAGCATATGCAAATCAATAAACATAATCCATCACATAAACAGAAGCAAAGACAAAAACCACATGATTATCTCAATAGATGCAGAAAAGGCCTTTGATAAAATTCAATACCCCTTCATGCTAAAAACACTTAATAAACTGGGTACTGATGGAATGTACCTCAAAATAATAAGAGCTATTTATGACAAACCCACAACCAGTATCATACTGAATGGGCAAAAGCTGGAAGCATTCCCTTTGAAAACCAGCGCAAGACAAATATGCCCTCTCTCACCATTCCTACCTATTCAACATAGTATTGGAAGTTCTGGACAGGGCAATCAGGCAAGAGAAAGAAATAAAGGGTATTCAAATAGGAGGAGAGGAAGTCAAATTATCTCTGTTTGCACATGACATGACTGTATATTTAGAAAGCCTCATTGTCTCAGGCCAAAATCTTCTTAAGCTGATAAGCAACTTCAGCAAAGTCTCAGGATACAAAATTAATGTGCAAAAATCACATGCATTCCTATACACCAACAACAGAGAGAGTCAAATCATGAGTGAACTCCCATTCAAAATTGCTACAAAAAGAATAAAATACCTAGCAATACAACTTTCGAGGGATGTGAAGGACCTCTTCAAGGTGAACTACAAACCACTGCTCAAGGAAATAAGAGAAGACACAAACAAATGGAAAAATATTCCATGCTCATGGTTTGGAAGAATCAATATTGTCAAAATGGCTATACTGCCCAAAGTAATTTACAGATTAAATGCTATCCCTAACAAGCTACCACTGACTTTCTTCACACAACTGGAAAAAACTACTTTAAATTTCATACAGAACCAAAAAAGAACCTGCATAGCCAAGACAATCCTAAGTAAAATAAATAAATAAATAAATAAAGCTGGAGCCATCACACTATCTAACTTCAAACTATACTACAAGGCTACAGTAACCAAAACAACATGGTACTGGTACCAAAACAGATATACAGACCAATGGAATAGAACAGAGCCCCGAGTAATAAGACCACACATCTACAACCATCTGATCTTTGACAAATGTGACAAAAACAAGCAATGGGGAAAGGATTCCCTATTCACAAACGGTGTTGGGAAAACTGGCTAGCCACATGCAGAAAGCTGAAACTGGATCCCTTCCTTACACCTTATACAAAAATTAACTCAAGATGGATTAAAGATTTAAATGTAAGACTAAAATCATAGAAACCCTAGAAGAAAACCTACGTAATACCATTCAGAACACAGGCATGGGCAAAGACTTCATGACTAAAACACGAAAAGCAATGGCAACAAAAGCCAAAATTGACAAATGGAATCTAATTAAACTAAAGAGCTTATGCACAGCAAAACAAACAAACAAACAAAAAACTATCATCAGAGTGAACAGGCAACCAACAGAATGGGAGAAAATCTTTGCAATCTATCCATCTGACAAAGGACTAATATCCAGAATCTACAAAGAACTTAAACAAATTTACAAGAAAAAACCAACAACCTCATCAAAAAGTGGGTGAAGGATATTAACAGACACATCTCAAAAGAAGACATTTATGTAGCCAACATACATATTTTAAAAAGCTCATCATCAGTGGTCATTAGACAAATGCAAATCAAACCACATTGACATACCATCTCACGCCAATCAGAATGGCAATCATTAAAAAGTCAGGAAACAACAGATCTGGAGAGGATGTGGAGAAATAGGAACGCTTTTACACTGTTGGTGGGAGTGTGAATTAGTTCAACCATTGTGGAAGACAGTGTGGCCATTCCTCAAGTATCCAGAACTAGAAATACAATTTGACCCAGCAATTCCATTACTGGGTATAAACCCAAAGGATTATAACCCATTCTATAAAGATACAGGCACACATATGTATATCGCAGCACTGTTCACAATAACAAAGGCTTGGAGCCAACCCAAATGTCCATCAATGATAGACTGGATAAAGGAAATGTGGCACATACACACCATGGAATACTATGCAGCCATAAAAAAGGATGAGTTCACGTCCTTTGCAGGGACATGGATGAAGCTGGAAACCATCATTCTCAGCAAACTAACAAAAGAACAGGAAATCAAACACTGCATGTTCTCACTCATAAGTGGGAGTTGAACCATGAGAATGCATGGACACAGGGAGGGGAACATCACACACCCGGGCCTGTTGTGGGGTGGAGGACTAGGGGAAGGATAACATTAGAAGAAATACCTAATGTAGATGACGGGTTGATGGGTGCAGCAAACCACCATAGCACGTGTATACCTATGGAACAAACTTGCACGTTCTGCACATGTACCCCAGAACTTAAATTATAATTTAAAAAAAGGAAAATATATATCCAAAACTTATCCAGGCACTGTGGTGCATGCCTGAAATCCCAGCTACTGAGGAAGGTGAGGCAGGAGAATCACTTGAACCTGGGAGGCAGGGATTGCAGTGAGCCGAGATTGCACCACTGCACTCCAGCCTGGATGACAGAGTAAGATTGTGTCTCAAAAAACAAAACAAAAACCATGTACTAACAATACCAAATGCTAGTGAGAATTTAGAGGAACTGAATTACTCATACATTGTTGATTGAAATGTAAAATGGTACAACTACTGTGGAAAATAGAAAATTTCTTTTAAAACTAAGCATATGCTCATCATACAACCCAACTCATCATACAACCCAGTGCCCAGTTACCCTTCTAGGCATGTATTCCAGAGACATGAAAACATATGTCTGCACAAAAATTTCTACACAAATGTTCAGTGCGGTTTTAGTTGTAATCGTGAAAATTTGGAAAAACCCACGTGATTTTCAACTAGAGAACAGTTAAACAAACCATGGTATATCCTCACCGTGAAACACTGTTCAGCAATAAAAGAAATAAACCATTGATACAAACAACTTGGCTAGATCTTAAGGGCATGACATGGAGGAAAACAAAAATCTTAAAATGTCACATACTTTATGATTTCATTTGTATAACATTCTGAAATGACAAAATTAAGGCAATGGAGAACAATTTGGTGGTTGCTATGATTTGAGAAGGTTGGGGGAGGAGGAAGGTAGCAGAGGGAGACCTTTGTGGAGTAGGATAGCTCTGTATCTTGATGTGGTGGGTTACATGAATCTATACAGGTGAGAAAACGACGTAGAAATACACAAGCTAGACAGAACGAACTGGTAGCGTACGATGCTATCTTCAAACTAAATGACTTTAAATGAGAAAAAAAGCTCTTTGAAAACAAACTGTTTAAAATGTTCAGAATGATTTTATAAGACAACCCAGTCATAAATAACTGACCTGACGCCTGCAGTTCCCAGGTGGCCTCCTCGTCGTAAGTTGGGGAACTGAACCAGCACCCATACAGGCCAATGTCCGAGGGAGTGATGTTTTTTAGCCTTAGAGAGACATTCCCCCGTGCAATGAAGTCCTTCACAAGCTCAGTTCTCCCTTGATACTGTGACATCTGCATAGATTCCAGGTCTTTCCCATCTCTGTAGAGGTGGACCACAGCATGGAGCTGATTCTTGAAGAACCGCACTTCCATGGCTTTTGCACTGGTCTCAGGAAAAAGGGAGCAGGAGAAGACAGCATCCTCCCCCACCGAGGCCTGGACAAACTTGTCTGGTCCTTTCACCTGCCACTGTCCTATAGGAAGAAACACAACCGATAACAGCAAAACCTACTTGAGTCCTCCTCAGGGCTCTGGTGGGCTGGAGATGTGTGGGGCGTGGGGTCGGGGAGTCCATCACGGTCTGCTTTCTAAACCCGATGACTTGCGTTTGCACATCTTCTTACACTTGCCAGAATGCTTCCAGGTCAGTTACTTCACTCCGTTCTCACACACATCTCATGTGAGAAGAGGTTAGGTATGTGCTATCAATATTCCCATATTCAACATAAGGAAACCCTGTCTCTGGGGCTGAGTTATTCAGGGCCCTGAGAGGCACCTTCCAAATACAGACTCCTCCACTAGAGGAGAGTCCCTCCACATGCTCTCCTCTCTGCCTATATGCTTAATGAACACTCACACCACCCTCTTTGCATCTAGTATGCTAAAAATCTTTTTTTATGACCCAGGAGAGGAGTAAGCAGCCATAAAATATCCAAGTCGGGGAGATTTATTTCCTTCAAAGATATGATTATGTCTTGCAAATGTTTTATGGCTACAAGAGAAGAATAGATATTCTCCGCTGAAGCACAATTTATTCGTGCTGCTTTTTAAGTATATTTCTGCCATATTCTGAAGGACATGGTATGACACAGTGAGGAGATTTTGTCGTTTTTATTTCAGAGATTTGCTCTTTAGTGCACTCATGTTGTGACGTATCTTTTGCATGGCACCTACCTTTTATTCCGGGTAATAATTTTATGTTTTTCCACTTTATTATTTTGGACTTGAATAGTATTTCATCGAGCAAAAGCTTGTCCAAGCCACAGTCGGTGGGCCACATGAGGATCAGGACAGCTTTGGGTAGGGTTCAACAGAAATTTGTAAACTTTCTTAAAACATTATGAGATATTTTTGTGATTTTTTCCCCCATTCATTAGTAATCATTACTGTTATTTCTTCTTCTTCCAATATGGCTCAGGGAAGCTAAAAGATTGGACACCCTGCTCTAGAGCTTTATCAACATGGCTTACCTGTTTTTGTTGGTTTTGGGGAGTTTGTTTTTTTTTTGTATTTTCTTGGTATAGCTTTGCTTTGACCTTCATTTCAAACTGTCGTCACCTTGCTGCAGGCGTGATAATTGTTTGTTTTCTGCGAGTCTTCCCTGCACAACTCTCAGCTTCATGAGGACAGAGAGTGTGTGTTTTCCTCAGCACAGGATTTCCCATGCCCAGCGCAGAGAATGGGCTCCGCAGATAGGGATTATGCCTATGAGTGGTGAGCACTACTTTTTGCATTTGCTTATCTGTTTTGTGGTCAACTAAATAATTTTCCTGGTGTAAATCACACTCACCACTCTGTATGATTAGAGTTCTTCTTGGAGAGACCACAAACTATGGAGACCCACTCCCCTCACTGTGTGTAAGTACCCACCCCCTTCGATTGGCAACGTCTCTTGATTAATTCACATGTATCCATTTACATTATATGGATATACCTGTGTGTGGTGTGTGCATGTGCATCAGAGGCAAAGTGGGTCACACGTGTGAATTTCCAGACAGGTAGATATTTTTAATTTTAGCACTAATTATTTGTAAATTTAAGTACGTTTTATAAATCTTGCTGAAATGTATTTCACTGATGCATCTTTAAGAGCACTATTGAATGAGCCGTGATTTTGCAGCCTGATGTCTGACCAGCTGTTGACCTGGTAAAGCAGATGTTGAGGCCCTGCGCCTCACCACCCAACCCTGAGTCCCCCTGCAGTGGGATGGGCACTTCCCTGCCTGCTGACAGCTCTGCCCCTGGAGCCTGAACTCTGCCTCTCTGCTGAGGGCTTCCTGCAACTTTTAGAACCTCTGAACCCCAGGCATGGGGCAGCCCAGAAGGTTTGCAACTGTAAGAGTCCCAGGGACACATCTCACCCGGTGGGGAACTGGAAGCAGGGGATGCTGGGAAGATTCTGAGCTATCGTCTATGCGGTTCCTCCAAAGGACCCACCACAGCAGGCTCCTCATTAGCACCCCCTCTATGGCTTTCCTCCCACTGGCTTCACTCTCTCTGAACCCTGTCACTTTTGTTTCCAAGAATGATCTGTTAAACAAACCACCTGCAGAAAGGCCCTTGCTCTAGGTCAGTTTTGGGGACCCAGCCTGTCAGCTGGGCTGCTGTGAGTGTTGCCTCTTCAAGGCCGTGTAGGATTCTCAAGCCAAGCAAACATTTTTTTTTATTGCATTTTAGACTTGGGGGTACATGTGAAGAACATGCAAGATTGTCGCATAGGTACACACATGGCAGCGTGATTTGCTGCCTTCCTCCCCTTCACCTATATCTGGCGTTTCTCCCCATGCTGTCTCTCCCCACCTCCCCACTCTCACTGTCCCTCCCCCATTTCCCCCCTACAGACCCCAGTGTGTAGTGCTGCCCTCCCTGTGTCCATGTGTTCTCATTGCTCAACACGCGCCCATGAGTGAGAACATGTGGTGTTTGATTTTCTGCTCTTGTGTCAGTTTCCAAGCAAACTTTTTTTTTTTTTTTTTTTTTTGAGACGGAGTTTCGCTCTGGTTACCCAGGCTGGAGTGCAATGGCGCGATCTCGGCTCACCGCAACCTCCACCTCCTGGGTTCAGGCAATTCTCCTGCCTCAGCTTCCTGAGTAGCTGGGATTACAGGCACGCGCCACCATGCCCAGCTAATGTTTTTGTATTTTTAGTAGAGACGGGGTTTCACCATGTTGACCAGGATGGTCTCCATCTCTTGACCTCGTGATCCACCCGCCTCGGCCTCCCAAAGTGCTGGGATTACAGGCTTGAGCCACCGCGCCTGGCCTCCAAGCAAACATTTTTTAGGATATGTCTGCTCCTCCGGCCAGCATCGCTGCTGTCCTTTGTCTTGCTGACACCATCTCCCTTTACTCCTTCCCTTGAGGAATAACACTACCTGTTGCGGCAACACGGCGTGCACCAGTGGAGCTCTGTGCCGCATGCTCTGCATGCACAAGTTCATGCAATCCACACGGTAGCCCTTCAGCCCTCAGGAATGTCACAGATGTGATATTATCTCCATGTCATCATAAGCAAAAACTGACACTAATAGCAGTTATTCATCACAAAGCTCATAGTCAGAGAAAAGGAAAGTTAAAAATAGCCTGACTTCCTCCAAGGTCATTTCCAGGATGCCCTGCTACCTCATGCAGAAACGGAAAGCAGACAAAGAAGCTAATCAGAAAACGGGTGAAGGCCGGGCGCGGTGGCTCAAGCCTGTAATCCCAGCACTTTGGGAGGCCGAGGCGGGTGGATCACGAGGTCGAGAGATCGAGACCATCCTGGTCAACATGGTGAAACCCCCGTCTCTACTAAAAATACAAAAAATTAGCTGGGCATGGTGGCGCGTGCCTGTAATCCCAGCTACTCAGGAGGCTGAGGCAGGAGAATTGCCTGAACCCAGGAGGCGGAGGTTGCCGTGAGCCGAGATCGCGCCATTGCACTCCAGCCTGGGTAACAAGAGCGAAACTCCGTCTCAAAAAAAAAAAAAAAGGAAAAGAAAAGAAAACGGGTGAGAATGTACTTAAATGGGGGCTCTCTTGTGAGTAAGACACATGGATTTTGACGTCCTTATTTCTGTTTTCCTGGCTTTGTTTAGCAAAAAAGTCATAGGTAGACAAGCAGCAGGATGGAACTGTTTCAGACAGAAAGTGAACACAGTCAACTGAACTTTGTATGGCTTGACGCTGACCACCCAGAATCCAGTGTTCTACTCCAGCCCTGATCTCCTCCTGAAAAACGTGTTCAATTACTCAATATCGTATACACCAGGCTTTGTGTTGACAGTTACTAGAAAGAGAAAGAAGAGTGGATTTCTGCCCAGGATATGCCAGCTTCCAACTTATTCCTTACTTAAAGGTCGGGATGCTTTACGCCACAACCATAGCTCTTTCTAACTCGGCATGTCCATAGCTGGGCTCATTGTCTTTTCCTCCAAGCATCCTAAACAGTGTCACCCTCCAGCCAGGCACCCAGCTCAGAAACCTGGGGATTCTATTAGAGACTTCCCCTGCCTAAGTCCCACAGCCCACCTGGGGAAAACAACGTATTCACCCAGCATTCTTGATGTGGTCCCTCCCCACTCCCGGGGTCTGATCCTGCTATTCTGGGCTACTGTAACAGTATACACAGTGTCCAAGTCCTTAAGACACAGCCCAAGGAGTCTGTTTCTCATCTCCTGCTGCCCTGTGCTTCTCATAGCTCCTGGCACTGGTATACGCCAGCCTGAGGCCAGGAGAAGCCGGGGACTGCAAACACCAAGGATTCCTGCATCGCACTGTGCTGAGATCGTTCTCCTTCAACAAGGAGACAAACAACAGTCCAAACCGAGAGGCTTACCTGACACCAGCTTGTAGAAACTGAGAACTGAAATGAACACGAAAGCCATGGCTATTCCTGTGGGTTGATCTCACACTATGAAAACAGAAGACAGGAGGGGTGGATGGATGATTTGGAGGTCTGGCCAGCTGTCTCAGGTGCAGGAGCCCTATACAGGCTCTTCGTGGATTGATGTCAAGCTGCGCTTTTCTCCCTAGAGCCTCCCACAGGAAACGATGGTTGTGTGAATGAGGAGCATGGGGACTGGACTTTGAATCACTGCATTTAGTGGCAGGTCATAAACATTAATCTCAGACCAGATAAATGAGAATGGAAAGAGAGTAGGGTACACTTGGAAGGACTTTGTTCCGGGTCAAGGCTGTGCCCGGCATGGATGGTATAGGAATGCCACATGCAGACGTATTTTCAGGCTTAGTCTGGCAGGCAGAGCTGCAAGAGAGAGTGAGCATCTATCCCTGAAAGAGAGATCATCCCAGCACAGGACGGTGAGGCAGTGAATTTGCCCCAGGCACGCAGGCTCCATGAGACCTGTATTTCCTGGCAGAGCATGAGGTAATTCTGCCTTACCCTCCCTTGTCTTGAGTTGAGGGACCCTGATCATGAGGCCAGACAAGGTTGAACTTGCCAGAACAACCAGGACTTTGGTCTCCAGGGATCCAAGGTATTGATAAGACGGTGCTTCAGGCCTGGGGGTAAGGCAAAGATGCATTCATTCAGTCATTCATTAGATGCGCTCAGCCAGGACACACAGCTAGAGGTTATGCAGTGATTCCAAGTCTGTGGACACGCACAAGAATAAGCACTTACTAGATCAGAAAGAGGGTTTCCACAGGTAGCACCACAAAGAGTACATTCTCTAATCATAATACAACGAAGGTCAGTCACAGTTTAAAAACAGGAAATCCTATGAACTTAGAAATTGTTCATAACACAATTTTAAATAACTCATGGGTCTAAAAGAACTCATAAGAGAAGTTGAAGGTAATTAGACAAGACAAAGAATGAAAACGCTACCTTTAAAACCCGGTATGTTGCATGTAAGGCAGTTCCTACAGGAAGGCTTCTCCTTAAGTGCTTATGTTAGGAAAAAAGAAGTCTGAAAATTGGCTGAACAAAGCATCTGAGTTAATCTGAGTCAACACTTGGATCCTGAGAGTCTTTGGCCACTTGCCCTGTCTTTTCTCTCACTTCGCTTTCCAAGCAATTCGCGTGAGAACAACTAACCTGAAGGGAACTGTGAGGCTCGGGCCGGGGGGCTGCTCCCCCGTGGACTGTCAAAACTCTCAGCGGTCCACCTCCACCTGCCTGCAACAACAGATATTTGCTCTCTAACCCTTGCTCCTTCTTTCCCTCTTCTACCGTCTCTCTCTCTCTCTCTCTCTCTCTCTCTCTCTCTCTCTCTCTCTCTTTCCACCCCCCTCCACCCCCGCATGCAGCTCCAGTCTGGGAAGCCCTTTGCCACTTCCAACTGGAACATCTAACATTGAACACTAATTCAGCCAGCTGGTAAAATCTGCCTTCTCCTGGTACCAGAGAAAGTTCAGCCTGCCACCGCAGTCCTCAGAGGAGCAGCAGAAGGAAGCTAGAGGAAATCTTGGAGACGCCCAGTTCCTTCTCACCTTAACTGTCCTCTTTCAGAAAGAGGACTCTGGGTCTCTGTCTTTTGTCTGGGGACACCTAGAACCATACAGACACCCAGAACCATACAGACACCCCTGGCTTCCCCTTACCAGTCTACTTAGGTGCCAAACATTCCCACATGCCTACGTCCTCCCCACTGGGCCATCGTCTTCACAACCTCACCAAACTTGGCTTACCAGGGAGGCTAAAGTCAAAGCATTTAGTTTTATATGGCAACACGGCTTGGCCCCAAGACAGACTACGTAATGACAGCCAATGGCCCCAAAATGGTATCTTTAACTTTCACATTCTCAGGAACTTTGAGGACTTTATCACCAGAAACCTTTTGCAAATGGCAAATGGTTCCCTACAGTCAGGCTATCTTCTACCTTAAGTCTTACCCCTCCTCCCTCTTCTCCCATTTAAAAACGACTCCAAAGAGTCAGACCCCCTCTGCCGCTCTCTCTCTCCGGGAAGTGGCTGGGGTTGGAGGCATAGCTCGTGTTCACGTCTCCTTCTCCATGTCTGATTTGTTGCAAATCAAACAGCATCTGGGATCTTTCTCTAAAAATCCCTCTCATCATTGCAGGGAATTCCTGCACATAATTGAATCCTTTAATTTAAACTGGCATAATAGTTACATAATTCTAACCTCCACCCTCATCCCAAGTAAAAAAAGAATGCTGAGCTTAATTAAAATCGAATATCCAAGCTGTAAGTATATCCACAGGGCCTTTATGTTTTTCTCTTCATAAATCTCGTTTTCCTGGGAAAGGTTTTTCTCAGTCAACTAAATTACTTTTCTCCACTCTGTCTTAACCACTCTTGGTGCCTATATAAAAGACCCTAAAATAACTTCTGGTGGCCTGGGGCTCCTTGGGAAAACAGAAAAGGCGCCATAAATCCCATTTTGGGAAAACCTCTGTTTTTCTTATGGAGCCCCTGGAACTAGAGGTGAATAAGTACCTCTCAAAATTCGTCTTTGTCTTCCAGCTATGCCTGTTTATTAGGCCCTAGACTGTATTCCTAGCTGTGTTCTGAAAGGGTCTCACTGGAAGGCCAATAATCCAATTGGGAAATTAGAAAATCAAAAATCTTATAACTACTGGATCTTCTTCTGGTTGTCTGTGTGGCTATATGTGTGTTATGTGCACAATGTCTACTAAAAAGAGCTCTAATTAATTGCCTAAGAAAAGTAAGTGCTTAAATCAAGTATTTTCAAGAGAAAAGTAAAAGTTTTGAGACCTTTCAGTTCATGTAACTTTAATATTTAAAAATAAAAACAGTCTTGGGAGTTTTTGGTAAAATACCAATGTCCTTAAGGTATAAAAATGCGGTCTACACAAACATTTAGAGGTTTGCTAAATGTTTTAAGGTTGTAAACTGCTTCTTTAGCCTTTAAAAACGGTCGACTTGCCTGCTTCACAACTGGTAAGGCCAGAAACATATGAAAGTAACCATGGCCCTAACTATGCTGGGGAAAGTCAAACTTCATCTGCATCTAGCACAGAATTTTAAAAATTTAACAGGTTTTACATTAAAGTTAAAAGTTGCTAAAAGTTACCATTATGACATGTGATTAAAACTACTAAGCATGAATTTTCATGCAAGGTGTATAAAAACAGTAAAAAATTTTTTAGTTAAAAATTATAAGAAGGCATAAAAATGTACATTTTGCTTAAAAATAAAAAAAATCTTAAATAAAATAAAGTAAATGGTTTAAGCAAATTGGAAAAACATTGTAAAAATGAATCCTGCAAAGAACACTCTGTGTGTAAACATATTAACTAAACTTAAAAGGGCACCACAAGGTTTTCTTAAAATGCTAATCTACTTTTTAGCAAAACTTGTCAAGGGTCATAACAGATATGTAAAAATCTCACTTCATAGTCAAACTGGTTAATATTAAATAGAATTGTCTGTAAGATCCCGTTAAAATTAGGGTTAACGTTAATAGCAAACTAATGCAAGGGTAAAATTTAACTTTCTCTCTTAAACAGGATTTTCATGTAATAAAAAAGCTAATAAAAATTTGCTTTTCCAAATTTTTAACTCATCATTTTGGCAAAACAAAACAAAATAAAACAAACAAACAAATAAAACCAAACTTATAATGATCTAAAATTCTGTTTTATAATATCATATGTTTTAAATTTTAAACATGTCGATCAGGCTTCCCCAAATCAAATTTTAATATCAGTATTGTCTTTCCTAACCTCTAACTATCAGGTCCTGCAAAGAGCCCCTAAAGCATCTGGAAAAAAGGTAAAGAGGATTATTTAACATGTTTAGGTACATAAAATTGACAAAATAATGCCTAATAAGTTATATTTTAGGGAATAATATTAACATATGTTCCAAAGCTGTATGAAATGTCTAAGGTTAGTGTTTGAATATGTGCTATTAAGCACAATGAAGGTTGTTATGTTGGGTTATTGTAAACCATAAAAATGACCAAATTTCTTTGTCAATTGTGTTTATAACTGTATCCAAACTGAACATTTTGTCATTTACAGACAATTGTTGGTTTGTTTTAATTCTCTTCAAAAGATGGTTAAGAGTCAAACTGTGGAACTTAAAGTGCTCTCAAATGTGGATTTCTCACAACAGCAACAAATACACAAAACTCATGAAAAGCTAAAATGTTTATAAATGTCAAGCAAAACAAAAGTTAATAAAATGGACTAAACTAATAGAAAACCAAAACAAGTTTTACCTTTTTGCTTAAAACATTGCTAATCCTTATTTTATTTTTCAGAGTCAAGAAAACTTGTCTTAAGCTAGCTACAACCTTTCACCACTAAGTAAAGTACACTCTTGTAAATAGAGTTTGAAGTATGTTTGTTTCTCTCTGCCTAGTTCCTCTAGAATTTAAAAACTAGTTATAAGTATTCTTAAATTACAACAGTATAGTTGTTAGCATCAGTGCAATGAGAATCTGTTTTCTGGCTGGACGCAGTGGCTCAAGCCTATAATCCCAGCACTTTGGGAGGCCGAGGCAGGTGAATCACGACATCAAGAGATCAAGACCATCCTAGTCAACATGGTGAAACCCCATCTCTACTAAAAATACAAAAATTAGCTGGGCATGGTGGCACTCGCCTGTAGTTCCAGCTGCTCAGGAGGCTGAGGCAGAAGAATTGCTTGAACCCAGGAGGCGGAGGTTGCAGTGAGCTGAGATCGCGCCATTGCACCTCCAGCCTGGGTAACAAGAGTGAAACTCTGTCTCAAAAAAAAAAAAAAAAAAAAAAAAAGAATCTATTTTCTTTTTTAACAGAACACAGTTGGAAGAACTGGTTATTTTGCCAAGGATTTGACTGGAATGGTGTGCTCTCCTTTAGGGAATCAAACTTGACTTATGGAGCTAATAAAGCCCTTGGAAACTAGCCTTATATTCTGTGTGTGTAGTCCCTATACAGGGTTTCTGATATGTGGTAAGGAAAGAATGTCACTTTCTGACAGGCCAGGAACCCCAAGTTACCTTGGACCCTCAAAAGGAAAGAAATTCTGTCCAACTCATAGGTGTTTAAGAGTACAAATTTATGTTTCAAAAACGATAGCACACCTGTTTTTAAATTCTAGTTTTGACTAATGTTTTTCAATTTTTATTATTTGCTACAGTTTAAATAATATTCATTACAGAAATCAACTTCTGAATACATCACACTCAAGTCAAAGCCTAAAAAGCTGAGGAAGCAACCCCTATCAGCCCAGATAAATGTCCTAAATATCAATGTAAAAAAAAAAAATTTTAAGCAAAAATTCATAAAAAATAAATAAGAAAAATGACTCATCTACCCTGTCTCACCCCATCTCACCAAATACTTTGTCTTTTCTACTTCTCCTTTTAAGCCAAATATTAAAACCTTTTTAATGGAAATTATTTACTACGCCACCCTTGTGGGAATTGCTTTACTCACTTTACTATTTGCAGTGAAACGATATACTGCAGCAACCTCAGGGTAAAATATCCAACAGAGAATCTCAATTACTGTAGCATTTTGCTTAATTATTATCCTCATAGCAGGAACCACAGTTGCTAACAAAAAAATAACACATGAGCCTTTCCAAACATGCTCCTCTGCCTCTCATTGGAAAAAAAAAAAAAAAAAAAAGTTGCTTCTAGCTCCACAAATTGGGCCTACTAAAAAATGCTGTTAAAAAGTCTAGGACTAATGTTTTTACCCTGCCTAATTAAGTTTTTTCAAAAATGCTTCACCAACAGAATCATGGCTATTTCACAAACAACTACCTAAAACATCTACAAATGACATTGCTCCTTCAGCCAATCCAAAACCAAAAAACTCTCTGCCCTGCCCTCTAGCTCAGCAGGAAGTAGCAAAAAGCAAAAAACAAAACAAACAAAAACACACGGTGCCCCTTGTCCTTTTCTAACTATAGGGTCTGGAATGACAAAGCAGGAGCACTGTCATCTTGGACAAACACCGCCACTGTGTAAGTTCCAGCTCCCTTTCTAGCCTCAGGCATTTCAAGGAAATCACTTCTCTTCTAACTAGAAGCAGCCATAAAGAGCAGACAGTAAAACACAGATAAGATAGCTCAAGCACAGAGAGAGGGCGGGAACGTCTCTTGGGTAATTGCCAAACATCACCCTCATACAATGGGCCCCAGTGAAACAGTGGGCTTTAATAAGCTCATTCCTTTCCCTTCAGGTGCACTAAGGTAAGGAAACTTAAAGTAGACTCGGGGGTATGCCTGCAGCTGCAGGAAAATGTATGGAAACAGACACAGAAACTCTCCCTCCCAGATAAGCAACAGGAAGAAACACAAAAACATTCCAAGCCAGTAATATTAGCTGTTTGCCTCAAACCCTTTAAAAAAAAAAAACTCTCAGTCTCTAAGAAAAAATGCCTCTAGCCCAACTTGGCCAGAAGCTCCTCTCAGATTTATTCTCCAAAATAAACCTGTCTTTAATTGTTTAAGACACTTTTCGTGTTTCTTTCCTCTTTCTTTAATTCTTACACTAGTAAGCTGAGCTCATAGGATAAAAAGCCGTAAGTAGGAAATGATTTTTAAAGTTTAGTGTTATTATGGGTAGTAGTCTTAAAGAATAGAGAAATAGCATGTATTTGGAAAACAGCAAAATGAATTCTCAGCATGCAATAGAAGTTCCATTAAGAAAGAGTCAGGCCACACAAATAGGTGGCCTGTTTCTCAAAGAACATTATTCATGGTCCACTTTAAGTTCTGCCTATGATTCAGTATGGAATTCTAACAATGTATTTGTTCAGAATTCTATGTAAATACAGTATTGCATTTAAGACCCCTGATAACATGTATCATTATCTTTATGACAAACAGTTAACAAAATCTTTTGACTTCTTTAAGGATAAAATTTACCTTGAGTGAACTTCCTATTTCCCTTAAATTTGGACAAAACTGAAATTTCAGGTGTGTTACATGTAACACTACACTGCTTATGATAAAAATGATTAATTGTAAATTCTATCCATACACGGGGCTGGTATATCCTATTTTATACTTTATACTGCCTTGAGTACCATGATGTAAAAACCCTTGCAGGGACCCTAGAACTAAACACTATACCAAAAGCTATGTAAAATATATTGATTCCAGTTAAGGCTATGAGGATTCTAAGTAGGATGGCTCTCTGCCTGTGCTCCCACTTGGGATTTCTATGTGAAGACCAATAAGGACTACACTCACCAAATAGAAATGCCTGGTGTAACTCTATTGGCATGATGAATTTTTCAAGTATGGTGTTCTAAATAATTGCATACTTTTAGTAATTATCTTTGGTATTCTGTGATTGTACACATTTCAAATAGTCTTTTTACTTTGAAACAAAGCAATGTTATAGTCTGCAGTGATTCATTTCCGTATGTTAAATATCAGTTTTGTTTCTGCTGCCTGTCGCTTCCACTGGCTTTCGTGCCCGGTACCTTGTTTCCTTTTGTGTTAGTGATTATTTTTCACTATGTGCTGGTTATTGATTCTGAATAATTACCACTAGGAATAATTTAAAAAAAAGAAAAAAGAAAAAGAAAGAGTCAGGAGGAAATACAAGGAAGGTGGAGGGACACTCATAAAAGGTCTCAGTGCTGAGTTTTCACATTCAGCCTTATCTTTTTTATTATTTGTATTTAATTGGTCAGTGCCACAAAGAAAAATTAACACTGAGGCAAAGGATCTCTCAGTGAGCAATTTTTTTTTTTTTTGAGACAGAGTTTTGCTCTTGTTACCCAGGCTGGAGTGCAATGGCGCGATCTCGGCTCACCGCAACCTCCTCCTCCTGGGTTCAGGCAATTCTCCTGCCTCAGCCTCCTGAGTAGCTGGGATTATAGGCACATGCCACCATGCCCAGCTAATTTTTGTATTTTTAGTAGAGACGGGGTTTCACCATGTTGACCAGGATGATCTCGATCTCTTGACCTCGTGATCCACCTGCCTTGGCCTCCCAAAGTGCTGGGATTACAGGCTTGAGCCACCGCGCCCAGCCACAGTGAGCAATTTTTACTTCATGGACTAGAAGAAGGGTACTCTCGCTAACCATCTTGCCACGAGAGTACAATGAACAAAGGAAAAGCAGACATAGTTATCCCTTATAGCCCTCATGTGGTACTTCAGATCTCTCAATGTATTGATCTATATCACTGACACTTCGTATCATTTAATCTACATCTCCCCAATTTTTTCCACAGGTGTGTTCAGGGTTACAGTGTTTCAGGATCAGGTCAGGGATTGCCTTTCTATGATGACTCAGCTTGTGCCTGGATTCAATAAACCCTTAGAGAGACCTTGGATCCAGGGTCTGGAGTGTACATCAGCTTGCTGTGAGGATAGCTCCAAACTCTGAAGAGTGGGCATCCATAGAGTAGCTAAGGTTTGGGGTTAAGGCATGCATGAAGTTGAGAGAGGGGGCAGGTGATTGCCCAAAGTGGCTCAACAGCAGCTGCTTCTTGGGTGATGGAGGGTTGGGAAGTTGTGTCTTCTTCTATGTGGTCCCCCCAACAGAAATGTCTGTTTCTCAACTCAATGACAAAACATGCCAGTGTCTTGTGTGGAGAAGGCCCCTGGAGACCATGGGGGCCCTTGCCATGTGGCTGATATCAATAGCTTTCACTTTTCTTCTTAGTTTCTAGCCATCTCCTGGAATCTCAGATATGTCGGTCTCACCAGTGTTCATTTCTGTGGATAGTCTCCTTTTTTGTTGTATTTTGTTGTTGTTATCGTTTTTGCCCCACCGTGTTGCCTCACTTTAACGGGCCCATGAGCCCTCTTAGAGATATGCTGGTTTGTGGATAGCTATTTATTTCTTTGCGGGGTGTGGGGGGTGGTGGGAATAAGGGCTAGTATCTCCAATTTTGCCATCTTGATGACACATCCCACCACAATTTCTGTATGTATTCAAGTGCCAGCAGACATTTAGTTTGTTTCCATATCTTGGCTACTGTAAACAATGCTTCAATGAACATGGAAGCACATATATGTTTACAAGGTGGCAATGCCATCTCCTTTGAGTATACACCCAGAAGAGGGATTGTTGGGTCATATAGTAGTTCTATTTTTTAAAATTTCTAGAGGAAACTCGACACTGCTTTCAAATATGGCTGTACCAATCTACATTTCCATCAACAATAAATGGGTTTTCTTTACTAAGCACCCTCACCAACACCTGTTATATCTTGTCTCTTTGGTAATGGCTTTCCTAAAGATTGTGAGATGGTATCTCATGGTTTGGACTGGAATTTCCCTAATGATTAATCATGTTGGACGTTCTTATGTGCCTGTTGGCCATTGTATGTCTTCATTTTAGATGTGTCTATTCAGGTTTTTTGCACATTTTAAAAATTGGATTAATTGTTTTATTGTTATTGAGTTGTTAGTTCCTTATGTATCTTGAACCCTAAAGTCTTATAAGATATATGACTTGCAAATATTCTCTCCCAATTGATTGGCTGCCTATTCATTTTTTTTAAATTATTTTCTTTGGCATGCAGAAGCTTTTAAGTTTGATGTGGTGTGCTTGTTTATTTTTGCTTTTGTTGCTTGTGCCTTTGGTGAGTTTCTTTTAAAAAGGTCCTTCTCAGACTAATGTCAAGAAGTTTCCCTGTATTTTTTTTTTTTTTTTTTTTTTTTTTTTTTTTTTTTTTTTAGTAATTGAATGTTTTGAGGTATTAAGTCTTTAGTCCATTTTGAGTTTACTTTTGTATATGGTGTAAGAAACGGATCAAATTTCTTTCTTTTGTGGGTGGATATCCAGTTTTACGCATATCAGTTATTGAAGAGACTATCAATTTTCCATTTTGTCTTCGTGGTGAACTTGTTGACAATTAATTGGCCATATATGCTTCGGTTTATTTATGAGCTCCTTATTCTGTTCCACTGGTCTATGTGTTGGGTTTTATGCCAGGACCATTCTTTTTTATTTCTATAGCTTTGCAATACATTTTGAAGTCAGGAAGTGTTGTATGGGACAGAGCATAGAAAGTCAACACCAAGACAAAAGTATGTCAGATTGCAGGGTCATTTATTGCCGGCGACCACAGAGGACTCACGTCTCTCCAACCCGTGGCCCTGAGTTCAGGGGGAGCGGGGTTTTTAAGCTGAAAAACCACATCCTGGTTTCAGAGTGAGGGGATGCAGGGCAAGCAACTTTTCAGCACTTATTGGTAAGCAGAAGCAAACACTTTTCATAGAAGCCAAGGTCAGCAGTGATTGCAAAGAGAATGGGGAAGCCATTACAGCTTATTTTAAGAACAGCTTTGTCTTTTACAAAATGGCATTTCTCAGGTTCTAATTTTTAGGCTAGCCATGTTACAGAAGTATGATGTCTCCAACCTTATTTTTCTTTCTCAATATTCTTTTGATGTTTAAAACTTTTTGTGGATTTATAAAAATTTTAGTATTTTTTGTTTCTGTGGAAAATGCCATTAAAATTTCTATGTAGTGTTAAATCTATAGATCATTTAGGACATGTAGTAATTTTAACAGTATTAATTTTTCCAAACCAAGAATACAGGATATATTTCTATTTATTTATTTATTTATTTTTTTATTTTTTTACCTTTTTTTTTTATTGCATTTTAGGTTTTGGGGTACATGTGATGAACATGCAAGATTGTTGCGTAGGTACACACTTGGCAGTGTGGTTTGCTGCCTTCCGTCCCCTCACCTGTATCTGTCATTTCTCCCCATGCTATCTCTTCCCACCTCCCCACCCCCACCCCTCCCCCATTTCCCCCCAACGGACCCCAGTGTGTAGTGCTCCCCTCCCTGTGTCCATGTGTTCTCATTGTTCAACACCCACCTATGAGTGAGCATATACGGTGTTTGATTTTCTGCTCTTGTGTCAGTTTGCTGAGAATGATGGTTTCCAGGTTCATCCATGTCCCTACAAAGGACGTGAACTCATCGTTTTTGATGGCTGCGTAATATTCCATGGTGTATATGTACCACATTTTCCCTATCCAGTCTATCATCGTTGGGCATTTGGGTTCGTTCCAGGTCTTTGCTATTGTAAACAGTGCTGCAATGAACATTCGTGTGCACGTGTCCTTGTAGTAGAATGATTTATAATCCTTTGGATATATACCCAGTAATGGGATTGCTGGGTCAAATGGGATTTCTATTTTTAGGTCCTTGAGGAATCGCCACACTGTCTTCCACAATGGTTGAATTAATTTACATTCCCACCAACAGTGTAAAAGTGTTCCTGTTTCTCCACATCCTCTCCAGCATCTGTTGTTTCCCGATTTTTTAATGATCGCCATTCTAACTGGTGTGAGATGGTATCTCAATGTGGTTTTGATTTGCATTTCTCTAATGACCAGTGATGATGAGCATTTTTTCATATGTTTGTTGGCCTCCTGTATGTCTTCTTTTGTAAAGTGTCTGTTCATATCCTTCGCCTATTTTTGAAAGGGCTTGTTTGTTTTTTTCTTGTAGATCTGCTTTAGTTCTTTGTAAATTCTGGATATCAGCCCCTTGTCAGATGGGTAGGCTGCAAAAATTTTTTCCCATTCTGTTGGTTGCCGATTCACTCTACTGACTGTTTCTTTTGCCGTGCAGAAGCTGTGGAGTTTGATTAGGTCCCATTTGTCTATTTTGGCTTTTGTTGCCATTGCTTTTGGCGTTTTGGTCATGAAGTCCTTGCCTACACCTATGTCCTGAATGGTTTTGCCTAGATTTTCTTCTAAGGTTTTTATGGTATTAGGTCTGATGTTTAAGTCTTTAATCCATCTGGAGTTAATTTTGGTGTAAGGTGTCAGGAAGGGGTCCTGTTTCTGCTTTCCGCACATGGCTAGCCAGTTTTCCCAACACCATTTATTAAACAGGGAGTCCTTTCCCCACTGCTTGTTTTTGTCAGGTTTGTCGAAGATCAGATGGTTGTTGGTATGTTGTATTTCCTCTGAGGCCTCTGTTCTGTTCCATTGGTCTATATCTCTGTTTTGGTACCAGTACCATGCTGTTTTGATTACTGTAGCCTTGTAGTATAGTTTGAAGGCCGGTAGTGTGATGCCTCCTGCTTTGTTCTTTTTGCTTAGAATTGACTTGGCTATGCGGGCTCTCTTTTGGTTCCATATGAAGTTTAAGGTGTTTTTTTTCCAGTTCTGTGAAGAAGGTCATTGGTAGCTTGATGGGAATAGCGTTGAATCTGTAAATTACTTTGGGCAGTATGGCCACTTTCACGATGTTGATTCTTCCTAACCATGAACATGGACTGTTTCTCCATCTGTTTGTGTCCTCTCTTATTTCGTTGAGCAATGGCTTGTAGTTCTCCTTGAAGAGGTCCTTTACGTTCCTTGTTAGTTGTATTCCTAGGTACTTTATTCTCTTTGTAGCAATTGTGAATGGCAGTTCGTTCTTGATTTGGCTCTCTTGAAGTCTATTACTGGTGTATAGGAATGCTTGTGATTTTTGCACGTTGATTTTGTATCCTGAGACTTTGCTGAAGTTGTTTATCAGTTTCCGGAGATTTTGGGCTGAGATGATGGGGTCTTCCAGATATACAATCATGTCATCTGCAAATAGAGACAATTTGATTTCCTCCTTTCCAATTTGGATACCCTTTATTTCTTTTTCTTGCCTGATTGCTCTGGCTAGAACTTCCAGTACTATATTGAATAGGAGTGGTGAGAGAGGGCACCCTTGTCTAGTGCCTGATTTCAAAGGGAATGCTTCCAGTTTTTGCCCATTCAGTATGATATTGGCTGTTGGTTTGTCGTAAATAGCTTTTATTGTTTGGAGATACGTTCCGTCAATACCTAGTTTATTGAGGGTTTTTAGCATAAAGGGTTGTTGAATTTTGTCGAAAGCCTTCTCTGCATCAATTGAGATAATCATGTGGTTTTTGTCTTTGGTTCTGTTTATGCGGTGAATTACGTTTATGGACTTGCGTATGTTGAACCAGCCTTGCATCCCCGGGATGAATCCTACTTGATCATGGTGGATGAGCTTTTTGATATGCTGTTGCAATCGGTTTGCCAGTATTTTATTGAAGATTTTTGCATCTATGATCATCATGGATATTGGCCTGAAATTTTCTTTTCTTGTTGAGTCTCTGCCGGGTTTTGGTATCAGGATGATGTTTGTCTAGTAAAATGATTTGGGAAGAATTCCCTCTTTTTGGATTGTCTGGAATAGTTTCAGAAGGAATGGTATCAGCTCCTCTTTGTATGTCTGGTAGAATTCAGCTGTGAACCCATCTGGACCTGGGCTTTTTTTGGGTGGTAGGCTCTTTATTGCTGCCTCAACTTCAGACCATGTTATTGGTCTATTCAGGGTTTCGGCTTCTTCCAGGTTTAGGCTTGGGAGGATGCAGGTGTCCAGGAATGTATCCATTTCTTCCAGGTTTACTAGTTTATGTGCATAGAGTTGTTTGTAATAATCTCTGATGATGGTTTGGATTTCTGTGGAATCTGTGGTGATATCCCCTTTATCGTTTTTTATTGCATCAATTTGGTTATTCTCTCTTTTCTTTTTTATTAATCTGGCTAGTGGTCTGTCTATTTTGTTGATCTTTTCAAAAAACCAGCTCCTGGATTTATTGATTTTTTGAAGAGTTTTTTGTGTCTCTATTTCCTTCAGTTCTGCTCTGATCTTAGTTATTTCTTGTCTTCTGCTAGGTTTTGAGTTTTTTTGATCTTGCTCCTCTAGCTCTTTCAATTTTGATGATAGGGTGTCAATTTTAGATCTCTCCTTTCTTCTCATGTGGGCACTCATTGCTATATATTTTCCTCTAGACTGCTTTAAATGTGTCCCAGAGATTCTGGTATGTTGTGTCTTCGTTCACATTGGTTTCGAAGAACATCTTTATTTCTGCCTTCATTTCATTGTTTATCCAGTCAACATTCAAGAGCAAGTTGTTCAGTTTCCATGAAGCTGTGCGGTTCTGAGTTAGTTTCTGCATTCTGAGTTCTAACTCGATTGCACTGTGGTCTGAGAGACTGTTTGTTCTGATTTCTGTTCTTTTGCATTTGCTGAGGAGTGATTTATTGCCAATTATGTGGTCAATTTTAGAGTAGGTGTGATGTGGTGCTGAGAAGAATGTATATTCTGTGGATTTGGGGTGGAGAGTTCTGTAAATGTCTATTAGGTTTGCTTGTTCCAGGTCTGTATTCAGGTCCTGGATATCCTTGTTGATTTTCTGTCTGGATGATCTGTCTAATATTGACAATGGGGTGTTAAAGTCTCCCACTATTATTGTGTGGGAGTCTAAGTCTCTTTGTAAGTCATTAAGAACTTGCCTTATGTATCTGGGTGCTCCTGTATTGGGTGCGTATATATTTTGGATCGTTAGCTCTTCTTGTTGCAGTGATCCTTTTACCATTATGTAATGTCCTTCTTTGTCTCTTTTGATCTTTGTTGCTTTAAAGTCTATTTTATCAGAGATGAGAATTGCAACTCCTGCCTTTTTTTGCTCTCCATTTGCTTGGTAGATCTTCCTCCATCCCTTTATTTTGAGCCTTTGTGTATCCTTGCATGTAAGATGGGTTTCCTGGATACAGCACACTGATGAGTTTTGGCTTTTTATCCAATTTGCCAGTCTGTGTCTTTTGATTGGGGCATTTAGTCCATTGACATTTAGGGATAGTATTGTTACGTGTGAATTTGATACTGTCATTTTGATGCTACCCGGCTGTTTTGTTGGTTAGTTGATGCAGATTCTTGATTGTGTTGATGCTCTTTTACCATTTGGTGTGTTTTTGGAGTGGCTGGTACTGGTTGTTCCTTTATAAGTGTAGAGCCTCTTTCAGGAGTTCTTGTAGAGCAGGTTTGGTGGTGATGAAATCTCTGAGTGCTTGCTTGTTCCCAAAGGATTTTATTTTTCCTTCACTTATGAAGCTTAGTTTGGCTGGATAGGAGATTCTGGGTTGAAAGTTCTTTTCTTTAAGGATGTTGAATATTGGCCCCCAATCTCTTCTGGCTTGTAGGGTTTCTGCTGAGAGATCTGCTGTGAGTCTAATGGGCTTCCCTTTGTGGGTAACCTGACCTTTCTCTCTGGCTGCCCTTAGCATTTTCTCTTTCATTTCAACCCTGGTGAATCTGACGATTATGTGCCTTGGGGTTGCTCTTCTTGAGGAATATCTTTGTGGTGTTCTCTGTATTTCCTGGATTTGAATATTGGTCTGCCTTGCTAGGTTGGGGAAGTTTTCCTGGATAATATCCTGAAGAGTATTTTCCAGCTTGGATTCATTCTCTTCATCACATTCAGGTACACCTATCAGACGTAGATTAGGTCTTTTCACATAGTCCCACATTTCTTGAAGATTTTGTTCATTCCTTTTTGTGCTTTTTTCTCTGTTCTTGCCTTCTCTTTTTATTTCATTGAGTTGATCTTCGACCTCTGATATCCTTTCTTCTGCTTGGTGAATTCGGCTGTTGAAGCTTGTGCATGCTTCACGAAGTTCTCGTGTTGCGTTTTTCAGCTCCATCAATTCACTTATACTCCTCTCTATGCTGTCCATTCTCGTCAGCAGTTCGTCCAATCTTTTTTCAAGGTTCCTATTTTCTTTGCGTTGGGTTAGAACATGTTCTTTTAGCTCATTGTAGTTTCTTACTACCCACCTTCTGAAGTCTGATTCTGTCATTTCATCACCCTCCTTCTCCATCCGGTCTGGTTCCCTTGCTGGTGAGGAGTTGTGATCCCTTTTAGGAGGAGAGGTGTTCTGGTTTTGGGAGTTTTCATCCTTTTTGCGCTGGTTTCTTCCCATTTTTGTGGGTTTATCCACCTGTTGTCTGTCTCTGTCCCAGGGAGTTGGAGCTTTATGAGTTTCCGTTGCACTACTGCCTTTTTCGATTTTTCTTTCAGGTCTGACCCGCCCAGCTAGCAGCAGGTCTAGCCACTGCCTGCCCGCAGGGGCTTTGCTGAGCTGCTGTGGGCTCCGCCCAGCTGCCCTGAGCTCTTCCCTGCAGTCCTGTTTACATGGGCGTAGTTAGAACTGTCTCTGCAACGGTGGCCCCGCCTCTGTTATGGCGGACTCTCTCTGTTGTGGCAGGTTGCCTCAGCAACAGTGGGTTGCCTCGGCAATGGGGGCCTGCCTCCTTAGCGGTGGAGAGTCTCAGTAATGGCGGAAGCCCCTCCCCCACCGAGCCCGACCGTCCCGGTTTAGCTGTGCTTGGTTTGAAGGGCTCAACCCAGAGGGTTTCCAATTACTGTTTTTTTGGTGTTTTTTTTTTTTTTTCTTTTTTTTTTGAGACGGAGTTTCTCTCTTGTTACCCAGGCTGGAGTGCAATGGCGCGATCTCGGCTCACCACAACCTCTGCCTCCTGGGTTCAGGCAATTCTCCTGCCTCAGCCTCCTGAGTGGCTGGGATTACAGGCACGTGCCACCATGCCCAGCTAATTTTTTGCACCTTTAGTAGAGACGGGGTTTCACAATGTTGACCAGGATGGTCTCGATCTCTTGACCTCGTGATCCACCCGCCTCGGCCTCCCAAAGTGCTGGGATTACAGGCTTGAGCCACCGCACGCGGCCCCAATTACTGTTTTTGTTTTCGTTGTTGTTGGGGGTGGGGGGCTGGGACCCACCGAGCCTGATCACCTGGCTCCCTGACTCCGAGGGTTTTCTTTTAAGTTGAACGACCCCGCATTCCAGTCGCTTGTTGAAAAGGCGCCGGGATCTCCCGTGCTGCGACTCACGGAGTCGGCTGGAACTGCGGCGCCTGCTCCTGGCGGATTTTTTGCCTAGGAATCTCCTGGCCTGACTCGCTATTTCAGATGAATGGGCAGCTCTGCCGTCTCAGGGCTCTGCTCACCAGCTAAGAGGGCTCCCAGACCAGTGGCTTTTGTTCGGAGAACCGCAGCAACAGGGCGTGGTCACAGCAGCTGCGCGGGCGGAATCAGCCCCGCGGGGGCCAAAACAGCCGCACCGGCTGGGACTGTGATGCTGGCGACCCCTCTGCCTGGGTATCTCCTGGTCTGTGGGCAATAAGAGTTCGTCTGGAAATGCGGCGTCCACTCACCCTCTGCACTTTCACTGGGAGCTGAAGTCCTGAGCTGTTCTTAGGCGGCCATCTTCTCAGCATCTTTATTTATTTTTTATTGAGAGAAGATCTCACTTTGTCACTCATGCTGGAGTGCAGTGGTGTGACCATAGCTCATGGCATCCTCAAATTCCTGGGCTCAAGTGATCCTCCCTCCCCATGCTCCCCAGCAGCTGGAACTACAGGAATGTGCCACAATGCCTGGCTAATATTTTGAGACTTTTTTTTGTAGAGATGGGGTCTTCTTTCCATTTATTTGTTGAGCACCGAGGAGAGGGACTGCGAAATGAACAGAAAAACAGACAAACACACACAAAAGACAGAACAAGACCGCAGCCCCGAAAGGCTGGTTTAATCAGCTTTTATACTCTTGATAATAACAGTGACCTAACATAATGGCTGTGGTCCAGGGCCCTAATTGAATTCCTCTCTTGCCTCTTCCTGTTGTTTTCTTATAAGATTGTCCCAGGGGCACAGAAGTTCAGAGAGTTCCTTGGAACACTATGTCCCTCTTGTTTGCAAGCAGGAACAAGGAACAAGCTTGCGTGTAAGACATGTTCCAAATACTCTGGTAAACATCTGTGTGTAGAATGTTCCCAAACCCCTGGTGACCCTGGGTAGTGGGTCCTTAACTGACCTTACCTGTTTGCAGAGCAAGGACACAGATTCCCACATCTCCCCCTTCTTTTATTTATTTTGAGATGGCACATATTGAAGAGCCTTTTGCACATCATCTAGGGCTAGGGTCCTGGACCATCGGCGGAAGACTAAAAAGGCAACAATAATGATAATAATTAACACAGTAGAATTTGGCAACATAGTACTAACAATGTTTTGGGCGTGGCCAAGTGGGTTGAGTTGAGAGATACCATTTGCTAAGCTCTCAAAGATATCTTTACTGGTTACATGATGCAAGTTCTTACTAAAAGTAGCAGTAATAGTAGATTCTAATTCTAGAATTTTAGCTGTAAGATTTCCCCGGCCTATGAGTGTATGTTTGACTTTTTCCCAATCGGAATTATTATAAGGTACTGGTGTGATACAAATATGAGTGGAATTCCAGTCACATTTTAGGGCAACCCAGGTGGATAATACAGAAAGCTGATCCCAAAGCCATTGAACAGCCTGTTGTAAATTTTGAACATCAATAGCTAATTGAGCATCCAAATCACGTTGTTGTTGCCAAAGAAGCTGAGAGTCCTTGTGCCATTCTCTTATGAAATCAGCAGTTTGAATGCTTTGTTGTAAGGCAACACCAGCTACAGCAGCCGTAGCGGTGACTGCAGCAAGTCCCAAAATTGTTGCAAGGAGCACTCCCACGAAGCGACGGGATCTTTTTAACAGAGTGTCCAAAGCATGGAAGAGATATGAGACACCAGCAGATTCACTCCATGGTCTAGTGAGATTAACAGGCAGCCAAACATCCGGTCGGGCCCGTGTCAGCAACAAAGACTGACTAGACCAATGAAAGTCTCTCCACCGAGTTTGATTCACACATTGCAATAGAGAGTAATTTTCACAGAATATCTCCCCAGAGGTGTCATTCCAACTCCAATTTCCTGAGACCATTAGGTAAGGAAAGGGGACACAAGCTTGTCCGTGAAAGGTCGAGTTCACTTTTAAAGGCACCTGGAAAGGGCCTGATAAATCACTAACATTGAGAGACATATTTCCGACAGAGAAAAATATGGGATCAGCTACAGCAAGGAGTTTCCAAAGATGACCTTGGGGTTGACTAACCGCGGAGATGCGGCATAGGGGGTGTTAAGGCTTTATCCTGCCAAACAACGGTTTCATTTCCACTAAAGACTCACGTATTATTTGTCCTCTTCCAATAAAAGGTGTGTTGAGAATATTTTTCCTGAAACTGCCCATGGGGACTCCAGTCTGTGATTACAAAATTCTTTTCGGAAATATTAACCATCACAGAGGGGCTAGGCCCCCTGCACCTCATCCATTCAAGACGATGAAGACCAGAGTCCAAAAGGGGAAAGGGACACATGGGAAGAGAGGTGATCGAGTCTGGAACGGTTGTATTGGATTTTTCTACCTTAAATGCATTGACTGTAAGTAACGCTAGAGAACTAGCAAAAGTAGCATTGTGACTATAACGCATTCCCCACGATTCTGATGAATTCTTCAAACAAAGCTCCCATGCTCCCAAACACACAGGAAACCCCTCTGCAGCGATCGTGAAGTTAGAAATAAAAGCAGTGTTTAGATAGCTAGAATGATTGTGCCATCCGCGACACGAAGGTGGGGGGGAATATTAGTGTCATTAGTACAGACAGGGATCTCGTTATCTCCCCATGATACAGCCCTCACCAAGGGGGGATTAGGTACATAAGCCCAGTATACATAAGAAGAGGACACAAGACTCACCTGGCAAGTGACCACCGCCATCATAGCCAGCAACAAATTGCAAGGCGTGAGAGGCTGACGTGCTCACATCAGAGCGTCCTCGGCCTCCTGAGTCAATTTCTTTAATTGACCCCATGTCGGAGGCTGAGCTTTGGTGGTTGCAAAAGTGAAAGAAAGCCCAGTGCTCGGATTGGAGAATGCCTGGAGCAACATGTCATCTACCCCCTCCGATTTCATGGCTTTATCTTGATCCATCGGGACGGAAGCCATAGGTGATCTTCACCTGTTGAGACACAAGCAAAACCTCCCCCTAGATGGATCAATAACCCTTCTTTCCATTCACCTTCCTGTGCTCTGTACCACACTGGCTTTCGACATTCTAACAACGATGCTTTCTGATTAGCAAAATGCTTTTCAGCTGCTGTTTTATCCTGCGTTGTCCAATAATTAGCAAAATTCAAGGTATATAAAACTTTAAATAACACGACTCTTGGTTTAAGCCCCCTCATCCCCCCTTTTTGTTTATTTAAATATTGTCGCATAGTGCGATTAGCTCGTTCAGTTATGGCTTGACCTTGACTATTAAAAGGAATCCCTGTGGTATGAAAAATGTGATACTGTAAAAGAAATTGGCGTAATCGATGCGAAGTATAAGCTGGAGCATTATCTGTTTTTAGCTGAGAACGGTATCCCCATAACTGCAAAGCAATTAAGTAAGTGTGAAATGACCGATTCAACTCTTTCATTATGTGAGACAGAGGCCCAGTGAAAATGACTATATGTGTCAATGGTGTGATGTATAAATTTTAATTTTCCAAATGATAGGTATTGAAACACATCCATTTGCCAGATCTGGTTGGTATTACAACCACAGGGGTTTATACCTGTGGGCATTGGTTGTAAGTTTTGAGGGGCACAAGCTACACGCTGTTTAATAATATCACGAGCTTGTCGTCGTGTTGTATATGGTCTATTTGTCGATTACCTTCAGCTAAGGGACCGGGCAAAGAGGAATGTGCCCGGATATGAGTAATAAAAATTGGAAATCGTCGAGCAGCAAGAAGTTGAAAAATATAAGCAAAGAGTTTATCTAATAAAGAGAAAGATATAAGAGGTAATGACACTTGCGGTAATTGAGATACAGTAAGAACAGCATACTGGGAGTCTGAAATGATGTTAAGAGGTTGATCTGGGAAGTTTTGTAACACAAGGGAGATTGCCCATAATCCTGACTGCTGAACCCAACTCCAGGGCGAAGGAACGCACAACTCTCCGGCCATGGACCAAAAGCAGCCTTGCCGTTACTAGAGGCATCGGTAAAAATAGTGGGTCCTGCCACAGGGGAGGAAGAGATTGGGTTATAAGGAAGAACGTGATGCTCTTGTAAAAAAGAGAATAGTTTATGGGAGGGATAATGGTTATCTAATTGTCCCGGGAAATGAGCTAAAGCTATCTGCCATTCCTCACTAAATTCAAGGGCCTGCCGTGCCTGGGACATTGATAATTTAGTTATGATGAATTCAGGCTCACCCCCTGTAAGTTGGCGGAGGCGTCGTCTGCCTTTGTAAATGAGCATAGCAATTTTATTGATGTAAGTAAGCAACTTTTTGTTATGTTTATTAGGGAGAAATATCCACTCAGGAATACTTTGTCTCTGCCCCAAGCAGGCAGTTGGGGTATGAGGTGTAGTAAAGATATGTAAGTTAATAGATTGGTTACGATCGTAAAATTGCAATTGAGCCTGAGAAATTCGTTCTTCGACAAATTCCAATTCTTTTAAAGCCTCATTGAAGAGGCATCGAGGACTGTCTAAGTGAGCATCTCCTTCCAAGGTTGTGAAAAGGCGTTGCTGCTGATAAGTAGGAATGCCTAACACCGGCCATAGCCAGTTTATGTCCCAGAGCAACTTTTGAAAATCGTTAAGCATATGCAAATGTTCTGTACAAATGGTGATTTCATGAGGTTTAATTTGTTGATCTGCCAATGAGTACCCGAAGTAATTAAAAGGGGGTTCAAGTTGGATTTTTTTCAGGGGCAATTCGAAGGTTAAATTATTGCAAAGAAGTTTCTAGTTCTTTCAAATATGAGTCGCGTGAGATTTTATTCGGAGCAGCAAGGAGAATATCATCCATGTAATGGTAGAGGATGAGGTCCGCAAGAGCGTCTCTTAATGGTTGTAAAGCTCTATGGACAAACTCCTGACATAAGGTAGGGCTATTGATCATGCCGTGGGGTAGGACTTTCCATTGATATCGAGTAGCAGGCTAACTACTATTCAGCGAAGGAATGGTAAAGGCAAATTTTTCCTTATCTGGATCCTGCAAGGGAATCTTAAAAAAAAAAAATCCTGTAAGTCAATAACTGCTAAGCAATCATCTTGAGGGATCATAGATGGTAAAGGTAAACCAGGCTGTAAAGGTCCCATAGGCTTTATACACCTATTTACAGCTCTGAGGTCTATTAATAACCTCCATTTACCACTTTTCTTTTTGATCACAAAAACGAGAATTCCAAGGAGAGGTGGAAAGTTCAATATGATTATCATTTAATTGTTGTTGTACTAAGTCATGGAGAGCCTCGAGCTTCTCCTTTGTTAAAGGCCACTCACTGCTCCACCCAAACAGGGTCTAAAGAGGACCACGACAAGGGCAAAGCTCGAGGAAAAGAAGCAGTGGCTACAAGTTTTCCTCCCGAAATGGATTAAAGTTCATATCCAACATCATATTTTTCACCGCTGGAGGCAGATGAGGGATCTGCAAAAATGCTCCAAATTGCTGTAACAGGTCACGACCCCATATGGTTATGGGAATGTCCAAAATATAAAACTGTAGGGTACCCCGGTGACCATCTGGACCAACACAGGTGAGACTTTGTGAACTCTGAAAAACATTATCAGCTCTGCCTAAGCCTGAAAGAGTTACAGATACAGGTTTACAAGGCCAATCAGGGGGCCATTGGTTAGAAGCAGTAATAGATACATCAGCATCAGTGTCGACGTGTCCTTCAAATTGACGCCCCTGTATTTCTAGCTTAAGAGAGGGCCGAGAATCACTGGTAAGTGTCTCCCAAAAAACTTGATCACCTGGACTGCCAAATCCTCCAGCTCAGGGCACATTTTGTGTTTTAAAAGAATGATAAGGTAATAAAAGAAGCAAGGGGACTTTTCAATAACCGTTTTAAAAGTTGTAGGGGCTGCTCAGTTCGAGATACCTCATATTCTCCTTCTGAATCTGAAGATTCCTCCTCTCCCTTTCCTGAACAATCATCTTTCATGTCTCCCACCTTGTCATAGATTGGTTCGGGTCCTTCCCCACTTTCAGGGACGACGGCACCTACAGCCGCCCCAGCCATGGGGCCCTCCTCGCTAGAGGCTTCGAGCAACTGCAGGGCAATACGTTCACCAGCAGCAATACTTACAGGCTGGGAAACCTGCACCATGATTTGAATTTCACCCTGGTAGTCAGAGTCAATAACCTCAGGCTGCACAAAAATACCTCTCAAGGCAGCACTACTTCTTCCTAGTAAAAGTCCAAAGGTATGAGGGGGAAGAGGACCATAAACACCTGTCGATGGGCCTATGCTCCCCCACCGCCCGGGGACAGGTATAGGGTATAGAGACAGAAAGATCCACAGCGGCGCTGCCCTTGGTAGCAGCGCGAAGGTCCCTCACTTGAATGCGAACAGAGGGAGGAATCCCTATGTGTTTAGGAAGGGGTTCTGAGTGAGCCCTGCATTTATTGAGGGGCCGCAGGACAGAGGGCCCGTCTGGGCGTTTCCTGACTCTTTTACAAAGCCGAGCCCCGATCTTTGGGACAGAGCCAATAATAAATTTCCCTCCTTATCTTTCTTGGAGTAACATTCATTAGCCCAGTGATATCCCTTTTGACATTTAGGGCACAAAGTAGTAGGCAACGCCTTCTTTGGTTTCTGTTCCTTACTCCTTCCTCTCTTTTGACAATCCCTGCGAAAATGCCCAGGCTTACCACAATTGTAACAAGTAGCCTTTGAATGCAAGGCCGATGCAAGCGCGTTAGCGAATACCGTCGCATGGTGTTCAGGTGTCCCCACTCTGGCGCATGCACGGATGTAAACATCCAAAGAAGCTCCCTCTCCCCTCAAGGGGCTAAGAATGCGCCGGCATTCCTGATTAGCATTTTTAAAAGCTAGAGATTGAAGAACTATTTTAGCTGCTTCTCCATACCCAATGCCCTTGTTAACAGCAAGACGCAAACGAGAGAGAAAATCAGTGTAGGGTTCGGAAGGTCCCTGCATCGTCTTAACAAAAGGAGGAGGTAGCTTGCCGCTCACTTCAGCCTTTTGCCAGGCTTTCAAAAAATATATTCTTGACCTGCACCAGAGCAGCAGCATCAAGACCGGCCTGCTGAGCAATGGTGGCACAGCCCCCTTGCCCTGAAAGCTGGTCACATGTAGGCTGGTTTCATTTAACCTAGCTTGCACTCGAGTTTCCTCCAGCCACCAACTTCGAAGCTGCAACCACTGCGAACCCTCCAACACTGTCTTCCCAATTGCTTCCCAATCCGCTGGGATCAAAATATGTCCAGAAGCGAAAGAGTCTAAAAGGCCAATCACGGGCGGGGTGGCTCACTCCTGTAATCCCAGCACTTTGGGAGGCCGAGGCGGGTGGATCGCGAGGTCAAGAGATCGAGACCATCCTGGTCAACATGGTGAAACCCCATCTCTACTAAAAAATACAAAAAGTTAGCTGGGCATGGTGGTGCGTGCCTGTAATCCCAGCTACTCAGGAGGCTGAGGCAGGAGAATTGCCTGAACCCAGGAGGCGGAGGTTGCGGTGAGCCGAGGTTGCGCCATTGCACTCCAGCCTGGGTAACAAGAGCGAAACTCCGTCTCGGGGAAAAAAAAAAAAAAAAAAAAAAAAAAAGGCCAAGCACCAAAGGAGACTGAGGACCATGTTGAGAGACGGCAGCCTTGAGTTCCTTTAATATTTTATACTCTAATGGGTTATAATTAACATTCATCCCTCCTTGGGGGAACTGTGCATTTGGTGGGAATCGTTGCCGATAAATAGGAAATACCAAAGGAGGATCCTCCTCATGCCACCCAGGAGGGATGGGAATATCCTCCGGAGGCTCAGGATATCCGAAAGCAAATTGTATCGGCTCAAGCTCGGGGGGTGGGGGTGGGGGGGACGCCCCGGGGCGGTGGCGACAGCAGGTGGAGGTGGAACAAAGGCTGGGAATGCAGTGAATTGAGGCTGCGCCCTTCCCATCGTCCATCCCTTCAAAGGGGGCGAAGGGGGTGGCGGCGGAGCAGAGGGCTCCACCGGCGCCGCCACAGGAGAAGCAGCAGCAAGGGGACTCTTCAATCATCGTTTTAAAAGTTGTAGGGGCTGCTCAGTTCGAGATACCTCATATTCTCCTTCTGAATCTGAAGATTCCTCCTCTCCCTTTCCTGAACAATCGTCTTTCATGTCTCCCACCTTGTCATAGATTGGTTCGGGTCGTTCCCCACTTTCAGGGGCGACGGCACCTACAGCCGCCCGGGCCATGGAGCCCTCCTCGCTAGAGGCTTCGAGCAACTGCAGGGCTTGCCTAATAGCACTGCAGAGGGACCACAGTTGTAGGCTCATGATGTCACCCCGTTGATGACAACGACATAGCGTTCTAACTACCTGTTTCCGCTCCTGCAAATTCAACTGCACTTTATGCTGACATGCAAACCAGTAACATTTTTTATGAATTTCTTGAAACAACTGTTTTAAGGTTTTTTTCTGAAACCGCAGCTCCTATTGAATAGAGCAAGCCTTTTAAAAGCTTTGCATACTCCTTTTCCAAGGAAGGGGAATTCCCCATGATTTATCCCGAAAGTTCCCCTATTTATTTTTCTCCGATATAGATGCCAGGGACTTACCCTTTCGGTTTCACTCCCTTCTTATCTGTCCAAGGGCGCTCGGTCGGACCCTGCTCGCTGAGCCAGTTGTTGAGCGTCGAGGAGAGGGACTGCGAAATGAACAGAAAAACAGACAAACACACACAAAAGACAGAACAAGACCGCAGCCCCGAAAGGCTGGTTTAATCAGCTTTTACACTCTTGATAATAACAGTGACCTAACATAATGGCTGTGGTCCAGGGCCCTAATTGAATTCCTCTCTTGCCTCTTCCTGTTGTTTTCTTATAAGATTGTCCCAGGGGCACAGAAGTTCAGAGTGTTCCTTGGAACACTATGTCCCTCTTGTTTGCAAGCAGGAACAAGGAACAAGCTTGCGTGTAAGACACGTTCCAAATACTCTGGTAAACATCTGTGTGCAGAATGGTCCCAAACCCCTGGTGACCCTGGGTAGTGGGTCCTTAAGCGACCTTATCTGTTTGCAGAGCAAGGACACAGATTCCCACATTATCAAGGCCCTCTTTAATTTCTTTTATCAATATTTTATAGTTTTCAGTATACAGATCTTGTACCTGAACCAAGCATGCTGAGCCACACCTGTAATCCCAACAATTTGGGAGGCCACTTGAGGCCAGGAATTTGAGACCATAGTCTGGGTAACATAGCAAGATCCCATCTCTACAAAAATTAAAAAAAAAAAAAAAATTGAAAAGGTGGTATAGGTCTTTAATTTCCCTTGTTAGATTTATTCCTAAACATGTTCTGTTTTGTGGCTTTTGTAACTGGTATTGTTTCCTTGACTTCCTTTTTACCTATTTCTTTGTCAGTGTATAGAACCAGCTGATTTTTACACTGATTTCGTATCTTGTACCTTTACTGAATTTGTTTATTATTGCTAACAGGTTTTTTTTTGGTGAAGTATTTACAGTTTTCTAAGTAAAGGATCATGTTATATCCAAACAGGGACACTTTAACTTCTTCCTTTCTGATTTGCATGGCTTTTCTTTCTTTTTCTTGTCTGATTTGCTGGTACTTCTAGTTGTGTTAAATAGAACTGGCAAGAGGGAACGTACTTTTCTTTTACGAGACCTTAGCAGAAGTTTTCAGTTTCCGTCATTGATGATGATATTCACTGAGGGCTTCTCATAAATGGCCTTTATTATGTTGAGGAAACTTACTTCCATCTTTGTTTGTTTGGACTGCAATAACAAATTCCTTCACAATAAGAAATCATAAACATCAAAAACTTATTGCTCAGAGTTATGGAGGCTGACAAGTCCAAGATCAAGGCACTAGCAGATTCAGTTTCTGGTGAGAGCTTGTCTTTGGTTTCAAAATGGCATCTTCTTATTCTTACATGGTAGAAGGATGAACAAACTCTTTTAGGCCTCTTTTATACAGGCACAGATCCCATTTTTGAGGGAGAAACCCTCTTGAATCTCCTAAAGTTTACACACCTCTTAATATTATTGTATTGGGGTTTAGGTTTCAACATATAAACTATAGACACAAACATTCAGACCATAGCATCTTCTCTATATATTTTCCTTGGAATTTTTAACAATGAAAGGATATTAAACTTCATCAAATGTGCTTATTGCATTTATAAAGATGATCATGTGGTTTTTTAATCTTTCTTTCTCTTAATGTGGTGCATCAGACTGATTGTTTTGCATGTATTAAACCAACCTTGTACCACAATGATGAATGTCACTTGATCATGTATAAATTTCTTGATGTGTTGTTGAATTTGGTTTGCTCGCAATTCATCAAAGATATTTTGCATCTACGTTAATCAGAGGTATTGGCCTATAGTTTCCTTGTATTGTGGTGTCTTAGGTTTTGGTATTAGAGTGCTGCTGGACTCATAAAGAGGTTGAAAGTGTTTCCTCTACTTTTATATCTTGGAAACATTTAAGAAGGATTGGTGTTATTTCTTTTTTGAATGTTTGGTAGAATTCAGTTGTGAGGCCAATTCATCCTGGATTTTTCTTCGCTGTGAGGCATTTTATTAATACTTTCATCTCTTTGTAATTGGTATGGTCGGGCTTTCCATTTCTTCTTGATTCCATCTTAGTAGGTTGCATGTTTCTGGGAATTTACCCATCTCCTCTATGTTATCCAACTTGTTGGCATATAATTGTTTGTAATAGTCTCTTATAATCCTTTTTATTTCCAAGGCATCTGTTGCAATGGCTTCTCTTTCATTCTACTTTTGTTTCTTTACTCTTTTTTTCTCGGTATAGCTAAAAGTTTGACAATTTTATGCTTGCTGAAAAACAATTTTTATTTTTGGTGTTTTTCTTTAGTTTTTCTACTTTCCATTGATTTTGTTTCTATTTTAATCCTCATTATTTTCTTATTTTGCCAGCTATGGTTTAGCTTGCTCTTCTTTTTCTAGTTCCTTGATGTTTACAGTTAGGTTGTTTATTTGATATCTTTCCACTTTTTAAATCTAGGGATTTATCACTATAAACTTTCTTCATAGTACTGCTTTTATTGCATCCCATCACTTGTAGTATTTTCTTTCAGTTTTATTCAAGATGTATCTAAAATTCTCCTTTTGACCCAGTAGTTTTTAAGAGTGTGTCAGTTTCCATGTGTTTGTGAATTGTCCTGCTTTCTTGTTATTGATTTTTAGTTTCATTTCATTGTGGTCAGAAAAGATACTTCATATGATTTTGATCTCCTTAAATTTGTTAAAACTTGTTTTGTGGCTTAACATGTGATATATTCTGGAGAGTGTTCCTTATACACTTAAAAAGAATGTGTATTATTCTGCTGTTGGGTGAAAAGTTCTGTACATGTCTATAAGTCCATTTGGCTAATGGTGTTGTTTAAGTTCACTGTTTCTTGATTTTCTGCCTGAATGTTCAATCCAATACCGAAAGTGGGATGTTAAAGTTTCTTATTATTGTTCTGTTGCTGTCAATTTATCCTTACTTCTCTCTCAATATTTGCTTTAGGTGCTGCAAAGTTGGACACGCATACGTTTACAATTATTACATCTTCCTCCCTTCCACCCTTTTATCATTATGTAATGACCTTCTTTGTCTCTAGGGACAACTTTTGACTTAAAGTTTACTTTGTCTGATATATGTATAGCCACTCCTGTTTTCTTTTGACTACTATTTTCATGGTAACATAGTCCTCCTATCTAACTAAAGTTTTGTACTCCTTGGCAAACATCTCCCTATTGCCTCCCCTGCCCCCGGCCTCTGGTAATCACCATTCTACTCTGCTTCTATGAGTTAAATGTTTTTGCATTCCACATATAATTAAGAGCATGCAGTATTTGCCTTTCCGTGCCTGGCTTCTTTCATTTAGCATAATGTTCCCCATATCCATCCATGTTACCACAAATAAGAGGATTATTTTCTTTTTAAAAATTAGTAGTGGCTCAGTTAGTTGCTCTCTGCATGCCAGGTGTTTGGGCGTCTACTCTGGTGCCTGGTGTCAGAGACGTAGAGGTGATGGATTTGGGCAAAGACCCCAACGGGCCCAACCAGTCCTCCACTCTGTTCTCAGGTGAGAACTGCAGCTCCACGTCCTTCTACAGGGGGACCGGCCAGGCCAAGCCGCAGAGGCACCGGGTACTGGGAGCAGTACCATGGGGGTGAATGGTTCTGTCTCCCTAGTGCTCTAGCCACCACTGGGGAATGCAAAAAAAATTCCTGTGGCTAGTTTGGTGTCTGCCTAAATGGCCACCCAGTTTTGTGCTTGAAACCCAGAGCCTGGGGGCCTGGGCACAGGAAGGTATCTCCTGGTCTGTGGGTTGCAAAGACCATGGGAAAAGCACGGAATCTGGGCTGGAGTGCACCATTTCTCACGGCAGAGTACATCCTTCAAGGCTCCCCTTCGGTAGGGGAGAGAATTTCCCAACCCCTTGTACTTCCTGGTAGAGGCAACGCCCCACCCTGCTTTGGCTCACCCTCCATGAGCTGCAACCACTGTCCAACTAGTCCCAGTGAGATGAACCGCATACCTCATTTGGAAATGCAGAAATCAGCCACCTTCTGTCTGCATCAATCTCGCTGAGAGCTGCGGACTGGAGCTGCTCCTATTCGGCCATCTTGCCAGCAATCTCAATTGAATCTGTTTTTCACTTCTGCTTCTTTTTAAAGCTGCAGGGGGGATGTATGATAGCATTGTGTCTTGCTCATATACACTGGAAATGATGAGAAAAACCAAGGCCTTGGAAACAAAAGGGAAATTTTCTACTGGAGAGAATATCTTGAGAGGAGAGAACGTATATCTGTTCTTCTGCTAGCTCCCATTCCCACTGGGAAAGAGTACTTAAGCATCTTTGAAGATGCTTGAGAAAACTTCCGGATAAAGTGAAACATACCTGGCCCTATTGAAAGTCTTGTTCAGGAAGATGCCAGGCAGTTCTGATTAATGTATTGTTACAGCTAAGTGAAGGCACTGAATCAGAGGTGTGTTTTTGTAAGCCTCTCTCAGAGAGATGGAAAACTGAGCTGTAAGAATAGCACAGGACTCCTGGAGAGGCACTTCCCACAACAGGATCAAGAGCCCTGATTTTGAAATACATATAGCAATGTGTGATGATGATCCACCTATCCCTGAAGAAGACATAAACACAGCAGGAGCAGGAAGGTGGGGGAGGAGGAGGGTGAGAATGGGGAAGAGGAGATGGGGTAGAGAAGGAGGAGGAGAAAAACTTTCTCTACCAGAGGTGGGAGCTGCCATTATGATCATTCAGCAGTTAATGGAAAAGTTTAACTTGCATCTACCAACCATTACACAAGAAATTGTGACCATTGAACTTCAGAGAGTTCTTGCATTAGAACTGGCACTTACCTTCTGACCAATGCTGCCGTTGCCGTGAGAGTCATAGATTTTGTAGACAAGCAGAGTTGTGTAGGAGACATAAAAAGAAAAGAAATTGGATATACTTCGAGCTCTCCTTGGCAAGGATCAATGTGTTTAAGAAAGGAAAATCTAAACCAGAGACAAGTTGGTTCTCAGTAGTAATCCTTTGCTGGAATGAACCCTTGTTATATTAGTGAAAGTCAAAGGAAATTTAGGGAGCATTGGTCATTTCAGCCAGTATACGTAATCTCCTTTCCTTTGGCAGAAGCCCCTTAAGCTTGTGACAGATTGCATACCAAGAATCTGGAAATATGGGAAGATTTCATTACGAGGCCTTGAACGTGGATTCTCTCCAAGCCCTTGTCGTTTCCCTCAGTGAGCTCTGGTTTCTAGACTGCTTTGAAAACTCTTGTATTCATTTTACTAACTTCGTGTTTGGGGACACTGCTCATTGGCTGTTCTTTTCTTTGAGCCCTTCTCAGTCAAGTCTGTAGGATATCTTTCTTTACCTGCCTCAGTATTGTTTAAAACACGCACACAACCCTAGAGAATCTCAAGAATAATCTTACTCCATAATAATAATGTTTTTATTCATTGAGCATGGTTTGTGCTAAGAATTGTGTAAGATTTAAAAATTAATGCATTGACTCCACTTTGTATTTTTTTTTTCTTTTCTTGTCACCCAGGCTGGAGTGCAGTGGCATGATATTGGCTCACTGCAACTTCCACCTCCCAGGTTCAAATGATTCTCCTGCCTCAGCTTCCTGCGTAGCTGAGATTACAGGTATGTACCACCACACCCAGCTAATTTTTTTAGTTTTAGTAGAGACAGTGTTTCACCATGCTGGCCAGGCTGGTCTCAACCTCCTGACCTCAGGTGATCCACCCACCTCAGCTTCCCAAAGTGCTGGGATTATAGGTGTGAGCCACCGTGCCCAGCCTGACTCTACTTTGTTTTGCTGTTTACTGAAAATAAACATAACTTTGTATTTGAAAAAAAATTGAACAGTATTCCATTGTGTATGTATACCACATTTCCTTTTTCCATTCATCCGCTAATGGGTGCATAGGATGACTCCATGGGACAGCACATATCTCTTTACCACATTGGTTTCAATTCTTTTGCATATTTACCCAGTAGGGGGATTGCTAGATAATATGGTGTTTCTATTTTTAGTCTTTGAGGAACTTCCATACTGTTTTAGATAATAGCTATGGTAATTTACATTCCCACCATTAGTGTACAGGATTCATATTCTTGTCAACACTTGTCACTTTTTGTCTTTTTGATGATAACCATTCTTTTAGCTATGAGGTAATATCTTATTGTGGTTTTTGTTTTTATTTCCCTGATGATTCCTGATGTTCAACATTTTTATATGAAACTATTGGTCATTTTTTTTACAGTGTGATTTGTTTTTTATTTTTATTTTTATTTTTGTATTTCTTTTTTTTAATTGCATTTTATGTTTTGGGGTACATGTGAAGAACATGCAAGATTGTTGCACAGGTACACACATGGCAGTGTGATTGAGAAATGTCTCCTCAGGTTCTTTGCCCGTTTTACAACTATGTTATTTTCTAACTATTGAGTTTTTAAGTTCCTTATAAATTTTGGATATGATCCTCTTATCAGATATATGGTTTGCAAATATTACCTCTTACTCTACATGTTGTCTCTTCACTTTGTTAACTGTTTACTTCACTGTGAGAAGCATTTGAGTTTAATGCTATTCTCTCTGTGTATTTTTGTTTTCATTGCCTGTGCTTTGGGGGTGATACTCAAAAAATAATTACTCAGGTCTATGTTGTGGAGCTTTTACCCTTTTCTAGTACTTTTAAGTTTCAGGTCTTATATTTAAGTCTTTAGTCTATTTTGAATTTATTTTTGTACATGGTGTGAGATAAGTTTTCAAATTCTTTCTTCTGCGTGTGGGTATCCAGTTTTTTCCAAGAACATTCATTGAGGAGACTGTTCTCTCCCCCATTGTGTACATTCTATGCATCTTGATTAAGAATCAGTTGCTTTGAAGTTAATGTTTACTGGACTCTATATCCTGTTTCTTTGGTTAACATATCTGTTTTTATGCTGGAAACATGAAGTTTTGATTACTATAGCTTTGTAGTATACACTTAAGTCAGGTAATATGATGTTTCTAGCTTTGTTGGTTTTGGTCAGGAGTACTTTGCCTATTTTGGGTATTTTGTGGTTCCACATAAATTTTAGGATTTTTTTTTCTAATTATGTGAAAAATATTATTAAAATTTTGACTGGGATTTCATTGAATCTATAGCTTGTTTAGGGATAGTATGGACATTTTAATATTACATCTTACAATTCATAAACTTGGAATAACTTTGTGATTTCATCAATTTCTTTATCAGTGTTTTATAGTTTTATCATATAGATCTAGATAACTTCTTAAACAAATTTACTCCTTTTTTTGTAGCTATTGTAAATAGGATTATTTATTAATTTCCTTTTTGGATAGTTTGTTAGTGTACGGGAACACTACTAATTTTTACAACATGATTTTGGTCCTACAACTTCACTGAATTAGTTTATCAGTTATAACAGCTTTTGGTGGAGCCTTTAGGTATTTCTATATAAAATATCATGTTGTCAGCAAACAGAGACAATTGCATTCTTTCTTTTCCAATTATGATGCATTTTATTTCTTATTCTTGCATAATTCCTCTGGCTAGGACATCTAGCACTATGTCAAAAAGAAGTGGAAAGGGTGGGTATTGTTGTCTTGTCCTTGATTATTGAGGAAAAGCTTTCAACTTTTCACCATAGAGTATGATGTCAGATGTGGGCCTGTTATATATGGCTTTTATTGTATTAAGGTACATTTCTTCCATACCTAATTTGTTGAAAGCTTTTTGGTGGAAAAAAGTATTGCATTTTGTAAAGTGCATTTTCTGCCTTCACTGAGATGATCATATGGTGTCTGTCCTTCATTTTGTTAATGTGATGTGTCACATTTATTGATTTGCATATGTTGAACCGCATGCCTAGGATAAATCCCATTTGATTATTGTAAGGCCGGCTGCCTCCAGAAGGTTAAACGGACACATCCATCTCTCTCTGCGACTGATAACTAGGTCATCACCCGAGCTTGTTATCTGGCCTTGGGGCACGGCTTCCCCGCACCCACCTCCGCATACCAGACCCAAGCCCACATTCAGCGCTAAATTATGCAGTCAACCCCCAGCCCGCTGTTGATAAACCCTGCAGGAAAATTTTTTAAAGAAGCCCCATCAGACCCTGCTGGGTGACAGTCTGCTCTGCATGCCCCCGGAAGGCCTGCTCACCCAAGGTCCCACCCACCTACCCATAACCACTAGCTCTAAGCATTTCCTGCTTCTTAATAGCCAATAAGATTGCATTCCCTTTGTTTCTCCAACAGCCAATCAAAGCCCACTTACCCAAAGTCCCGCCCACCTACCAATGGCAACTAGTTTCAGGTACTTCCTGCTTCCTGACAGCCAATAAAATTGCCTTTGCTTTGTTTCCCCAATAGCCAATCAATCGCCTTCCCTCCCCATAAAACCCCATAACCTAAGCAGCCAGGCGCAACTTCTTTAGCCCCTTCCTAGACCACAGAACGTCGCCCAGAGGCTAAATAAATTGGCTTCTCATTTTCTCATACCTGCCTCAGTTTCCTCATTTTACATCGGCAATAAACCTTATAATTATAGTCAATGATTTTTTAACTTTTGTTATATTCAGTTTGCTAGCATTTTGTTGAGGGTTTTGCAAATTTGTTCTTCAGGAATAGTGGCCTGACCCTCTGTAATCAGTCCCAGGTCAGCCCCTAAAGCCCCAGGACCCAAGCCAGCCATCTCAATCCTAGCCATTAGGTTAGCATAGATACATTTAGCCTGAAGACCAACACCAGTAAACACAGACTCTAGAACAGCTACTGTGGCTTCAGTGACAAGGCCAGCACTGACAATCCTAGGCCTCAAGCCAGTTCTTGCAGATTCAGGCTGCACACCATCCTCAGTACCAGGATGTTCTCAGGCTCTAGACCAGTCTCAGCTGCTCCATGACCCAGAGTCTGCTGGAGCAGACTCAAGGTGCAGGCCCACTTCGTTAGACCCCAGTGCCAGGAAGACACCCTGGCACTGAAGACAAAGGCTTTAGGCCAGCCACCATGGATTCCAACTCCAAGGATATTTTACTGGTCTCAATTGCCAGGTCAGCCCCAGAATAAGGCCAGACCTTTTGGGCTCAGGTTCCTGGCCCATTCCAGTGGATCCAGGTGCCAGAGCCATATTTGTGCCTAGCCAGCCCCTGCAGACTCAGGCTCAAGGCCCACCCCAGTACCAGGTCATCCCTGTGGATCTAGCCCTTAGGCCAGCCCCAGCAGATACAAGCACAATACCCTCATGGACACAGTCTCCAGGCCCACTCCTGCAGACTCAATCAACAGGTCTACCCGAGGAAATCCAGGCTTCAGGCCAAACCCACAGACCCAGAAGTCAGTTCTTCCCACCTGCTGTCAGGCACCAGGCTGGCCTGCCAAAGGACCCTTGCAGCAACAATGACCTCAGACCATCGCAAAGAGCCTTCGTAGACTCTCTGGATGAGATGACTGGTGAAAATGTTTCCCAGACAAATCCAGTCTGCAAAGACTGGAATAAATCCTTACTTTGTCAAATGTGCAGACATCAACATAAAGCAAAAAGAAACAGGGAAAACTAAAGAGATATAATACCACTAAAGTAACACAATAAACACCCAGTGCCAAACTAAAAAAAAAAAAAAAAAGTGAGGATTACAAACTGCCTGACAAAATATTCAAAATAATAGTTTTAAGGAAGCTCAGTAAACTTCAAGAAAATAGAAAGAATTCAATGAAATCATAAAAATAATTAATGACCAAAATTAGAAATTTAACAGAGAGACTTAAATTATTTTAAAAATAAACAGATATTCTGGAGTTTAAAAATACAATTAATGAAATTTAAAAATGCAATAGAGAGTATCAATAGCAGAATTGATCAAACAGAAAAAAGAATATGTGAACTTTAGGACAGGTTATTTGAAAATACAATCAGAGGAGAAAAATAGTATAAAAGGAATGGAGACAGTTTATAAGATCTATGGAATGGTATCAAAAGAGCAAGTGTTTGAATTATAGGAGTTTGCAAGGAGCAGAGAAAGATAAAGGGATAGAAAGAGTATTTAAAGAAATAAGAGCAGAAAACATTCCAAATACGAAAAAAGCTATAGATATCCAGATACAAGAATGTCAAAGGTCTTCAATAAGTTTTAATCCATACCAGAAATACAGCAAGACTTAACTGTAATAAGTGAAGAACAAAGAGAGAATCCTGAACTACGATAAAATAAGTAAATAAGATATTGGGAGTTTGAATGAGGCTTGGATCCATCAGCAGATTTCTCAGCAGAGAATCTGGGATGATATTGTCAAAACACTGAAGCAAACAAACAAACAACCACAAAAACTACCTATCAAGAATAATGTACAAGGAAAATTGTCTTTTGGAAATGAAGGTGAAATTGAAATAAGTAAAAGCTGAGGAAAGACCAAGATGGCTGACCACAGGCACCCAGCACTCACCTCCTCCACAAGGAAAAAGCAAAACAGCAAATAGATAATCACACATTGAATATAGCATGCAGAGAAAAAATGCCGGAATCCAGAAGGGAAGCAACGGCAACACTCTGAGGCATGAACGCTGGAGGTGGCAGCACAGAGAGGGAAGCAAGGCATCCAGTCGGATTAGCTCAGAGCCAGGAGGAACTTCCAGTGAAGGAAAAGGCAAGTAAGAGATCCTCAGCAGTCCACGTGTCCAGAGTCCTGTAACACTTGCTACAGGAAAGCCCCTCAGCCCTCATAGGCCCTGAATATTATAGGAATTTGCCTGGGGTCCGTATGACTACATTGTTCCACAGAAGGAGTTCATGCAATGTTACATCCCCAGGACCCAGTCAACTGCAGCATGACATCATTTTGAGAACAGATCTCCCAAAGTGCTGGGATTACAGATGTCAGCCAGGCATGGTGGTGCATGTCTGCAATCTCAGCTACTCAAGGGGCTGAGGCAGGAGAATCACTGAACCCGGGAGGTGGAGTTTGCGGTGAACCGAGATCACAGTATTGCACTCCAGCCTGGGTGACTAAAGTGAAACTCTATCTCAAAAAAAAAAAAAAAAAAAGAAAGAAAGAAAAGGAAAAAGAAAAAGAAAATGTATATATACATAAACATTTCTCTAAAGAAAGTATTCAACATTTTTTGTGTGTATGAGTGTGTGTGTGGGTAGACACTATGTAAATATATATATATATATATACAATGAAGTACTATTAACCTTTAAAAAGAAGAAAATCCTGTCATTTGTGACAACACAAATAAACCTGGAGGACATTACATTAAGAGAAATAAGCCAAGCCCAGAAAAAGAAATACTGTATGATCTCATGTATATGTAGAGTCTAGAAAAGCTGAAGTCTAGAAGTAAAAAATAGTATAGTGGTCAGCAGGGGCTGAGTGTATGGGAAGTCTGGGGAAGTGTTGGTCAAAAGGTAAAAAATTTGAGTTAAACAGGAGGAATTTGTTCAAGATATCTGTTGTACAACTTGGTGACTGTAGTTAATAATAATGTATGCTATTCTTGAAAATTACTGAAAGAATAGATGTCATGTGTCCTCACCACAAAAAAATGGTAAGTATGTGATGTGATACATATGTTGATTAGCTGAATATAGTCATTCCTCACTGTGTACCTATTTCAAAACAACATGTTATACACAATAGATATATACAATTTTTATTTGTCAGTTAGAAATAAAACAAAATAGTCGAGCGCAGTGGCTCATGCCTGTAATCCCAGCACTTTAGGAGGCCAAGGCAGTCAGATCACCTGAGGTCAGGAGTTAGAGACCAGCCTGGCCAACATGGTGAAAATCTGTCTGTACTAAAAATACAAAAATTAGCCTAGATGGGCATGGTAGCTACTCAGTCCCAACTGCTCAGGAGGCTGAGGCAGGAAGAATCACTTGAACCCAGGAGGCGAAGGTTGGGGTGAGCCGAGATCGTGCCACTGCACTTCACCTTAGGGAACAGAGTGAGATTCTGCCTCAAAAAAAAAAAAAAAAAAAAAAAAAAAAATATATATATATATATATATATATATATATATATATATATATATAGTACAATGCCCAAAGAAGAAACAAGTATCTTAGCCATAAAGAAAACAACCAAAAAGAGAAGCCATAAAGTTTTCCCTGTGGGAACAACACTGTGGTGGGTTGGAAAAAGATGCAGTAGTAAGGCACTGGGGACTATTGCTTTTTATTACAATGCTTTTTAAAAATCATTATGTTTTTGGTTTTTTTGTTGCAGGAGTTTCTGTTTGCTTGTTCTGAGACAGGGTCTCCATCACCCAGGCTGGAGTGCAGTGGCACAATCTCAGCTCACTGCAGCCTCAACCTCCTGGGCTCAAACAATCCTCCTTTCAGCCTCCCAAATAGCTGGGACCACAGGCGCGCACCATCCACCTGGCTAATATTTTTGTATTTTTGTAGAGACAGGGTTTTGCCATGTTGCCCAGGCTGGCCTTGAACCCTGGGCTCAAGCAATCCACCCTCCTGGTTTCCCAAAGTTCTAGGGTTATAGACTTGAGCCACTGCACCCGGCCTAAAAACTCCTTTAAATATTAGTTTGCATGACTTTGATAAAAAATACATTTTTAACAATCGAATGGGCTTCTACATCCCAACCCGATTGGAACGTTTCATGTTTGAGCGACGCTGCTGCTCCTTTCTGTGTGTGAGTTTTTTTGTTTTTTCTTTAGTTTTCTTTTCTTTTTCTTCCTATTTTGGCCATTTAAGAGAGAGAGAAAAAAAAACAGAATAGCTCAAAAATTTTACTTTTACCCACCTTCTTTCCTCCTTTCTCCTTACATCACAGACACACACACACACACACACACACCCGTGTATGGGCTGGGCTATCCAAGGCCTTCCTGGCCCTCTTTCCTTTCCTTTCAGAAGTTAATTTTCTGACATCCCCTTCCACAGTGTCCTCTGAGCTATTTTGTTCCTAGACAGTCTGCCGCAGCCCAGCCTCATAGCTCTAATTCCTGTCTTCTGGTGGTTTCTGGGCTTGTATTTATTACTCCCTGAAGAACACAAAGGGAACCCACCAGCATCTCTGGCACTCACCACGTGCTCCTAGACCCTCGGCTCCCTCTGGCCCCTGGACTCAGCTCATTGACTGCAACCCACTCTGCTTCCCCTCCCTGAGGTGCCGCAGGAGCCATGCATCCTTCCCCAGGCACAGGAGGGGGACTTGGCTCCTGATTTGGGCCCCACCATCCTGCTTCCCACTGCTGTCCTAAGGTGGGAAGCTCAGACAGCTGCCCTTGGAGGCAGGCTCCCCAGAGCTTCCAAAAGCCCGTGTTGTGAAGATTTGACCCCTGACATCAGCCTGGGCCTGAGCAGCAGCCACTGGGCCCAGTGTTCCTGTCTGTGGCTGCTTTAGTTTGTTTTAATTATCTTTATGATGAAAACTAACTTTGTGTTTGGTATGTTTTGAAGGGAATTCATTATATTGGCATTTACAGCTTCTAGTCTGACTATCATGTTACATTAATGTTAATTTTATCACCTATTATTCCAAGATTTCTTATTCATGATTTTAGCCCTTATTTATTTTGGATGGCACAGCGAAAGGTATCATTCAATTTTTATTTGTTGAAGATAATTGTTCTGATATTTAAAGCTGCAGAATTTTTTTTTGAGTCTTCTGTTCATTGCCATTTGATGTGAGCTGATACCAGTTGAATCTCTGAAACTCTTGTTTCATACACAGTTACTTATTTCAACAACCCAACTTCATTTTGAAATAAAAGTTGTTTTTTTTTAATAGTTGCTTTACAAATTTTTTTTATTTTGAAACAGTCATATAAACTTCCAGGAAATTGCAAAAATTGTTGAGTCTTGAGTACCCTTCACTAAGCTTTCTCCAGTGGTAATAATTTTTTAAAATTAAGGCAATGATAACTTCTTATGTAACTTTATTATAATATCAAAACCAGGAGATTGATATTCATATAAATGTTAATTAGACTCCAGGCCTAATTTACACTACCAGTTTTTACATGCACTGATTTGTATGTGTTTGTGTGTGTGTGTGTGTGTGTGTGTGTGTGTGTGTGTGCAATTTTATTAGATATATAGATTCAAATAACCACCATCACAAACAAGGTCCTGTTCCAGACCAGGCATAGTGGCTTACACCTCCAATTCCAGCACTTTGGGAGGCTGAGGCAAGAGGATCCCTTGAGCCCAGGCATTTGAGACCAGCCTGGTAAACAAAGAGAAACCTCATCTCTACTAAACCTCATGTCTACATAAAAGTTCAAAAATTAGAAATTAGTAGATTGTGGTGGCACATGCCTGTGGTCCCAGCTACTCAAGAGGATGAGGTGAGAGGCTCATTCATGCCTGGGAATTTGAGGCTACAGTGAGCTGTGACTGAACCACTGTACTGCAGCTTGGGAGATAGAGCGAGACCCTGTCTCAAGAAAAAATAAATACTGTTCCATCATTATTGAAGACCTCACTCAATGTGCATCTATAAATCATACCAATACGGGGTGGCTCTGTGTCCCCACCCACGTCACATGTCAAATTGTAATCCCCATGTGTCAAAGAGAGACCTGGTAGAAGGAGATTGGGTCATGGGTGTGGTTCCCTCATGCTGTTCTCATGATGGTGAGTGATTTCCATGAAATCTCATGGTTTAAAAGCATGTGGCAGGTCTTGCTCTGTTTCTCTCCTGCCGCCATGTAAGACATGCCTTGTTTCCCCTTTGCCTTCTGCGGTGATTGTAAGTCTCCTGGGGCCTCCCCAGCCATGCAGAACCGAGTTAATTAAACCTCTTTATAAATTACCCAGTCTCAGGTAGTTCTTTATAGCAGTGTGAAAACACTAAAACACACACCTTTCCCCTCTTTCCTAATTCCTGAAAATCACTTATCTTTCTCCCTCTCTATAATTTGCGATTTTGAGAATGTTATATAAATGGAGTTATATACTATGTAACCTTGTGAGATGGACTTTTTTACACTGAATATATTGCCTTCAAGATACATCCAAAATGCTGCATGTATCAATAGTTTGTTCTTCCTTTTTAACCAAATAGTATTCCATCTACAGCTGCTTTAAAACACACTATTACAGCACTGGGGAGAAGGGATTGTGGAAGACCCTGTGGATTTTCACTTCAATCACCCTCAAGCTCCCTGAGCTAAGGCCAGAAGAGACTGAAGACTGGCAGCTCCTGGGGTGGTCACCTCTTCTCACTCAGCAGATGCTGCATTAGGAAGCACATCCCTCTTCCCCTCTTGACACTGTCTACACTCAGGTACCCCAGTACCCACAGACTCAGACATTACATAAAAATCAATAAACAAATAATACTGTATCAGGCATATCACTGTGGCTAAAAAAATGTGAACGTTCATATTATAAAGTGAACGAAAACAATCTAAAAAGACCACGTTGTATGATTCCAACTATGTGACATTTCAGAAAATGCAAAACTCTGGAAATAGTAAAAAGACCAGTGGTTGCCAGACGTTAGTGATGAGGGAAGCATGAATAGGGGAGCACAAGGATTTTTAGGGCAAAGAAAGCATTCTGTATGATGCAGTGATGATGGATCCATGTCACTGTCCATTTGCCAAAACACATAGAACGTGCACCACCAAGAGTGAATGCTAACGTCAGCTGCAGACTTTGGGTGACAATGAGCTGTTGAAACAGGTTTATTGCTAGTTACATTTTTCCACTCTTGGGATGTAGACAGTACTCAGAGCTATGTACATGTGTTGGAAGAGGGTATATGGGGACTCTTTGTACTCTCCACGTGACTTTTCTATGAACCTAGAACTGCTTTTTAAAATAAAGTATGTATTTATAAACGTGGGCATAGGTTTGAGGCCAGGAGCCTTCGCCTTTCTGGTCTCTCATCTTGGCCTCACCTTGGCTGGACCTCAAGTCTGCTCACCTGGATCTTCTAAATATTCTCTCTGCCAGCCTTGCGGTCCCCGTACAGTGAGAAAAAATTGGTACCGTGGAGGGCTCTGGCTTGTTACAAGGGAGATCCCTGCTGCCAGGACAAGCCCTGGCCAAATGAAACACAAGATCTAAAACACTCTCCTGCAGTATCTCTGACCCAGTAGCTGTTGGCTATTGTTGGTGTCACTGTTTAAGATTTTTAAAAGCAGCTTTATTCAGGTATAATTGACATTAAATAAACTGTACATATATAAAGTATTTAATTTGATTATATTTGATTTATGTCCATAATCCATCACCACCAAAGGGACAAGATAGTGAATATACCTTCACTACCAAAAGCATCCTTTCTCCCACCACCCCGCTCCAAGCAACCGCTGATGTGCTTTCTCTTACTGTAGCTTAGTTTGTATTCTCTAGAGTTTCATACACATGGAATCACACAGATTGTATCCTTTTTTTGTCTACCTTGTTTCCCTGGGAGTAATTATTTTTGAGCTCCATCAATGTTCTGTGCATGAATAATTCATTTGTTGGGGGTGGGGAGCAAATTAGACTTCATTTAGTTTTAAAACCAAACCACTAGGAAAATATATCACAGCCTGGAAACAGCAGACAGACGGGCTATATTATCGTTTCAAGTAATAAGGTGGTAAAAAGATAATGAGTTTGCTATCAAAACAGTAGGACGCCATGGCTGGGGCCGGAACGCTGCAGGTAGCAAAGCCCCAGGCGAAAATGGTATGTGGTGATAGGGGGCTGCCCCTCCTTTGCTCTAAGGGAGTCACAGCTCATCTTAGCCCAAGTTGCTTATTTTTCTCCCTCCCTTACTTCCTGTTTCCAGGGGTTTGTCTCAATCGTTAATTCAAGAAGCTAAGTAAGCAACGCCGGGTTTAGGCTTTCCTTGTGTTCTGTTCTATGAAAACCAGGTTTTCCCAAATTCAGTGTATCACACTCTCTTATAAGCAAGTAGCCAACAGCTCCTCTTTTACTCTTCATTCCCGGATGCTAGTCTATATCACAATCAAAACCCTCTTCTCTTTGAGGGGAAAGTGCTATTGTAAGCTTGTCTTGTCATTTTGCTCCAGGCAGCCTCAGGGCCTGTTAGCCAGTAAGAGGAAAGCCCTGCTTCCCATAATTAGTGTGGCGTTGCCTCTTGTGTTTTTCGCACGGTCTCCAGGCTGAAAGATGCCGTGTATAATAATTTGCAGTGGGTAATAGCCTACAAAAGAAATACACATCCACATCTTGATGGGCAGAAAGGGTATCCACAAGCAACCTTTCAAAGTTCTCATTCAAACTACTCTCCCTCCCAATTCCAATCTTAAAATCAACTTTTATTCCATGTATACATTTCACAAAACCCAGAAAACGAAGACCCAGAAAACTTTTTTCCCAAGTTGGTGACCTCACGGATTTCGTTTCACAATGTATGGGAAATGGTGTGGTGACACTTCTGGGAAACAGGCTGTCGGCAACAACCGGAAACACCTCTCCTCAAACATAATCAGATCGAACCTATCAGCCTGGTGGTTCCTGTGCAGCAAGAATAATTTGGTAGTGTGGAGGGCTCTGGCTTGTCACAAGGGAGATCCCTGCTGCCAGAACAAGCCCTGGCCACGTGAAACACAAGGTCTAAAACACTCTCCTGGAATATCACTGACCCAGTTTTTTCATTTCACTTTTCAGGACTGAAGCATAAAAGTCCCAGTGTCCAGAGGCGGGTGACATACGCCTTACACTTGTTGCCATCCTTCATTTCACGTATAAACTTTGCTTAAAAGACTAAAATTCTCATTCTTTTTAAAAAATATTTTTTTGCTCTCTGCCCTGATGGCCACTGGCAAAGACTTTTATTTCCCGGTGGATAAGAGAGACTTTCATTTCCTTATTCATAGTCGGGATGAGGTGTATGTGGTTATCCACACAGTTGGCGCCTCAGCCATCCGGCGGCTCCTTCACCTGAAGCTCTTACTCCTTTGTTGAATCTTCGGCTTTGTCGTGACAATGCGAGGTGTACCAGTCCAGGCGGTCTTGGAACTTCTCCAACTTGCTGGTCACCAAGGCCTAGGTTTGAACTGGAGGCGCGTGGTAATGCTCAATGCACTGCTGCACCTGCTGTGTGGATGCCTGGCTGTCCTCACAACACCGGACCCTGCACTGGAGCGTGAGGCCATCAGGGAGGCCAGGAGCCTTGCCTTTCTGGTCTTTCACCTTGGCCATGCTTTGGCAGGGCCTCGGGCTGCTCACCTGGATCTTCTGGATATTCGCTCTGTCCAGACTCTTCACCACAGAGTCCACAACCTCCTGTGCCCACAGCTGCTATGTGACAACCCTTCACTGTCTGCCTGAGTAGTTTGTTTTTGGCTGCGGAGGAGCATATGATGCATGGATGTGCCACGATTTGTTTATCTGTTCACGTGTTGTAAGTGTCTGGGCTGTCTCCACCTTTCAACTCTTATGAATGAGGCTTCTATGAATACCGATGCTCCAAGCTTTGTCAAGACAGGCCGTTCCTTTCCTCTTGGCAAATACCGTTTACTTTAATGAAACTGTCAAGCAGTTTTCCAACATTACTATCAGCATGGTGGGAATTTCAGTTTCTGGAGATTCTGGCCAACACTGGGGATGATCATTCTTTGCAATTTTATCACCACTCCAATAAGTAGGAATAGTATCTTGTTGTTAACTTGAATTTTCTTAATTACTATGATGTTGAGTATCTTTTCTTGTGCCTGTCACCTGTATAGCTTTGTTCACAGAAGTAACTTTTTCCTGCATCTATTGAAATGATCATATAGTTTTCTTTTTCAGTTTGTTAATGTGGCTAATAATACTGGTCGATTTTTGAATATTAAGCCACATACGAGAAAAACCACATTTAATATTAAGCCACATAACGAGAAAAACCACATTTAATTATACTTTGAATGTATTGTTGGATTCAGTTTGCTAAAATTTTAACTAGAAAATTTGTGTTTCAGTTCATGGGGGATAAGGGCATGTAGTTTTCCTTTCTTTTCTCGTCTGTTTTTGGTATCAAAGTGATGCTGGCTCTACAGAATGCAACAGAAGCGCCCCCTTCCCTACAATTACTTGGCTCTGGCACAAAGTAGATGCCTGTTTCATGGGTGATTTGAAATAGGGAACAATAAATTCATGTGAAATAAGCAAGCAAAGACCATACTGAAAGTGTAATATAATGAACAAACCATTAGGATGCACTCTGTCATCAACAAGATCTAAGCATGATTCACATTCATTGTCTACTTAATCTACACCACAGCCTGTGAGATGGGAATTTCTGATTTTCCTCGCCTGAGAGGTGGTGACTATTTCAAGATCACTTAGCAGGATGGAGTGAGAGCAAACTAAATCTAATGTTAGCCTTCTTCCTTCCCCACTCTTGGCAGCCATGAGCCCTGACTCCCATATGGACAGGCCTATCCCCCTTCATCTGGAAGCCACCACAGCTGGCCACTGCAGGGCTTTGGATCTGGGAGAGAAACCTTGGTATTCTAAAAAAGAATGTGAGGTGTGATTCATCCTACTCATCACTCCTGGGGAGGAAGGGCGTGGTTACTTGTGAGGAGGACTCACTGTTGCATGCCTCTGGGGTTGTAGAGGCCCTTTGTGAAGAGGCCTCTCTCTCTGATTCCTGAGGCAATGGGCAGATGACTGTAAGAGTCCCATCACGGAACTGATGCTCAATGTAGGGCCTCAATAAGCCTTCAAACCGCCATGTCAGGGTATAAATGAGGGTCTGGTCATTTATGTTGAAGAAGGAGATGGTCCCACCCTCATAGTCCAGGAAGATCCCTATTTGTGTAGGACGGATCCTGGGGAAGAGGCTGATACGATGGGGATTGAATGTGAAATGTTCTCTCTGCAGTCCGAGGACCCAGTACCCATTGTTGGGAGACAAAGTCACATACTTCTTCCTGTCCACATCATCCCTACACACTCCGACGTACCAATGTGTACTGTATCCCACGTCCACCTCCCAGTAACGTTTCCCTGCCCGGAAACTCTGAGAAGCCACCACACTCTTCCTTGTAAATCTCTTCGCAGAGTTAGGCACCTCCTGAAGAGCCATTCTATGGGTTACAGTTTTCAGATCAGAAACGCAGAGCTGTGGGTGAGCCGTCTCTGGGTCCAGAGTCACCTTCACTGCGGTGCGGTGCGGGAGAGAGGAAGCATGAGTTACCGAAGAGGAGATCTCGGCTGGAACAAGAGGTCAGCCCTCCCACGTAGACTGGCTCCAGGTGGGATAGGTGAGGCCCCGGATCTGAGCCTCCCTCAGACACTGCCCTTCAGGTCCCCCCATTACCAGTGCTGCCTGGAGGGCCTATTGATGTCTAGAAATGTGCCAATATGAGGTCCCAATCTTGGCATATCACCCAACCCTGGCACTGTCCCTTTACATAGGAAACTATTTGATTCATGAGAGCTGAAGGGACCCCACTCTCTAACTTCCTCCCACTCAGAATTTTCTGCCTGACTTCACTTCCTTCCCCTCAACCCAACATCTGACCAGTCACTAGTGCCCTCAATTCCCTGAAACCGCCAAAGACCCCCTATCTCTCATTTACCAAGCCCCTGTCCTCTCCTCTCCCAGACCCAGGAGAAGATGTGTGTCTGGGGGCACTGCACCCTTGCGGGCTATCAAGCATCCAAGTTTCTCCATCTGCAGGCAGGATGGGTCTCAGCATCACTCTGTGTTCCCATATCTGTCCTTGTTCAGCTCACTCTCTCATGGGCACCTGAAATTCCGTCCCACTGTCATGCGCTCAGGCATTGGTACCTGAGTATTTCCGGGCCTCTCTCAATTCTGAAAGCAAGCAGACAGAGCAGGCAGTTCAGTGCTCCCGTGGGGAACAGGATGCAGGGAGAGGGGAGAGGCCAAGGATTAGGACCCTTTTGGAGGGTCGTGGGCCCTCCAGAGATCGGAATCAGATTATAGGGCTTCTCTGCAAAAATGCACCTCCCCCAAAATCTACCATTTCAGAGTCCCATCACAAGCTTGGCTCTGCCAGGATCCATGGGCCTATGGATATAAAAATCCATAAACGAGAGATTTGGAAAGGAGTCATAAATGGGGGGAAAGGAATATTTTCTTTTACCTGCCTGTCCGCACTTTATTCTCCGGTCTGAAAAACAAAAACAAAAATCACAGAAGAGGCTGACATCACAGAGCAGGGACCCAGGGAAGGCGTGGGAGGAAAGCCCTGCATGTGACAACTCTCACTCAATTTATCCTGGAGTTTCCACGAAAGAAAAAGCATACTATTTGGTGGTTGATACAGGACTGAATAGTCTCAAAGTGTCAGGCCAGGGGAGGTTGAGGCTCACCCACAAATTTTTCTCAGGTTCCTCACTGTGGTCCACACACCCTCGGAGCTCATGATCAACACCTCCCTCCCACTCCCAACCACGCCCCCCCCCACCACACACAGAGCAGACCAACAGGCAGCAGGCACAGACAATCTGCGGGGACTTCCAGGCCCTGAGGCCTACCCTAAGCCCTCCAGATATCTGAAGGACACTCATTAGCAGTGGATGGAGAGATCAAGGCGGCTGCTCTCCTCCACTTGTGGGTGCTTCCTGTTCAGCCTGGAGCCAGAGACCTCCAGAGGCTCAAACTGTGGATCAGGAAGGGGCCCTGGAGGATCATGCGTGGGAGGCTCAGGACATGACACACACTTACCCAGTTCTGCCTGGATTTTCCCTGAAACAGAAACAGTATGTTCAGTGGTGGACAAAGGAGTGTGCAAGGTACAAACACGACCCCGGCTCCTTGCACAGGTGGGATGAGCTGCAGATGTGAAGGGCAGGGCCTCTCCTAGATCACTTATATGTGCTCATCTCCCCAGCTCCTGCATGGAGTGTAGCTGTCTGGGGTGGAGCAAGAGATCAGGAAGGTTCATGCTAAGGAGAGGGACAACAGCTGGGATGCTGTGGAGGTGGGGATGGTGATGGAAGAAGGCGGCTGGGAGCGCTGGTGGAGGTGGCCTCATCCTCAAGGGGAAGTGTCCCTCCGGTTTTGGGTGTGAAAAGTCTTATTGAGACTGAATATAACTTTATCTTATTGTCAGTCACTTTTATTTCCTCTTTTATGAATTTGTTCACCCCATTAAAACTTTTTTTTTTTTTTTGAGACGGAGTTTCGCTCTTGTTCCCCAGGCTGGAGTGCAATGGCGCGATCTCGGCTCACCGCAACCTCCGCCTCCTGGGTTCAGGCAATTCTCCTGCCTCAGCCTCCTGAGTAGCTGGGATTACAGGCACGCACCACCATGCCCAGCTAATGTTTTGTATTTTTAGTAGAGACGGGGTTTCACCATGTCGACCAGGATGGTCTCGATCTCTTGACCTCGTGATCCACCCGCTTCGGCCTCCCAAAGTGCTGGGATTACAGGCGTGAGCCACCGCGCCCGGCCGCATTAAAACTTTTTAATAGGTGTCTTGGTGTTGTTCATGGAAAATCATCCAAGCTCTATAGGTTCTGAAAATCATTCACTCCCTTATTATTTAACCTAAATGAAGTAGCAAGAGCCTGTCATGGTTGATATTTGCAGGGGGGGAAATGTTAGAATACCATAGAGAAGGATGATAACTTTTTGGGGCCTGGCTGGACCCCTGGAGGCTGGGACTAGAGGAAAAGAAGCAGCTGGGAGGTGGGAGCATCTCTGTTCTTGTCCCCGCTGGAACCGTGAATAAGGTACCAGCCCAGGCTTCTCTCTCTCACTTACCCTGGAATTGGGAGAAGAAAATCTTCAGTCCAACAATACCAAAAAATAGGCCAGAGCAGAGTATTCCCAGTACTTTGACAGCCAGGGCCCATGATACAGGCTGGAAAAAGGTATCTGGAAAACAATCCCACAGACATTTTAGTTATTGGTGAACAGAGGACACAATTCAATTCTTCTTTAAGGACTCATCTTGTTCTCCAAGATAGAAGAAAGAGTTTTCTATAAATTCCCCTATAGGTTTAACACTTTGATTTTATTTTTGTTATAAAATGAGGTAGTGGTTCTATTTATTTTTCTTCTCAACAGATAACGACTGTGCCAACATCATTTATTGAACGGACCTTCTTTTACACACTGATACATGCAATGTCACCTCTGACCCAATAAGTTTTTTATTTAGGTTTGGATTTTTTTCTGGGCTTTCTGCTCTGTGCCATCTGTCTGCTTGTTCATTTTGTGCGAGTAATTTTGAATGGTTTAATCACCACAGTTCTGGGATATGTCTTGGTATAAACTGGACTAAGTCTCCTAACTTCTTATTCAGTTGTGTCTTGGCAATCGTGGCCATTTGCTCTGTGACATAATTTTTTTTTTATGAGATGTAGTCTCACTGTCACCCAGGCTGGAGTGCAGTGGCACAATTTTGGCTCACTGCAACCTCCACCTTCCAGGTTAAAGTCATTCTCCTGCCTCAGCCTCCTGAGTAGCTGGAACTACAGGTGTGTGCCACCACACCCAGGTAATTTTTGTATTTTTTAGTAGAAATGGAGTTTCACCACATTGGACAGGCTGGTCTCAAACTCCTGACCTCGTGATCCACCTGCCTCGGTCTCCCAAGTGCTGGGATTACAAGCATAAGCCACTGCACCCGGCCTGTGACATAAATTTGTGTATTGACTTGTCAAGTTCTAAGGAAATTCTGCTGAGATTTTGAATGAAATTGTATTGAATCTATAGATCAATTCAGAGAGAACTGCTATCTTAAAATATTTTCATCTTCTTGTCTGAAAAAAAACTCTTCCTTTCTTTTATCACTATTATTTAAGTTGACAAATCACATACATATTAATGGGTACAATGTGACTCTTGGATACATTCCTACAATGTGGAATGATTAAATCAAGCCAATTAACACATCCATCAACTCCTTTACTTACCATTTTTATGATGAGATATTTACATCTTTTCTTTTTGTTATTCTGAAATATACAATATGTTATTATTGACTACAGTTAACCTGTTGTTTAATAGGCTTCAAAACATATTCCTCTTGTCTATTTCAATCTTGGCACCCTTTGACCAACAACTCCCCATTGTCCCTTGCCCTCTGCCCCAGCCTCTGATAATATTCTACTCTCTATTGTTATGAGTTCAACGTTTTTAGCATAGACATGTCAGATCATGAGAGATTCATCTTTCTGAGCTTGGCTTATTCACTTGGCATAATGTCCTTTAGGTTTATCTTTGGAGTTACAGACGACCAAATTTCCGTTTTTTTAAAGGCTAAATATTGTTTTCCATTGTATAAATAAATCACATTTTCTATATTCATTCATCTGATGATGGACACTTAGATTGAACTTAGCAATTGTAATACAGCTATCCCTTCAACATATTGATTTCAATTCATTTGCATATATTCCCATAAGTAGGATTGCTGAATCATAGAGTAGGTCTATTTTTAGTTTTTTGAGAAAACTCCATACTGTTTTCTATAATGACCGTACTAATTTACATTCCCACCAATAATGTACAAGAGCTCCTTTTCTCAGCATCTTTGCCAACACTTACCTTTAATCTTTTTGATAATAGCCATTCAAAGAGATGTAAGGTGATACCTTATTGTGGCTTAATTTGCAGTTCCACAATAATTAGAGATGCTGAACATTTCTTCATGTACCTGGTGTCCATTTACTTATTTATTTATTTATGTTTATTTTATGTACAAAGAGCTGTATCATGGTTTTCATTTGGTAGATGCCTTGGATAATCCATTCAAGGAAGATCACTTAGTTCAACTTAATGAAACCTACATCCTTTGTGTACTGACAGAAACACTGCCGGCACATTTTGAGGCCATGTTTTCAGATCAGACCATGCCAGTTTGAGCAGACTCAACCAGAGCAAGAACCGTGAGCGAATTTTCACGAGTGGCTCCAGTAAAGCTACTGGTGACCCATCTTTCTCTCAGAAGTGCAGCTAGGTGAAAGGAAAGAGTGCCAGCATGCACTCTCTCTGTTTTCCACTTAAATATAATTTTGAGAAATGTTTGTTCAGGTCCTTTGCCCATTTTTAAGATCAGGTTATTTTTGTTCTTGCTATTGAGCTGTTTGAATTTCTTATATATTTTAGATATTAACCCCCATCAGCTGTTTGGTTTGCAAATATTTTCTCTCACTCTATGGGTTGTCCTTTGCCTTGTTAACTGTTTTCTTTGCTGTACAGAAGCTTTTTAGTTTGACATAATCCCATTTGTCTATTTTTGCTTCTGTTGTTCACACTTTTTATGTCATATTCAAAAAAACTATTGCCAAGATCAATGTCATAGAGCTTTTCCCATATGTTTTCTTCTAGTAGTTTTATAATTGCAGGCCTTATATTTAAGTTTTTAATCTAATTTGAGTTCATTTTTGTACATGGTGTGAGATAAGGGTTCAATTTCATATGTGTGCATGGGGATATCCACTTGCTTCAACATCATTTATTGAAGAGACTGTCCTTTCTTCATCTTGTGTTCTTGACAACTTTGTCAAAAATCTATTGTTCATAAACACATGAGTGTATTTCTGAACTTTCCATCTTGCTCCATTGAGTGATGTGTCTGTTTTTGTGCCAGCCCCAGGATGTTGTAATTATAATCACTTTATATTTTGAAATCAACTTAATTGTTCTTGCTCAAGATTGCTTTAGTTATCTGCGATCTTTCATGGTTCCATATGGATTTAAAGATTGTTTTTTTCTTTATCTGTGAAAAATGACATCAGAACCTTGAGAGAGACTGTGTTGAGTCTGTAGATAGCTTTGGGTAATATGGACATTTTAACAATGCAAATTATTTTAATTCATAAACATAGAATACATTTTCTTTATTTGTGTTCAATTTTTTTAAGTTTTAGTTTACTTAGTATTGATATAATAATTGTTCATATTTGCAGGGTAGAAAATGGTATTTTGATATATGTATACAATACGTAATGATAAAATTAAGGTAATGAATATATCAATCACCTCAAACATTAATCATTTCTTTAAGGTGAGAACACTTAAAATCCTCTTTTCTAGTTATTTTGAAATATGTAATATGTTGCTGTTAATTAGAATTATCCTACTGTGGCATGGAAGGCTGGAATTCATCTCCTACAATCCCTTTACCCTTACCAGCTGGTAGTAACCACTATTCCACTTTCTACTTCTATGAGATCGGTTTTTTTTTTTGAAATGGATTTTCGCTCGTTACCCAGGCTGGAGTGCAATGGTTCGATCTTGGCTCACCGCAACCTCCGCCTCCTGAGTTCAAGCAATTCCCCTGCCTCAGCCTCCTGAGTAGCTGGGACTACAGGTGCGTGCCACCATGCCCAGTTAATTTTTGTATTTTTAGTAGAGACAGGGTTTCACCATGTTGATCAAGATGGTCTTGGAGATCAGCTTTTTATTTATGTGATACAATGTGAAGTTGTGATACATGTATAAATTGTGTAATGATCATTTCCATCACCCCAAACACTTGTCATGTCTTTGTGGTGAGAACATTCAAAATTCTCTCTTCTAGCTATTCTGAAATATATAATACATTCTTGTTAACTATAGTCACTCTGCTAATAGGACACCAGAACATTTTCCTCCTATCTAACTGTAACTTTGTATGCATTGGTCAATCTTTCTCCATTCCTCCCACTACCCTATTCTCCAGCTCTACCAGTCTCTGGTAACGCTTACTTTTTCACTTCCATGAGATAAACTTTTTGGATTCCATATATGGGTGAGACCATTTGGTATTGTCTTTCTGTGTCTGGCTTAATTTACTTAACATAATGTCTTCTAGGTTCTCTACCTTATGAGATACACTTACTGGATTTACATTTGGGTGAGATCATGGTTTAAGTTACTTAGCATAGGGTCTTCTAAGTTCATCCATGTTGTTGCAAATAATAGCATTTCACTCTTTTTATGGCTGAATAATTTTCCATTTTGTATATACATCATATTTGCTTTTCATTGATTTGTTAATAAATACTTTGGTTGATTCCATATCTTAGCTATTGTGAATAGTGCTGAAGTAAATATAGGAATGCAGATCTCTTTGATATTTCTTTCTGTTGGTTACATAACCAGCAGCTTGATTGCTGGATCTATGGTAGTTTTATTTTTAATTTTTTGAGAAATCATACTGTTTTCCATAATTAACATATTAATTTGAAATCCCACCAATGGTGTGTAAGTGTTCATTTTCTCTACATCCTTAATAATTATCATTTGTTGTTTTGATAATAGCAATTCTAACTTGAGTGATGTTTCATCTCATTGTGGTTTTGATTTGCATTTCCCTGATAACTAGTTATATTGAACAGTTTTTTATATATCTGTTGTTCATTTGTATGTTTTGAGAAATGTCTATAAGGTCTATCATCCCTTTTGTGATTGGATTATTTGGGTTTTTTCACTCTTGCATTGAATCCTGGATATGAATACCTAGTCAGATATATAGTTTGCAAATATTTTCTCCAATTCTGTAAGTTACTTCTTCACTATGTTAATTATTTCCTTTCCTGTGCAAAAGCTTTTCAGTTTGATGTAATCTCATTTGTCTGTTTCTGCTTTTGTTGTCTGTGGTTTTGGAATCATATAAAAAAAATTCTTGCCCAGTCCAATGTCCTAAAGCATTTTTCCTATGTTTTCTTCTAGTAGCTTTATAGTTTCAGGTTTTACATTTTTACCTTTCATTCATTAAGAGTTTATTTTTTGTATATGGTGAGGGAAAGAAGGTTAGTTCATTCTTCTGAAAATGGATACTAGCAAATGCCGCACTATTTTTTGAAGAGCTTGTCTAACATATATTCTTGGCACCTTTCTCAAAAGTGAGTTGACTGTAAATATGTGGATTTATATCTGGGTTTTGTATTTGGTCTCATTCTTCTATGTGTCTGTTTTTATGCCAGTACCATGCTATCTTGGCTACTACGTTTTTGTAAGTCCGTCTGTTCTAATATGTAGTTTAAGTCCAAAGTTTTCTTATTGTGTTTCTAGATTACCTTTTCATTGCTGAAGGTGGAAATTGAGGTTCCCTGCTTCTATGGCATTGTAGTTTATCTCTCCTCATAATATTTTCTAATTGCTTCAATGTTTTGTGCATGTAGATTTACAATGGCATATGTTCTTGGTAACTTGATCCTTTATTATTATATAAGGACCTTTTTCTCTTTTTATAGTTATTTACTTAAAGTCTATTTTGTCTCAGGTAAGTATAGCTACAACTGCTTTTTTGTTTTGTTTTGTTTTCATTTGCATGGAATACCCTTTTCATGCCTTCACTTTCAGACTTTTGTGACCTTACTAGTAATGTGAGTCTCTTATAGACAGTATACGGTTGATTTTTAAATTCATTCAGCCACTTTATGTATTTTAATTGGAGAATTTAAGCCATTTACAATGAAGGTTATTCATAGGGACACTATGTTTTAGTTTGCTTTGTAGATCTTTCATTTTTTCTTCTTCTCTAGCCGTCTTTCTTTGAAGTTTGATGGTTTCCCACACTTGCATGTTTTGAGTCCTTTCTTATTTATTATTTGTGCAATTGCTGTGGCTTTTTTTTTTAAATTATACTTTAAGTTCTGGGATACATAGGCAGAACATGCAGGCTTGTTACATAAGTCTACACGTGCCATGGAGGTTTGCTGCACCCAGCAACCCGTCATCAACATTACATATTTCTCCTAATGCTATCTCTCCTCTAGTCCCCCAGCCCTTGACAGGTTCCGGTGTGTAATGTTCCCCTCCCTGTGTCCATGTGTTCTCATTGTTCAACTCCAATTTATGGTTTTGTATGGTTGCATAGTATTCCATGGTGAATATGTGCCACATTTTCTTTATCCAGTTTATCACTGATGGGCATTTGGGTTGGTCCCAAGTCTTTGCTATCGTGAACAGTGTTAGGATCAACATATGTGTGCATGTGTCTTTATAGGAGAATGATTTATAATCCTTTGGGCATATACCCAGTAATGGGATTGCTGGGTCAAAAGGTCTGGTTCTAGATCCTTGAGGAACCACCACACTGTCTTCCACAGTGACTGAACTAATATACACTCTCACTAATAGTGTAAAAGTGTTGCTATTTCTCTACATCCTCTCCAGCATCCGTTGTTTCCTGACTTTTTAATGATTGCCATTCTAACTGATGTAAGATGGTATCACAGTGCAATTTTGATTTGCATTTCTCTAATGACCAGTAATAATGAGCTCTTTTCATGTTTCTTGGCCACGTGAATATCTTCTTTCGAGAAGTGTCTGTTCATATTCTTTGTGCACCTTTTGATGGAATTGTTTTTTTCTTGTAAATTTGTTTAAGTTCTTTGTAGATTCTGGATATTAGCCCTTTGTCAGATAGATAGATTGCAAAGATTTTCTCCCATTCTATAGGTTGTCTGTTCACTCTGATGATAGTTTATTTTGCCGTGCAGAAGCTCTGTAGTTTAATTAGATCCCATTTGTCAATTTTGGCTTTTGTTGCCATTGCTTTTGGTGTTTAAGTCATGAAGTCTCTGCCCGTGTCTATGTCCTGAATGGTATTGCCTAGGTTTTCTTCTACGGTTTTCATAGTTTTAGGTATTACATTTAAGTCTTTAACCCATCTTGAGTTAACTTTTGTATAAAGTGTAAGAAAGAGGTCTAGTTTCTGCTTTCCGCACATGGCCAGCCAGTTTTCCCAACACCATTTACTAAATAAGGAATCATTTCCCCATTGCTTGTTTTTGTCAGATTTGTCAAAGATCAGATGATTGTAGATGTGTGGAGTTATTTCTGAGGCCTCTGTTGTGTTCCATTGGTCTATATCTCTGTTTTGGTACCAGTACCATGCTGTTTTGATTACTACAGCCTTGTAGTATAGCTTGAAGTCAGGTAGTGTGATGTCTCCAGCTTTGTTCTTTTTGCTTAGGATTGTCTTGGGTATACAGGTTCTTTTTTGGTTCCATATAAAATTTAAAGTAGTTTTTTCTACTTCTGTGAAGAAAATCAATGGTAGCTTGATTGAGATAGTATTTAATCTGTAAATTACTTTGGGCAGTATGGCCATTTTTATGATATGATTCTTCCTAACCGTGAGCATGACATGTTTTTCCATTTGTTTGTGCCCTCTCTTGTCTTTTTGAGCAGTGGTTTGTAGTTCTACTTGAAAAGATCCTTCACATACCTTGTAAGTTGTATTCCTGGGTATTTTATTCTCTTTGTAGCAATTGTGAATGGGAGTTCACTCATGATTTGGCACTCTGTTTATTATTCGTGTATAGGAATGCTTTTGACTTTTTCACATTGATTATGTATCCTGAGACTTTGCTGAAGTTGCTTATCAACGTAAGGAGTTTTTGGCCTGATACAATGGAGTTTTCTAAGTATACAATCATGTCATCTGCAAACAGAAAAAAATTGAATTCCTCTTTTCCTGTTTGAATATTTTATTTCTTTCTCTTGCCTGACTGTCCTGTCCAGAACTTCCAATACTATGTAGAATAGGAGTGATGAGAGAGGGCATATTTGTCTTGTGCTGGGTTTCAAAAGGAATGCTTCCAGCTTTTGCCCATTCAGTATGATATTGGCTGTGGGTCTGTCATAAATAGCTCTTATTATTTTGAGATATGTTCCATCAACACCTAGTTTATTGGGAGTTTTTAGCATAAAGCGGTGTTGAATTTTATTGAAGGCCTTTTCTGCATCTATTGACATAATCATGTGGTTTTCATCATTGGTTCTGTTTATGTGATGGATTATGTTTATTGTTTCATGTATGTTGAACCAGCTTTGCATCCCAGGGATGAAGCCAACTTGATCATGGTGGATAAGCTTTGTGATATGCTGCTGGATTCAATTTGCCAGTATTTTATTGAGGATTTTCATATTGATGTTCATCAGGGATATTGGCCTGAAACTTTCTTTTTTTGTTGTGTCTCTGCCAGGTTTTGGTATCAGGATGATGCTGGCCTAATAAAACGAATTTGGTAGGATTCCCTCTTTTTCTATTATTTGGAATAGTTTCAGAAGGAATGGTACAAGCTCCTCTTTGGTACCTCTGGTAGAATTCGGCTGTGAAACTGTCTTGGATCTGGCCTTTTTTTGGTTCGTAGGCTACTGATTTTTGCCTCCATTTCAGACCTTGTTATTGGTCTATTCAGGGATTTGAATTCTTCCTGGTTCAGTCTTGGGAGGATGTAAGTGTCCAGGAATTTATCCATGTCTTCTAGATTTTCTGTTTTATTTGTGTAGTGGTGTTTATAGTATTCTCTGATGGTAGTTTGCATTTCTATGAAATTGGTGGTGATATCCCCTTTATCATTTTTACTGCATTTATTTGATTCTTCTCTCTTTTCTTCTTTATAAGTCTGGCTAGTGCTCTATCTATTTTGTTGATCTTTCCAAAATAGCACCTCCTGGATTCCTTGATTTTTTTTGAAGGGTTTTTTGTGTCTCTATCTTTTTCAGTTCTCCTCTGATCTTAGTTATTTCTTGTCTTCTGCCAGCTTTTGAATTTGTTTGCTCTTTCTTCTCTAGTTCTTTTAATTGTGATGTTAGGGTGCCAATTTTACATCTTTCCCGCTTTCTGATGTGGGCAATTAGTGCTATAATTTTTCCTCTAAACACAGCTTTAGCTCTTTCCCAGAGATCTGGTACAATGTGTCTTTGTTCTCATTAGTTTCAAATAACATTTCTGTCTCAATTTTGTTATTTACCCAGTTGTCATTCAGGAGCAGGTTGTTCAGTTTCCATGTAGTTGTGCAGTTTTGAGTGAATTTCTTAATCCTGAGTTCTAATTTGATTGCACTGTGGTCTGAGAGACTGTTTGTTATTATTTCCATGCTTTTGCATTTGCTGAGGAGTGTTTTATTTCCAATTATGTGGTCAATTTTAGGATAAGTGTAATGTGGTGCTGAAAAAATGTATATTCTGTTGATTTGAGGTTGAGAGCTCTGCAGATATCTGTTAGGTCCACTTGGTCCAGAGCTGAGTTCAAGTCCTGGATATCCTTGTTGATTTTCTGTCTTCTTGATCTGTCTAAGGTTGACAGTGGAGTTTTAAAGTCTCCCACTATTATTGTGCAGGAGTCTAAGTCTCTTTGTAGGTCTCTAAGAACTTGCTTTATGAATCTGGGTGCTCCTGTATTGGGTACATATATATTTAGGATCGTTAGCTCTTCTTGTTGCATTGATCCCTTTACCATTATGTAATGCCCTTCTTTGTCTCTTTTGATCTTTGTTGGCTTCAAGTCTGTTTTATCAGAGACCAGGATTGCAACTCCTGCTCTTTTTTCTTCCCATTTGCTTGGTAATTTTTCCTCCATCCCTTTATTTTGAGCCTATCTGTGTCTTTGTACGTAAAGGAGTCTCCTGAATACAACACACTGATGGGTCTTGATCCAGTTTGTCAGTCTGTGTCTTTTAATTGGGGTGTTTAGCCCACTTACATTTAAGGTTAATACTGTTATGTGTGAATTTCATCCTGTCATTATGATGCTAGCTGGTTATTTTGCCTATGAGTTGATACAGTTTCTTCATATTGTTGATGATCTTTATTGGTATGTTCCTGCTCACACTGTTTTCTTCCTTTCCATATTTAGTGCTTCCTTCAGGAGCTCATGTAAGGCAGACCTGGTGATGACAACATCTCTCAGCATTTGCTTCTCTGTAAAGAATTTTATTTCTCCTTCACTTGTGAAGCTTAGTTTGGCTAGGCATGAAATTCTGGGTTGAAAATTCTTTTCTTTAAGAATGTTGAATATGTGGGGGGAATAGGGAAGGGAGAGAGTGGGGGATAGGGAGGCTGGGGAAGGATAACATGGGGAGAAATGCCAAATATAGGTGACAGGGGGATGGAGGCAGCAAACCACATTGCTATGTATGTACCTATGCAACAATCCCGCATGTTCTGCACATGTACCCCAGAACCTAAAGTGAAATAATATATATACATCAATGTTGAATATTTGCCCCCACTCTCTTCTGGCTTATAGGTTTTCTGCAGTGAGATCCATTATTAGTTCGATGGGCTTCCCTTTGTGGGTAACCCGACCTTTCTCTCTGGCTGCCCTTACCATTTTTTTCCTTCATTTTAACCTTGGTGAACCTGATGATTATGTGTCTTGGGATTGCTCTTCTTGAGAAGTATCTTTGTGGTGTTCTCTGCATTTCCTGAACTTGAACGTTGTCCTGTCTTGCTAGGTTGGGGAAGTTCTCTGGGATAGTATCCTGAAGACTGTTTTCCAACTTGATTCCTTTCTCCCTGTCACTTTCAGGTACACCAATCAAATGTAGGTTTGGTCTTTTCACATAGTCCCATATTTCTTGGAGGCTTTGTTCATTCCTTTTCATTCTTTTTACTTTAACTTTGTCTTCATACTTTATTTCATTAAGTTGATCTTCAGTCTCTGATATCCTTTCTTCCACTTGATCAATTCAGCTATTGATATTTGTGTATGCTTCACAAAGTTCTCATGTTGTGTTTTTCAGTTTCATCAGGTCATTTATGTTCTTCTCTAAACTGTTTATTCTAGTTAGCAATTCCTCTAACCTTTTTTCAAGGTTCTTAGCTTCCTTGCATTGGGTTAAAACATGCTCCTTTAGCTCAGAGGAGTTTGTTATTCCCCACCTTCTGAAGCCTACTTCTGTCAATTCATCAAACTCATATTCTGTCTGGTTTTGTTCCCTTACTGGTTAGGAGTTGTCATCCTTTGGAAGAGAAGAGGCATTCTGGTTTTTGGAATTTCAGCCTTTTTGTACTGGTTTTTCCTCATCTTCATACACTTATCTATCTTTGGTCTTTGATGTTGGTGACCTTTGGTTCAGGTTTCTGTGTGGACATCTGTTTTGTTGATGTTGACGCTATTCCTTTCTGTTTGTTAGTTTTCCTTCTGATAGAGTGGCCCCTCTGCGGCAGGTTGGCTGGAGTTTGCTGGAAGCCTACTCTGGAGTTTGCTGGAAGCCTACTCCAGGCCCTCGGTACCACTAGTGGAGGCTGTAGAACACCAAAGATCCTTTCTCTAGAAGCTTTGTCCCAGATGCCAGCTAGAACTCTCCTGTATGAGGTGTCTGTCAACTCCTGCTGGGAGCTGTTCACTGTTAGTCAGAAGGCACAGGGCTCAGGGATCCCCTTGTGGAGGCAGTCTGCCCCTTAGCAGAGCTTGAGCACTGTGCTGGGAGAGGCACTGCTCTCTTCAGAACCAGCAGGCAGGAACGTTTAAGTCTGCTGAAGCTGTACTCACAGCTGCCCCTTCCCCCAGATGCTCTGTTCCAAAAAGATAGGAGTTTGATCTATAAGCCCCTGACTGGGACTGTTGCCTTTCTTTCAGTGCTTCCCTGCCCAGAGAGGAGGAATCTAGAGAGGCAGTCTGCCTACAGCAAAATTCCTGCGGCTTTGTCTACTTTGTGAGGGGAAAACCACCTGCTCAAGCCTTAGTAACGGTGGGCACCCCTCTCCCCACCAACCTCCAGCATCCCAGGTCGACTTCAGACTGCTGTGCTGGCAGCAAGAATTTCAGTTCTGTGGATCTTAGTTTGCTGGGCTCTGCAGGGGTGGGATGCACTAGGGTAGACCACTTGGCTTCCTGGCTTTAGCCCCCTTCCAGGGGAGTGAATAGGTTCTGTCTGGCATTCCAGGTGCCACTGAGGTATGAAAAAAACCTTCTGTGGCTAATTTGGTGTCTGCCAAATGGCTGCCCAGTTTTGTACTTGGAACCTAGGGTCCTGGTGGTGTAGGCACCACTCTGCTTCGGCTGTCTGTGGGCCGCACCCACTGTCTAACCAGCCCCAGTGAGATTAGTCAGGTACCTCAGTGGTAGCTGCAGACCAGAGCTGTTCCTATTTGCCTTCTTTTGTTGTGTTTACCATGAGGCATCCACAAAATATCTTATCCTTATAACAGGCTATGTATTCTGATAACTTTAAACAAATACAAAAACTCTACACTTTCACTCCTTTCCACTTTTTATGATTCTGATGACACGATTCACATGTTTCGTAATTTGTATTTCTTTACGATTTATTTTAGCTATAGGTGCCTTCAAACATTTTTGTCTTTTGGAGAGCGAGCTGAGCTCCGGGCGCCGCTGAGGGTAAGAGCAAGGAGCAGGCCGGGCGCGGTGGCTCAAGCCTGCAATCCCAGCACTTTGGGAGGCCGAGGCGGGTGGATCACGAGGTCGAGAGATCGAGACCATCCTGGTCAACATGGTGAAACCCCGTCTCTACTAAAAATACAAAACATTAGCTGGGCATGGTGGCGTGTGCCTGTAATCCCAGCTACTCAGGAGGCTGAGGCAGGAGAATTGCCTGAACCCAGGAGGCGGAGGTTGCGGTGAGCCGAGATCGCGCCATTGCACTCCAGCCTGGGTAACAAGAGCGAAACTCCATGTCACAAAAAAAAAAAAAAAAAAGCGAAGGCGCATCCGAGAGACTCGGCCGCTCTGCGCCGGCCGCCACTGGGACCCTCGCCCTCACCCGGGTCGGCCGCCCTCCTGTCCCCACCTTCCCGGCCACCGCGGGCGGGTGAGAGAACGCTGAGGAGGCGCGGGAGGGTCTGCCTCGTCCCGGGGCGTGGGGCGGGGGACCCCCAAGGTGTTGGGGGGGGTCCCAGCCGCAGCGACACCTGCGGGAGCCGGCCGGGTCCCCCGCCTCGCCGCCTCCGCGGCCCCCCGCCCGGTCCGCAGCATCTTGCCCCGGGGTGTAGGAGCCGGGGCCCCGGCCGAGCTCTGCAGCCACCCCGCGGCCGGGGGTCGGGGACCCCGCTGTGGAGCGGCGGCGACGGCGGCGGAGAGAGCGGGACCCACCGCGGTCCTTTCCGCGCCTCCCTGCTCCCCTCGGCCCCCTGGGGGGTCTTCTCCCTCCGCCGGACTCGGGGAGTTCTTAGAGCCGCCTCCCCCGCCCCAGTCCCGAGGGCGGCGGGGCCGGGGGGACCCGGGGGTCGGTCACAGCCTCCGCCCAGAGGAAACTTCATAAAAACAAAATCCGGAGCCTCCCAAACGTGACTGTCCCGGGAGAAGTGGCCCCGGACGGGCAGGAGTCGCAGCCTGAAAAGACTCAGGGAGAGGAAAAGAGGCGGACCGCGCCGGAGCCTTCCGCAGCTGCCGCCTCCGTCCGAAGGAGGAAGGGGACCGACCCACCTTCTCGGCGCCGCGGCTCTTCTCCAAAGTTATTTTCCAGTGCAGGAAATGCTCTGAGAAAAAGGGGACCAGAGGAAGACTCAGATGAAGCCCCTGAAAAGCCCACTCAGCTCCTTCCCAGGCAGCACCGTCCGGCGGAGTGCAAACTCAGGACAAGGGCGGCAGAACTCAAGGTGGCGCGATCGCGGCTCGCCGCAGGCCTCGGCTTCCCGGGCTCGAGCGACCCTCCTATCTCAGCCTGTCAAGTAGCTGGGACCACAGGTGCACATCTCCACGCCTGGCTAGTTTTTCCTATTTTTTGTAGAGACGAGGTTTCACCGTGTTTTCCAGGCTAGTCTCGAACTCCTGGGCTCAAGCAGTCCTCCCACGCTGACCTCCTAAGGTGTTGGGATGACAGGTGTGAGCCACTGCCGGGCCCCAGATGTTAACTTTCATTGATGATTTTGCCATGGTGATTTTCTGTTTCCATCATTTCTTCTGTATTTAGGTTTCTGGTTTTCTGGTAAGGAAGAACTTTCCCTTTTTATGTATTTATTTAATGTTTTATGTATATTAAAATGGACTCGTGGATTTTTTTTTCTGCTTATGTCAGATGGACTTACAGATTCTTATTCTATGGATTTCATCTATTACCATCATCATTGATTTTGGTACTGTAATTATCCCAGGTTTGACCCTGTGAAGCCTTTTCAAGGAGGTTCCTGGTCCTTTTGACATTTTTTGAGGGCTTAACTTTCTTTTTATTTCTTTGGGTTTTTTGTTTGTTTGTTTGTTTTGTTTTTTCCTTTTTGAGTCAGGGTCTTGCTCTGTCACTCAGGCTGGAGTGCACAGTGGTGTGATTATAGCTCACGGCAACCTTGATTTCCTGGGCTCAAGTGATCCCCCTTCCTTAGCCTCTAGACTATCTAGGACTATAGGCCAGGTATGTGCCACCACACCCAGTTAGTTTTTTCTTTTTTCTTTTCTTCTCTTTCTCTCTCTTTTTAAAATACAGATAGTGTCTTGCTGTGTTGCCCAGGCTAGTCTTAAATTCCTGGCCTCAAGCAATCCTTTCACCTTGGTCTTTCAAAGTGCTGGGGTTATAGGCATGGACCATTTCACCAAGGAATACTGGTTCCTTTTATTGGAAGTTGGAATTCTTCCATTTCCTGCCCCCGCCTAGTACTTGTATCTTACCATCTTTTAAAAGTCTTTGTGTCTTAAAACTGTGTTGGATGATCTGGACACATTACCCTGATGTACAGAAATTAGTTTATACACAGTAATTCTTCTTGTAGAAGACTCTGTTTAGTTTCTAGCAGATCAATTTTGCATTAATTAATCCTGGAGGATTTCTTCACTGGTTACATTGTGCCAAATATGTTATTTCATGGGAATACAACTGAATTTTTTTTTTTTTAGCTTTGTTGGGTATTTGATAATAACAATTTAAAAAGCTTTTCTAAGCGCTTCCTCCTAATATTATATGGTACAGGAACGTTTACATTACTCATTTATTTATTTGGTGTAGTTACAAGTTTTTTTTAAAGGAAAAGTCCTGACTTTGTCTCAGGTACTCTCAGGTCACTTCCATGCAGGAGGGTCATTTGCCATCCATCTAGAGTACTTTTTTGATTAGGCTTTTCAATGTCTGTAAAACATTGCAGTCTTTTCCAATCCATTTAACTTCTGATACATGCATCTGCTCCTAATATATAATAAATAGACCATAACTTCAAATTCGCAGTTTCTAGAAGGTTGGAAAAGGGAAACATTGTGGTATGTAATGTACCAGCCATCAGAAACTAGATATTTGAGATTTTAAACAAGGTTAGATAGACTATGTTGTCTTGGCTTCACAGAAATCATTCATATTGTGTATTATGCAATCAGGGTGCATACTGCACATTGATTTTATCTGCAAATTGTCTTTGCCAGTGGTTCTCAAAGTGTGGTCCCCTACTCGTATAGCATGGGCCTCATGTCGGAACTAGTTAGAAAGACAGACCTCTTAGGATCCACCTAGTTGCAGCAGTTAATTTTAACAAACTCTTCAGGTGATCCTGAAACATGTTACAATGAGAAGCACGGCTATATACGTCTCATTTAAATTGTTTCAGGTCATAGGGGTAAGGAATAAGAGTACCAGTTCATTCATCTTCTCTGCAATATTACCTGTTTACCTAGCTTTTAGGGATATTGAGATATTTTGAAGAAATGTGTCCCATAAGATTATAATGGAACTGACAGATTCCTATTGCCTAATGGTATCATTTCTTTTTTTTTTTTTTTTTTTTTTTTTTTTTTTTTTTTTGAGACGGAGTTTCGCTCTTGTTACCCAGGCTGGAGTGCAATGGCGCGATCTCGGCTCACCGCAACCTCCGCCTCCTGGGTTCAGGCAATTCTCCCTCCTCAGCCTCCTGAGTAGCTGGGATTACAGGCACGCACCACCACGCCCAGCTATTTTTTTTGTATTTTTAGTAGAGACGGGGTATCACCATGTTGACCAGGATGGTCTCGATCTCTTGACCTCGTGATCCACCCGCCTTGGCCTCCCGAAGTGCTGGGATTACAGGCTTGAGCCACTGCGCCTGGCCTTGCTATTACTTTCAATGGCAAAAACTGCAATCGCTTTTGCACCAACCTAATATAACAAAATAAAATTTAAACTCAGATAGTATGAGCCTCGTACTTTGTTCTTTTTGCTCAAGACTTATTTGGCTATTCAGGGTCTTTTCAGATTGCATGTGAATTTAAATTTTTTTCTAATTCTGTGAAAAATGCCGTTGTATTTTAATAATGATTGCATTAAATCTACAAATTGATTTGGGTATTATGAACATTTAAGCAATATTAATTATTCTAATCCATGAACGCATGACAGATTTCTGTTTATTTGTATCTTATTCCATCTCTTTTATCAGTGTCTTACAGTTTTCAGTGTACAGATCTTTCACCTCATTGGTTAAATTTACTTCTAATTTTTTGATGCTGCTGAAAATGAAATTGTTTCCTTGATTTCTTTCCAGACAATTTATTGTTAGTGTATAGAACCACTATAATTTTTGTATGTTAATTTTGTATCCTCCAACTTTGCTAAATTCATTTATTAGTTCTAACAGGATTATTTTGTGGATTTTCTAGGGCTCACTAAATGTCATTTCATCTGCAAACAGAGACAATTATGTTTCCTCCTTTCTGATTTAATTTCCTTTTATTATTTATTTTTATTTTTTTTTATTTATTTATTTTGCCTAATTGCTTTGGCTACAACATCCAGTACTATGTGGCAAGGGTGGACACCTTTATCTTGTTCCTAATCTCAAGGGAAAGGTTTCACTATTTCACTGTTGGGTACAATGTTAGCTGTGAGCTTATCAAAAATAAAATTCTAAGCTTCCCAGTCAACAGAAGGGACCGCCACCCCTTCTCAAGAAAGGGGATTCACAAGTAAACTTGAAAGACTAGTCCAGGCCATGATGGAAAGGTGAGGTTGGACATGCCTCATAATGCATAAACTCTTCCTTTTGGAGTTCAGGCACAACCGAGTAGCATTAACGTTACCACAGAGATCTTAAGACTGAAAAAACAGACTCTTTGTAGCAAATAATATATCAAATCCCAACCTGCTTATGGTATAGCATCACATGACAGATAGCGGGCCCTGAAAGGAATTAAAATATTTTACCCCAAAACGTATTTCTTTGACATATTTTGAAACAACCTGGTAAAGCTGCCTCTTGTGGGGGAAATTTGCGTTCTGTAGAGGGTCCCCGTTCCTTTCCAGGTCTTTTTTTTTATTCTGAAGAGATTAGCTGAGAGTCTAGCAATTTTTAAAGATCTCAGTATGAAATATTTGCCATCTATTTGCCTCTAAGAGTGGCCACCTATGAGACTTCATCTACATATAAGAACCTGGGTCTCCACAACCCCCTATCCTAACCCAGACACTCTTTTCTATGGATTTCAGGTCTTTTAAATAATAACTTAACTCACAACCATTTGCCAACCAGAAAATCTACGAATCTACCTATGACTTAGAAGCCCTCACTTCAAGTTATCCTGCCTTTCTAGACCAAACCAATACACACCTTATATATTTGGATTGATGTCTGTCGTAACTTCTGTCCCCTTAAAACATAAAATCAAGCTGTAACTCAACCACCGTGGGCACATATTCTCAGGACCTGTTGAGACTATGTCTTGGGCCTTGGTCACTCATATCTGGCCCAGAATAAACCTCTTTTAATGTTTTATAGAGTATGGCTCTTTCTGTAGACACATATATGATCTTTATTATGTTGAAGTGCATTCTTTTGTTACCTAATCTGTTGACTGAATATTGCTGAATATTGTCAAATGCTTTCTCTGCATTTGTTAACATAATTATACATTATTTGTTCTTCATTCTGTTAATGTCATATATTATATTTATTTGCATGTGTTGAAACATTCTTACATCCCAGAGATAAATCCCACTTGATTATGGGGATTCCTTTAATCTTTCTTTCTTTTACTTATTTATTTATTTATTTTTGATGGAGTCTTGCTCTGTCGCCAGGCTGGAGTGTAGTAGCCCAATCTTGGCTCACTGCAGCCTCCGCCTCCTGGGTTCAAGCAATTCTCCTGCCTCAGCTCCAGAGTAGTTAGGACTACAGGCACGGAGCACCACCACACTCACCTAATTTTCACTTTTAGTAGAGACGGGGTTTTGCCATGTTGGGCAGGATAGTCTCAATCTCTTGACCTTGTGATCCACCCACCTGGGACTTCCAAAGTGTTGGGATTACGGGCATGAGCCACTGTTCCTGGCCTAATGTTTCTATTAATGCATTTTGTAATGATTCTTTTTATGATAAATTTGGTTGGCTAATATTTGTTGGAAATGTTTGCATCTATGTTTATAAGGGACACTGGCTTGTAATTCTCTTCTTTTTTGTGGTGTTCTTACATGGTTTTTGTATCAGGGTAATTGTGGCCTCATAACATGACTTTGGAATTATTCCCACCTCTTTGATTTCTTATATGAGTTTGAAAAGTCTTGGCATTAATTTTTCTTTAAATATTTTGTGGAATTCATCAGTAGAGCCATCTGGTCATGGAACTTTCTTTGTTGGGAAGATTTTGATTATCAGTTTTATTCCTAATTCATTACTGGTCTGGTATTTTTAAACAATTTATTCTGATTCACTTTTTATAGGTTGTAAGTTTCTAGGAATATATCCATTTCTGCTAGGTTATCCAATTTGTTGGCCTATAATTTTTCATAGTGCTGTAGTCCAACCTTATTTTTGGTTTCACTTTTCATAATTTCAGTTACTTGCGATCAATTTTGGCCCAAAAATATTGAATGAAAAATTTCAGAAATAAACAATTTGTACGTTTTAAATTGCACACCATTCTGAGTAGCATGAAGAAATCTCTATTATCCTGCTCTGTTCCATTTGAGACATGAAAAATAGCAATTATAGGGTTTGGTACTATCCGTGGTTTCTGGCATTCACTGGAGATCTTGGAATATAACCCCTGTGGATAGGGGAAACTGTGATAGTCTCATGACATTTTAAGTTTCTGTGGTACCAGTTGTAATGTATCATCTTTTATTTGTAATTTATTTGAGTCAGCTCTCTTTTTTTGGTTAATCTAAAGTTTTGTCAGTTGTGTTTGTCTTTTCAATTAAACAACATTTAATTTTATTGCTCTTTTGATTGTTTTTCTATTTCATTTATTTCTGCTCTAATTATTATTTTTTCCTTCCTTCTGCTAAGTTTTGGCTTTTTTTTTTTTTTTTTCTAATTTCTTGTGGTATAAACTGAGGTTGTTCATTTAAGATCTTTCTCTTTTCTTAACATAGACATTTATAGCTATAAACTTTTAGAACTGCTTTTGATACATTCCACAGATTACACTGCTGTTTAAAATTTTTTCATTATCACTATGATTTTAATGTATTCTCCAAGTTTATGTGTTGAAAACTTAATCCCCAATGCAGTAGTGTTGACAGGTGGGACTTTTAAAAGGTAACAAAGCCAGGAGACTCCTGCCTCCATGAGTGGATTAATGCCATTACTGCAGAAGCAGCTTTCTTCCTCTCTCTTCCTCTCTTGCCCTTCCTACTTTCTCCATAGAACTACACAGCTAGAAAGCCTTCACCAGATGTGATCCTGTGATCTTAGACTTCCCAGCCTCCAGGACCATGAGCCAAATAAACCTCTGTTCATTATCAATGATCCAATCTCAGGTATTCTGCTACAGCAGCATAAAATGGACTAAGACAACCACTGGGTATATGCTCTGTGGGCATGTTACATATGGCCTTTATTGTGTTGAGCTATGTTCCTTCTACATCTAATTTGTTGAAAGTTGGTTTTGTCATGAAAGGGTGTTGAAGCTTGTCAAATGCTTTTTCTGCATCTATTAAGATGACCATATGGTTTTTGTTGTTCCTTCTGATAGTGTAATGTATCCCATTTATTGATTTGCATACGTTGAACCATCCTTGTGTTCCAAGGATAAAGCTCACTTAATCATGGTAAGTGAATCTTTTAATGTGCTGGTTCATTCTGTTTGACAGTATTTTTTGTCTTTCCGTCACTCCTTCTCCAGTCTGTACTGGCAGACTTTGGTGGAGAAAGATCTTGACCGGTCAGCCTGGCTAGATACTCTGGAAGTCTCTCAGATCTTTTTTATGGATGTATCTGCTTTATTCCTCTTCTTCCTTCTTGGTGAGGGGAAGTCTTAGGAGTTTCTTTTCTCAGTCCTGCAAAGCAGGCTAGCTGCTGAGAGCCTTTCATTTGTTTATCCCTAGAGCAATTCCCTAAAGTATTCAAGATTGTGCACCTTCTCTCAATCCAGCAGAGTCAAGCTGATCACTACCTGTGTTCTGACTGCAGAAGCTTGTATGCACATCTGCTGAGGCTCAGGCCTACCCTGCCCAGTCTGCAGGGAAGCACATACCTGCTTATGATGAAGTAAGGGGTTCTGGCCACAGAGGGTGGTGTGTGGAGGGCTGGGGGCACATGTCAGCTGGTTGAGGGCTCAGCACGTTGTGAGTTGGGCTCCTAGCAGACTGCAGGAGCTGGCCAGTAGGTTCTGCTGTTTGTTGTTGAGGTCCATGCACTGGCTGCCGTAAGCCCCCACCTCTTTCCCTGCTCCTAGCTGCCTCTAAATGATTCAGCCACACTGGTCCCCTCACTGCTCTGCATTAAGCGACACAGAAAAGGGTTTCCTGGGCAGCATCCCATGAGCCTGGGGAATCTGGACACTCACTTTGCTCTTGCTTTCCCCATGGCAAAAACTGTGGACTGAGGGAGTCTCTCTTGGCACTGAGTTACCTTGGAAGAGCAGTGATGCAGGTAGAATGAAACAGTTCTTCCCCTTCCATGCATCTGATGTGGGCTTTTTTGCCTGACCAACCAGTTGGAACCACTCAGCTGGCTTCCTAGACTCCTACAAAAGTATCATTGTTCATGGTAGTTGTTAAAATTCGTGTTTCTGTGGGAGTTTGAGAACTGAAAACTCCTATTTTACCATCCTAATAATGTCACTTCTTAAAGGTATAGTTGTATGACAGTTTGTATGTATAGTTTCATTATCATTCAGTCGTATGGCACTTTTAATTATTATGACTTTTTCAATGAACTTAGTTATTTTTGAAGTATGTTTTTAAAGTTTGAAACATATGAATATTAAATTGTTTTTCTTTTTCTTATTTAATTTAATTATATTGTGATTCGAAATTATTGTTTGAATCATACCAGTCTTTGTCCCTTTGTACTTCTATAACAAAATACCACAGACCGGCTCATTTATAAACAGTAGAAATGTATTTCTCCTAGTTCTGGAGGCTGGGAAGTCCAAGATCAAGTATGAACAGGTTTGGCATCTGATGAGGACTTCCATCTGTTTCAAGATGGCACCTTGTTGCTGTGTCTGCTGAAGGGGATGAACACTGTGTCCTCACATGGCACAAGGAGTGGAAGGGGTAAGTTCACCCCCTCAAACCCTTTTATAAGGCACTAACACGTTTATATGGGCATAGTCCTCAGGACTTAATCCCCTCCTAAAAAGTCCACCTCTTAATAGTGATGCATTCGGGATTTAGTTTCAACATGGATTTTGGAGACGCCACCACACTGAAACCATATCGCAATACCATTTTCTTCCAACTCTTTGTAAACCATTTTATGGGCTTGAGACTGATGAGAGTTGATTTATGGTCTACACGTGCTTCCAATGCTTTGCTGTGGGTGCAACTTTCTAAGAATATCAATTAAATCGAATTTGTTCACTTGTTGTTCAAATATTCTATATTCTTAGTTTCAAGTCACATTGCAACTTGGTGGCCCATGACTCCTAAGTATCTGTTCCGTATCTCCTAAGGTCTAGCCCAAGATGTGTTTTTCAAAAGAACAGTAATTATTCATAGAGAATGGCAGGGCTCTGCTCCTAAATCTTGAGGGCCTGTGTCATGATTCACCTACAGGGGCCTGGCAAAGGCTCCTAACAGTCTGCCTATCTGTTACTCTCTGTGAGCCACATTTTGACCCACGTTGCAGCCAATCAAACTATAGAGGCCTTTCTAACATTCTGAGCTGCAACATTAAATAAAGAATCTCTGATTAGTGAGGCCATTACATTTGGTCTGATCCAGCCATATGTTGTTGTACCACCACCTTATACTCTAAATATCATTTGACATGGATTCTCTGGATTTCCGGCCTGTATAGATTAGAAAAATCAACTAGTTCTTTTGCAGTGTGGTACACTTTCTAATGAGTCATGCATCGTTTCCAACTTCAGGTTCCTGCTGGAACTTGACCCTAGGTACAGGTCTAGAAGCAAAGAGGGATGGTAGAGGTGGGTCCTGAGCAGAATCAGCTAGTTTTGCATGGCAACTGCCTCAGGAGAGAGGCCATTACAGTTTTCTGGGCAAGGTAGGGTTAATCCCTTGAGATGAAAATGGACAGGCCATTTTCAGTTGACACAGAGACACTGAGACTGTTTTTACCGGCAAAGACTCATTAGCATTTGGGGACTCAATGTCCCCAGTTTCATCAGTCTTCCTGTACATTCCCATTTCAACTTTCTAAATCTCATTTCTTCCGATTCAATGCCCCTCACATTAACAGACATCCTGAGAAACAGGTTTGGATTTCCACCGTCATTCAACCAGTCACAGGATGAGTTCTGAATCTGGTTTCCAGCAATCTTAGCCCTGTGGCTACAGAAAAAAAGGGTCTCTTTCAGGGTGCTCTTGGAAGCTTTAAGGTTATTTATGTAACACCAAGAAACTCGGAATTCAAATTCCTCTGCACATTTTTTCTTTCCTCACTTTCCTCACTTTTTCTAGCAAGAATAGGACCAACCAGCCAATTTCATCTTACTCACTAGGTTAACAAACATGTTTAAAAAGATCATGTAACAGTCAACCAGTGGTTAATTATGGTGGCAAATGGTGATATTTTGCATATCTATATTGCTAGATCACAACAGGCACTTTCAGACTTTCAGTGCTCTTTCTGTTTTGTTTGTTTGAAGGTGGGGTCTTGCTATGTTGCCTAGGCTGGCCTCAAACTTGTGGACTGAAGTCATCCGCCCACCTCAGCCTCCTGAGTCGCTGGGACTACAGGTGTGCATAGTAATCCCAGCTCAGAGAATTTTAGGGAATTTTAGAATTTTAGGGATGACTTTTCAATCATCCCTAAAATTCTTTTTTCCTAGAAATACTCTTGGTACCAAATCAGCATTAGTGAGCGTTCTCCAGAGTAACAAAACCGTTAGGATGTGTACATACATACACATATATACAAATATCATTTGACATGGATTGTCTGAATTTCTGGTCCGTATAGATCAGAAAAATCAACTAGTTCTTTTGGAGTGTGGTACACTTTCTAACAGGATGTATATATACATTCTGTTTCTTTTACATATTTGAGAGAGAAAGATGGAGATAAACGGAGAGAGGGAGAGGAGAGACAGAAAGAGGGATTTAGTATAAAGAATTGGTTTGCATATATCATGGAGGCTCTTTTAGGTCCCAACTCATGAGTGAGTCCACAATCTGGAGACCCAAGAGAGCCAATGATTAGTTTCAGTTTAAGTCAGAAGACCTGAGAACCAGAAGAGCCAACGGTGTCACTCCTGTCCAAAAGTTCACATGCTCAAGGCATAGAAAGAGCCAGTGGTTCAGTGTGAGTCTGGAGTCCAGCAGCAGCTCTGAGGTCAGGGAGAGCCGGTGTCCCAGTTTCAAGGCTATCATGTAAGATAATTCTCTCACTCAGGGGAGGGTCAACGTTTTGTTCTATTCAGGTCTTCAACTGATTGGATAAGCCCATCCATATTATGGAGGGCAATCCTCTTTACACAGTTCACCAACTTAAATGTGTAAATCTTATGTGTAAACACCTTCACAGAAACAGCCTGAATAATATTTAACCAAATCTGAGCAAATAATGACCCGGTTCAAGTGGACACAAAAAATTCATCATCCTAGTGATACATCATAATCATAGGTGAAGGAAATACTTAATTCTACTCCTCTGGAATTGTAAACAATTCTATTTCCACCTAAGTGTTTATAACTTTATTTTTACATCTCATTGATTTCAAACGTTTAAAATAAATCATTAAACTAAGAAAGATAAAACAACAATCCCAAGATGGAGGCTCCTGTCCTTGCTCTGAGTTACTGAAGCATTCACCGCTCCTCCCCTCCTCCTCCCTCTCCCTATTTACCCTCTCCCTACTCACCTCCTATCTGTACCCTGGATTCCACCTCTTGGCTCAGATGAGGGTGCTGCACGGAACAGGATACGGTCCCAGCATTCTCTGGGACGGTCAGGGAGATCTCCACATCAAACAGGCCATGCATGTCCGTGTGTGTCCTGGAGTCTGTGGACAATTCCTGTCCATGTGGACCTCTCCACTTCGCTGTGGGCCGGGGGAACCAGCCCGAGGACCGACAGAGTAGCTGGATGCCTCTGTCAACATATGCCACCATGGAAATGAGAGGAACCGAGCCCAGTGCTAGGGAGAAAACAGGGAAGGGTTGAAAGCAAAGATCACATCCCAAAGCCACAGCAATTCTGAGTCAGGTGCATTCAGCACAGCCCCACCCATTCTCCCTCTTACAGACTCAAACACTAAAACCACTACCTTTGGCAAAAGCCTTCCCATGGCCTTTGTTCATTTGCCATTTTTTAGCAACTGCTGTGTATGCTTGGCTGTTTCTAAGCACTAATCATGATGAAGTGAGAAAGACAGAACTGCTTCTGATGAGACGCTCAGCTAATGTAGAGAGAGAGCTGAGCTGCCAGGGGTGGGAGTAACAGATTAAAAGAACAACCATCCAAATTAAAGTAATCGTGAAGCCTCTAATTAGTTGATATAAAAGCACAAGCAAGAGCTAAACCAAGGAAGATGCCAACTCCTTCCTGTTTCATCCTCCTCCACGGAATGGAATTCCAGTTGAGGGGCGGATGGATCGTCACACAGGTGGGGCTGGCTGGCTATTGATGGAGGGCTGAACAAAGGGCTTCACAGCTTTATGAAGCCTGAGCTCAGCAGGAGGTCTAGGGAGGAGGGACTGGAATGTAAGATACTGGACACTAAGACAGTGTAGAGAAAAGTGTTTTAGAGTTTGCCTTTTCTGTCCTGGGGGAACAACAGCCAGTGGCGTGGAGGTAAAAGAATTTACCAAGAGAGTTGTAGGTAGAGAAAGGCAGATTTATTAGAGAAACTGGGAAAATGCTTTCCAAGGAAGGGAATTAGCAAGTTAGCAAGAGGGAAGCTAACTGCAAGCAAACAAAGACTTGCTGGGGATTTTTTTTTTTTTTTTTTTTTTTTTTTTTTTTTTTTTTTTGAGACGGAGTTTCGCTCCTGTTACCCAGGCTGGAGTGCAATGGCGCGATCTCGGCTCACCGCAACCTCCGCCTCCTGGGTTCAGGCAATTCTCCTGCCTCAGCCTCCTGAGTAGCTGGGATTACAGGCACGCGCCACCATGCCCAGCTGATTTTTTTTTAAATTTTTTTTTTTTTAATTTTTAGTAGAGACGGGGTTTCACCATGTCGACCAGGATGGTCTCGAACTCTCGACCTCATGATCCACCCGCCTCGGCCTCCCAAAGTGCTGGGATTACAGACTTGAGCCACCGCGCCCGGCTGGGGATTTTATAGAATGAAACTTGGGCTGATTGAGAAGGCCGAGGTAGCAGGGAGCCTAACATATTATTTTGTCAGCTGGGATGTTGGATAAATTGAGGTGCTTGATGGTAAGCAGGAAGTTTGTGAGTTCTGGGCCATATATCCTGGGCTGTGTGTCCAGGACAATAAAGAAAGGCAGATCTGTAAATTCTCTGCTTCCTCTTTTGTTTAAATTTTCTAGACATGAAAAAAGGCATGTTTAGAGTTTATTTCCTTTTTTTTTTTTTCTTTTTGTTTTTACTGGTCCCACCAGCCTGACTCCTTTTCCTTAATTAGGACTCCACATTCTCCTCCTTGATAGAAGGCACTTGAAAATTCTGCCCAAGGCCTGAGATAGAGACCTGAGAATGAAAATGCCTGGGTTAGAAATGCAAATATGTAAAGACCAGGACAGCTTAGAGGGGCCTGAGGGCTCACCTGAAGCTCTCGGCAGGGACTGCCATGCATTGATTATGTTCCAGGTCTGCTATGAAGACGAGGCCTTCCAGGAAACACTTTTGAAAATTGCCTATGGGCAGGCCTGAAATATCACTCATGGTGTTTTTATCAAAATTATTTTAAGTTAGTCAAATTTAGCAGTGGGGAGTTATACACCAATTTTAGTGACACTACTGTTAATAAGTTCTGATAATCCACTATCATTAGAGCAGCCCCACTCACAGGTTTTTAATCAGGAGACAGATTCTTCACAACTCACTGACCGCACAGGGCAACAACTGTAAACAATAAATTTCTTTTTTTTTTTTTTCCTTCTTTTTCCTCCTTTCTTCTTCTTCTTCTTCTTTTTTTTTTTTTTTTTTTAAATAAAGATGAGGTCTTCCCATATGCCCAGGCTGGTCTCCAGCTCCTGGACTCAAGCAGTCCTGCCTCAGCGTCTCAAAGTGTTGGAATTACAGACAAGAGCCACTGCACCCAGCCCCATCAAATACATTTCACTGTGAACGGTGGTGTGACTATGGAAGCACAGTCAAGTTAACACAGAGCATTGAGTGATTCATTGTTTCATTGTCAGGGGAAGTCACAGCATCCTGGAGCTGACATTTGCTCCCTGCTATGTCAGATAAACAAAAAAATTGTAGGACAAGTGAGCAATAATTTTTATTTGTTATTTAAAAATAAATTTCCGTAAGGAAAACTACTATTTGACAGTGTGGAAAAAAGAAAGTATTAATACAGGCAATAATTTGGATAGATCTCAAGAGCATTATGCTGAATTTTAAAAGTCAATCTCAAAAGGTCACCTACGGTGTGAGTCTGTGTATGTAACATTCTTGAAATTACAACGTCAGGGAGATGGAGAACCCCAGCTGGGTGTTGAGAAGGGTGGGTGTGACCATAAAGGGGTAGCAGAGGAACATCTTTGTGATGATGGGGTAGTTCTATGCCTTGATGTGATGGTGGTTACATGAATTTAAACATGTGATAAAATACATAGAAATATACACATAACACAGAAGGAACTTACAGTGTAGAATACTGCCTTCTAACTAATTGACCTAAAATTTTAAAATTTCCTTATTGAACAAACCACTTATAAAGTCAGGATGGTTCTTGGGGACAACTAAGTCACGAAATATGAAACTGACCTGACACCTGCAGCTCCCAGACAGCCTCCTGGTGATAAGACTGGGAACCAATCCAGCACCCGTAGAGGCCAGCATCCAAGACAGTAATGTTTTCCAGCCTCAGAGAGACGTGCCCCTCTGCAATAGAATCCTTCACCAATTTTGTCCTGGCTTGATACTGTGGCATCTGCATAGATGGCTGCTCCTTCCCTTTCCTGTAGAGGGAGACCACGCTGGAGATCTGGCCCCGGAAGAACCGCACTTCCATGGCCTCTGCATTGGTCTCAGGAGACAGGAAACAGGAAAATACTGCGTCCTCCCCCACCAAAGCCTGGACAGGCTTGCCTGGCCCAAGCACCTGCCACTGCCCTGTGGGAAGAAATAAAAAGAAAAATAATGAAAAACCTTTATAGGGTGACCTACTCAGGGCTCCAGTGGGCTGGGCTGGAGAAGTGCATCAGGGAGAAACATATATCATAATCCTATTTCTTTTTTTTCTTTCTTTCTTTCTTTTTTTTTTTTTTTGAGATGGAGTCTTGCTCTGTCACCCCAGCTGCAGTGCAGTGGCATGATCTCAGCTCACTGCAACCTTTGCCTCCCAGGTTCAAGTGATTCTCTGGCTTCAGCCTCCTGAGTAGCTGGGATTACAGGCACCCACCACCATGCCCAGATAATTTTTATATTTTTAGTAGACACAGGGTTTCACCATGTTGATCAGGCTGGTCTCGAACTCCTGATCTCATGATCTGCCTGCCTTGACCTCCCAAAGTGCTGGGATTACAGGTGTGAGCCACTGCCCAGCCCACAATCCTATTTCTAAATTCGACGACTGGCATTTGTACATCTTACATTTGACAAACCATGTCCACATCAATTACTTCATTCAGTCTTCAGTAGCACCTGCATTATTATTGTCTTTATTTTCAAGATGAGAAAAACATAAAAAAGTCTTTATTTTTAAGATGTGTATTATTAATGTCTTTATTTTCAAGATGACAAAACGATGTTATCCACAGGAAAGAAAAGTCCCTTTCTAGGCCGGGCGCGGTGGCTCAAGCCTGTAATCCCAGCACTTTGGGAGGCCGAGGCAGGTGGATCACGAGGTCGAGAGATCGAGACCATCCTGGTCAACATGGTGAAACCCCGTCTTTACTAAAAATACAAAAAATTAGCTGGGCGTGGTGGCACGTGCCTGTAATCCCAGCTACTTAGGAGGCGGAAGCAGGAGAATTGCCTGAGCCCGGGAGGTGGACGTCGCGGTGAGCCGAGATCGCGCCATTGCGCTCCAGCCTGATGACAGAGCAAGACTCTGTCTCAAAAAAAATAAAAAATAGCCGGGCGTGGTGGCTCAAGCCTGTAATCCTAGCACTTTGGGAGGCCGAGGCGGGTGGATCACGAGGTCGAGAGTTCGAGACCATCCTGGTCGACATGGTGAAACCCCGTCTCTACTAAAAATACAAAAAATCAGCTGGGCATGGTGGCGCGTGCCTGTAATCCCAGCTACTCAGGAGGCTGAGGCAGGAGAATTGCCTGAACCCAGGAGGCGGAGGTTGCGGTGAGCCAAGATCGCGCCATTGCACTCCAGCCTGGGTAACAAGAGCGAAACTCCGTCTCAAAAAAAAAAAAAAAAAAAAAAAGATTTCCTTCAAACACAATGTTATATAATTGTTTTATGACTACTATAGAGGAATATTTTATTTCTACCCATGGTGCACACGTGTATCTGTACTTCCTTAGTTAATTCGAAAATCTACTAGCTCTTCCAAGTTCTGAAAGACATGCTATGACACAGAAACAAGATTTTACAGTTTATTTTCCACACATTTATTCTTTAGCACATTCAAGTGTGACTTATGCTTTCCCAAGCATGTACCTTTTACACTTGTGTGGTAAGTTTTTACACTTTATTTTAGCACTTAATGGTGCTTCATCTGGTGCTTTGTCAACGTGTCTTGCCTGCATTAAAAAAAAAAAAAAATCTTGGTACACCTGTGTCCTCACCTCGCTTTGAAACTTTCTTCATTCTTCATAGTCTTGCTTCAAGGGTGACAATTACACATTTTCTGTGAGCCTCCCCTGCACAGCTCTTGGCTCTGTGGGGACAGGGCCTGATTCTCTTGCTCAGCATGGGACTCCCTTGTTCAGCACAGAGCCCATCACAGAGAACAGGCTCCACACACAAGTTACTCATATGAACGGTGAGCACGATCTCCTTTCTGACTTGCTCATCTGTTTAACAATCATTTGAGTTTTTCCTGGTGTACATCACTCTTCCTACCCTGTAAGGACTACAACGCTTCTTAGATGTGAAACTATGGCGGCCCACTCCCTTCATCTTCCAAGTAGCCACCCCCTTTGTTTGGCAATGTCTCTTGATTAATTCACGTGCATCCATTTATGGTATATAGATCCACCTGTGTGTGGTGTGTGCATGTGCATCAAAGGTAAAGTGAATCACATGAATTTCTAGACAGGTGGATTTTTTAAATTTTAGCACGAATTATTTTTCAGTTTAATTAAATTTTTATCAATCTTGCTAAAGTGTATTTCAGTCATGCATCTTCAAGACTGTTATTAAATGAGGCATGGCTTTGCAGCCTGACGTCTGATCAGCTGCTGACCTGGTATAGTAGATGTTGAGGCCCTGCTCCTACCACCCAACCCTGAGTCCCCTGCAGTGGGATGGGCACTTCCCTGCCTGCTGACAGTTCCGCCCCTGGAGCCTGGCCTCTGCCTCTCTGCTGAGGGCTTCCTTCCTGGAACCTTTGGAACCTACTTAGCCTTGTGCCAGGGCAGCTCAGAAGATTTGAAATTTTTTTTTTTTTTTTTTTTTTTTTTTTTTTTTTTTTTTTTTTTTGAGAGACGGAGTTTCGCTTTTGTTACCCAGGCTGGAGTGCAATGGCACGATCTCAGCTCACCGCAACCTCCGCCTCCTGGGTTCAGGCAATTCTCCTGCCTCAGCCTCCTGAGTAGCTGGGATTACAGGCACGTGCCACCATGCCCAGCTAATTTTTTGTATTTTTAGTAGAGACGGGGTTTCACCATGTTGACCAGGATGGTCTCGATCTCTTGACCTCGTGATCCACCCTCCTCAGCCTCCCAAAGTGCTGGGATTACAAGCTTGAGCCACCGCGCCCGGCAAGATTTGAGATTTTAATAGTTCTGGGGCACATCTCACCCGGTAGGGAAAGGCGACAGTAGATGCTGGGATGACTCTGAGCTACCATGTATACAGTTCCTGCAATGATCCCAGTGGGACTGGGTCCCAGCTGCCACTGCAGCAGCCTGCTCATTAGCACCCCTTCTATGGCTGTCCTCCCACACGCTTTCTATGGCTTCACTCACTGCACTCCTTCGCTTCGTTTTCCAGAATCACGTGCTGAACAAATCACTGGCAGGAAGGCCCTTATCTTAGGTGAGATTTTGGGACCCAGCCTTTACAAGCTGGGCTGCTGTGGGTGCTGCCTTCAGGGCTGTGTGGGGCTCTCGAGGCAAGGGAGCATTTTCCAGGGTACCTCTGTTTCACCAGCCAGCCCTTGCTGCTGTCATCTCTCTTGCCTGTAACATCTCCTTTCACTCTTTCTACTTCCTTCCCTTGAAGATGAGAAAGGAACAAGAATGTCTGTTGCTGCAACATGGCAGGCACCAGTGCACCTCTGTGCAGTCTACATGCACAGCTCATGCGGTCCCTGCTACAGCCCCATCGGGAACGTGATCGTAACTTCATGTGATCATCAGCAAACCAACACTGAAGGAAGCTGTGAACCATAAAGTCACAAACAGGCGAAATAAGAGTTTTAAAAAATAAATGTTTCTGTCACCAAGATCAGGTCCATGATTCCCTGCCGCCTCACCCAGAAACAGAAAGGAGACAAAGAAGCTCATCAGAAAATAAATGAAAACAAACTGAAATGAGAGATTCTCCTATTAGTAACACATATGGGTTTTTGTTTTAAGGAAACAGGCTATATGTTTTTGATTGCCCTTATTTCTGTTCTTTTAGCTTCATTTAGCAAAAAAAAAAGATATAAGTGGACAGGTGGTAGGATGAATCTTTACAGACAGAAAGTGAACACAGTTGATTGAATCTTCTGTGGCTGGGTACTGACCACCTAGCAACCAACATTCTGCTCCAACCTCAAGCTTCCTCTGTGAATTTTATTCAATTACTCAACATCCTATATACTAGGTTCTGTGTTAACAGTAACTAGAAGGAAAAAGAAGGTGGATTTCTCCCCAGAATATACCAGGTTTCAGCTCATTTATCACCTCAAGACCTGTACACCTTCCTCCACCTCATGTCTCATGCAACAGACATTTCTAACTCACCATGTCAGCTGGACAAACTGTCTTTTCCCCCAAAATTCTAACTGTCTCTTCCCAGCTGGACATCCATGTCAGCAACCTGGGTGCTCTAACAACCCTGCCTACACCACTTAGCCCATCTGGGGCTAACACTGAATCTATTCACTTTAACACATTTGGTGTGTCCTCATCTACGATGATGGTGCCTCTCCAACACCTGTGTGTCCAGTATTTAGGGGCCACTGTAATTGTTTCCACAGTGCCTCATCCTTCCCCAGGCTGAGGCTAGGAGAAACCAAAGGAATAAAAACAACAAAAATGCCCCCATTCCGTTCTGCTGCAACCATCGTAGCTAAAGAACTCAAACTTTAGTTAACGAGAAGGAAACAAAGATTAGTCTTACCTGATCCCAACTTGAGGAGACTCAGAACCAAACTGAGCATGAGAGCCATGGATGTGTTCTGCAGCTGGACCTCACAGCATGGAAACAGATGACAGGAGAGGTGACAGATGGATTAGAGAGAAGGGATCTGGCCTAACGCTCGAGGTACAGAAGCTGTGGAGAGGCTCCGCATGGGCTGAGGGCAAGACGCACAGTTCTGCTTAGAGTCTGCCCCACCTAGACCTGGCTGTAATGTGCTAGAAGCGTAGGGACGCTGGACTTTGAACCACTGCATTTATAAGCAGGACATAAATGTTTATCCCTTATCAGGAAAGCAGAGATAGAAATAGTGTGGATAAGATTGGAGGTGAACTTTGTCCTGGGTCAAAACTATGCCTTTTGTAGGTGAAACAGGAATGTCACATGCAGAAATATTTTTCAGGTCCAGTCTGGCAGGAAGGGATGTACGGCTAAGGGATCTAGTCCTGAAGGAGACATCATTGTGGCACTGGAGAGTTTGGTGTCCAGGTAAAGAGGCAGTGCTCCATTAGTGGTGACCTACAGCAGGTGACTTGACATTTCCCGGCACAGTCTGAGGTCATTTTGCTTACCCCTCCATTGTCTGGACTTCAGAGCAGGACTGTAATGAGGACGGAGAAAAATAACGTTCTAGAACAAAACAGATCCTTAGTGTTAACCATCTCATATATTGGGAAAGGTACCAGGCAGGTTCGGGGATGAGGAAACTTATTTATTATACAAACTAAGCTCCAGGGCAGCCACCATGAGGGGTTTGCATTCTTTTTAAGCACATGGAAACTCACAAAGTCACCACTTAACTAGATCAGAATGAAAATTTCCACAAATAACCACCAAAATAAACATACTGTAGCCATAACGGAATTAAAATTAAAAAGCAATTTGAAAACATTGGAAACTCTATACAGTAAGAAATTCTTGTATGACACAATTTAAAACAACTCATGGAACCAAATCACAGTAAAAGTTAGACAGCATCTAGAAGAGGGAAAAATGAAATCACTACGTTCAGTCTAAAATCCAGTACACTGACAACAGCAAATGCTGGTGAGGATGTGGAACAACAGGAATGCAACATGGTGCAGTCACTCGGGAAGAGAGTTCAGCAATTTCCTGTAAAATTAAACATACTTTTATCATGTGATCCAGCAACTGTACTGCTTGTTAGTTCCCTAAATGACTTGAAAACTTACGTCCACATGAAAAATTGCACAGGAATGTTTATAGCAGCTTTATTCATGATTGCCAAAACTGCATGCAATTAAATATCATTTAATAATGAATATATACACAAACTATGGTATCTACACAATGGGATATTACTCAGAAACAAAAAAAAGAGGAAATGAGCTGTTGAATGTTGTAAGCAAGATAGTAGAATAGAAAGTTCTTGATCTCAAGGCCGGGCGCGGTGGCTCAAGCCTGTAATCCCAGCATTTTGGGAGGCCGAGGCGGGTGGATCACGAGGTCGAGAGATCGAGACCATCCTGGTCAACATGGTGAAACCCCGTCTCTACTAAAAATACAAACAATTAGTTGGGCATGGTGGCGCGTGCCTGTAATCCCAGCTACTCAGGAGGCTGAGGCAGGAGAATCGCCTGAACCCAGAAGGTGGAGGTTGTGGTGAGCCGAGATTGTGCCATTGCACTCCAGCCTGGGTAACAAGAGCGAAACTCCATCTCAGAAAAAAAAAGAAAGTTCTTGATCTCATGCTGTCTCAGAAATACAGATTTACCAAGGATATATAGATCAAGATACCTTTATAAGAAGCTGCCTAGAAGGCACTCTGTCCTCTCCATTCCAGTGGCAACTATGCCCCACACATGGCCATTTGGAGCCTAAGGCTTACAGGATGCTCAGGCCCCCATGGACCAAACAGTCCAACCCAGCAAGGAAGTCAAGCCTGGCCTGGTGGAGCAGTTGTGCGCTCTCAAGCATGAACCAAACACCCTGCCCCCAGAGAAGCCATGCCCAACAGAATGGCACCAATACCCCCTTGCATGCAAACTAGCTGGGGGTCCCAGCCTCAGCCCCAGGAAAGCCATGTCTGAGACGGTGGAGCAGTTGTGACCCCTTGGCACATAAAGCAGCCTGCTGCCCCACCTCTAGAAAAGCTACGGCCAAGCTGGCACACCAGCTTTATTCCCTCAGCACATTAACCAGCCCAGCATCCCACCCAAGGGAAGCTATACCTGAGCTGGTGGAGTAGTTGTGCTCTCTTGGTGCTTGAGCCAGCCCAGTGTAATCCACTCTGCTACCACCACTGGCACAAACTACTGCAGTACAGGCCACTGAGGCAGACACTTGTCACTGACACTGATTATAGATGAAAAACTTCACAGACTACACTGCTGTGTCCAGACAGAGGCACAGCCAATGCACCCTACTCAGTACCCTAGGACCTATCAACGGGAAAGTTTTTTTCTTACAAAAGCTACTTTATAAAGTTAGGAGAGGCAAATGTTCCACTAGATGCACATATGTCAACACAGGGACACAAGAAACAAGAAAAAGCAAGAAACATGACTCTCCTCAAAGAGGCTGAGGCAGGAGAATCACCTGAATCCAGGAGGCAGAGGTTGCAGTGAGCTGAGATGGTGCTGGTGTGCTCCAGCCTGGTCCACAGAATGAGACTCCATCTCAAAGAAAGTAATAATAAGAACAATAATAGTAATAATGATATTAGAAAACTCAGTGAGATTTAAGAGAATACAGATGGACAATTGAAATAGACCAGGAAAAAAATTCATGGTCTAAATGAGAAATTCAGCAAAGAAATAGATATCAAGAAAAATTAAACAGACATCTTGCTACTAGATTATTCAATGAAGAAAATAAAAAATATAATAGAGAGTTTCAAAGGAAGACTAGATCAAGCTTAAGGACACAAATAAACTGAAAGTGAAGAGAAGGAAGATTTTCTTTTATGCAAACAGTAACCAAAAGAAAGCAGGGGTATCTATATTTATGTCAGATAAAATAGGCCTCAAGTCAGAAACTGTTGCAAGAGACTAAGATGGTCTTTAAGTAATGACAGGAAAATAAGTTAATCAGACCATAGCAATTATAAATATGCAACCAACATCAAGATGCCTAAATGTATCAAGCAAATATTAATGAAGATGCAAAAAAGTAGATAGCAATACAATAATATTAAGGAACTTCAACACCACTTTTTAACAATAGATACATGAACTGGACAGAAAATTAACAAGAAAATACTGGATTTGAACTGCACATTAAACCAAATGGACTTTAACAGTCATGTATAGAATTCTTCACCCAACAGTAGCAGATTATATATATTTTTTCTAGTGTACATGGAACATTATCCAGGATAAACTATATGAGAAGCCATAAAACAAGTCTTAACAAGAAGATTAAAAGCATAAGAGTATTGTTTTCAGCCATGACAGTATAAAATTAGAAATCAATAACAGGAGAAATTTTGGAAAAGTCACAGAAATTAAACAACATGTTTCTGAAAAATCAATGAATCAAATCAGAATCAAAGGTAAATTAAAAGTGCTCACTTCAGTAGCACATATACAGAAGGAAATTTTTTTTAAATTTTGATATAAATGACAAAAAAATTATCAAAACCTATGGGGTGAAGCAAAAGTAGTTCTAAAAGGAAACTTTACAGTAATAAATGCCTACATTAAAAAAGAAGAAATATCCCAAATAAATAACTTAATGTTACGTTCTAAGGTGCTAGAAAAAGAAAAACAACCTAAACCCAAAGTTAACAGAAGAAAGGGAACAATAATATCAGAATAGAAATAAATCACATAGAGAACAGAAAAACCATTTGAAAAAAATCAGTAAAACCAACACTTGATTCTTTGAAAAACAAGATTTTTTTTTTTTTTTTTTGAGACAGAGTCTCACTCTGTCACCCAGGCTGAAGCTCACTACAACCTCTGCCTCCTGGGTTCAAGCAATTCTCCTGTCTCAGCTTCCCAAATAGCTGGAACTATAGGCTTGCACCATTATACCTGGCAATTTTTTTGTATTTTTAGTAGAGATGGAGTTTCACCATGTTGGCCAGGCTGATCTGGAACTCCTGACCTCTCAAGTGATCTGTCCACCTCAGCCTCCCAAAGTGCAGGGATTACATGCATCAGCCACTGTGCCCAGCCTTGAAAAATAAATAATAACGACAAATTCCAAGACAGACTAAGAAAAAAAAAAGATTGGAATAAATAAATTCAGAAATCTAAGTGAAGAGCATACAATACATGACTCAAAAATAAAAAGTATCATAATAAATAATTATGAAAAAGTATCTGCCAACAAATTGCATAACTTATAAAAGTTAATAAACTCCTATAAAACTGTAACCTTTCAAGAATAAATTAGAAAGTAACCGAAAGCTTGAACAAACTAGTATAATAACAAATAAAGAGACTGAAGACGTAATTAGAAACCATCCAACAAAAACAAAGCTTGGGAACAGATGGCTTTATGGTTGAATTTTACCAAACATTCAAAGAAGAATTACTACCAATACTTCTTAACTCTCCCAGAAAATAGAGCTGGGGAAATACTTACAAACATATTTTATAAGGCCAGCATCACGTTGATATCCAAGCAAGAAAAAGACACCACAAGAAAAAAAAAAAAAAAAAAAAAAAAAAAAAACTACAGGCCTATAACTCTTACATAATGCAAAACTGCTCAATTGAATATTAGTAAACCAAATTCAATAACACATCCAAAAGAGTATGTGCTATGACCAAATGGTATTTACCCCTGGCATGAAAGGCTGGTTTAACATACTCAATCAATGTAATACATCACATTAACAGCAGGAAAAATAGAAAACCACATGATTATCTCAATCGACAGAGAAAAGTATTTGACCAAGTTCCGTGTCCATTCTTGATTTTAAAAAACTCTTAACATCTGGGTGCAATGCCTCACACCTATAATCCCAGCATTTTGGGAGGCCAAGGTAGGCAGATCACTTGAAGTCAAGAGTTCAAGACTAGTCTGGCCAATGTGGTGAAATCTCGTCTTTACTAAAAATACAAAAATTAGCTAGGGGTGATGGCGTGTGCCTGTAGTCCCAGCTACTCGGGAGGCTGAGGCAAGAGAGTTGCTTGAACACGGGAGGCAGAGGCTGCAGTGAGCTGAGATTGCACCACTGCATTGCAGCCTGGGTAGCAGAGCAAGAGTCCCTCTCAAACAAAAACAAAAACAAACAGAAAACTCTTAACAATTAATGTATAAAAGTAAAATTCCTCAACATAATAAATGTCATTTATAAAAAAGCCCACAGCTAACACTATAATCAATGGGGTAAAACTAAAAGCTTTTCCTCTATGATCCAGAATGACACATAAATGTCCACTCTCACCACTTTTATTCAGAATAGCACTAGAAATATTAACAAGAACAATCAAATGAGAAAAAAGAAATAAAAGGCATCCAAATAAAAAAGACATAAAACTATCTCTATTTGCAGATGACATAATCTTATGCATAGAAAATCACAAAAATTACACTAACACACACAAATTTGAGCTAATAAATGAATTCAGTAAAGTTTCAGGATACAAAATCAACATATAAAAGTCAGTAGCAATTACATAGACTAACTATTTGAAAAAGAAATTCAGAAAAAATCCTAGCTGGGGGCGGTGGCTCATGCCTGTAATCCCCTCACTTTGGGAGGCAAAGGCAGGCAGATCACTTGAAGTCAGGAGTTTGAGACCAGCCTGGCCAACATGGTGAAACCTCATCGCTACTAAAAATACAAAGTTAGCTGGATGTGGTGGCATGTGCCTGTAATCCCAGCTACTTGGGAGGCTGAGGCACGAGAATCACTTAAACCAGGGAGGCAGAGGTTGCAAGTGAGCCATTGCACTGCAGCCTAGGTGACAGAGTGAGATTCCATCTAAATAAATAAAGCTTCCTAGAAAATTAAAAATTGAAATGCCACATAATATAGTTTGGCTGCGTCCCCACCCAAATCTCATCTTGAATTGTAGTTCCCATAATCCCCACATGTTACTGGAGGTTCCCACTGGGGGCGGTAATTGAATCACAGGGGTGGTTACCCCCATGCTGCTGTTTTTCTAATAGTAAGTAAATTCTCACAAGATCTGATGGTTTTATAAGGGGCTTTTGCCCCTTTTCCTTGGCACTTCTCCTTGCTGCTGCCATGTAAAGAAGGATGTGTTTGCTTCCCCTTCTGCCATAATCGTAAGTTTCCTGAGGTCTTCCCAGCCCTGTGGAACTGTAAGTCAATAAAACCTCTTTCTTCGTAAATTATTCAGTCTTGGGTATGTCTTTGTTAGCAGCCTGATAGTGAATTAATACACCACATGACCCAGCAGTCCCTCTTCTAGGAATATACTCAAAGAAGATGAAATCACCACCTTATAAAGATATCTGCACTCTTATGTTTATTGCAGCATTATTCACAATAGCCAAAATATGGAAACAATGTAAATGGCATATAAAAACAAATATGTAAATACGATATATGTATAGAATGGAATATTTTTCAGTCTTAAAAAAAGAAGATCCTGCCACGTGTTACAACATGTATGGACCTGGAGGACATTATGCTAAGTGAAATAATTGAAACACAGAAAGAAAAATGTGACTGGGTACAGTGGCTCAGGCCTGTAGTCTCAGGACTTTGGGAGGTTGATGCAAGAAAATTGCTTGAGGCCAGGAGTTCAAGACCAGCCTGGGCAACATAGCAAAACCCAGTCTCTAGAAAAAAAAAATTTTTTTTAATTAGCCAGGTGTGGTGACACATGCCTGTAGTCCCATAATGTCATGTAGTCATAGCTACTCAGGAAGCTGAGGCAGGAGGATTGTTTGAATCCAGTTTGTCACAATGAACTCTATCATGCTACCACACTCCAGCCTGGGCAACAGAGTGTGACTGTATTCAAAAAAGGAGCCCATTTCCAGCATTCATCATACTAATTAACAAGTCACTAGAGTCACCAATAAAATCCATTAAAAATTTTAAAAAGAAAAACATTACATGATCACATTTGTATGTAGAATATTAAAAAAAACTCAAAAACACAGAAAAAGAGAATCAAACAGTGGTTATCATAGCTGAGGGAGGGGGAGGAAATGGGGAGATGTAGATCAAAGGACAAAAAAAATAAGCGATATGTAGAATGAATTTCTAGAGATCTAGTGCATAATATAGGAACTAAAATATATACATATATAAGAACTAAAGTAGTAAAATTGTATTGTATTAGGGATTCTTGTTAAACAAGTGTATTTTAGCTGCTCTTATTACAAAAATACAAGCTATGTGAAATGATACATATATTAATCTATTTCACTAGTGTAACCACTTTGCTATCTATATATATCCCATAATATCATGTTGTAAACCTCAAATACACATAATGTAAGTTATCTTTGAAGAAATATTGAATAGGATGAAGGACAGAGCAAGATGGCAGAATAGAGCTCTTTAGCTGTTTCACTGCAGAAACATCAGTCAGAATGACTATCATCATACATAAATATCTTCATGAGACCTAGGGAAACAAGGTGAGAGATTAGAGTATATGGTTGTAACATATGAGGAAAAGATGAATTAAAGAGGGTAGAAAGGTCAGTTTTACATTACCTGACTCACTTCTCCCCAACTCCAGGTAGCACAGCACAGGGAGAGATACCATCCACTTGAAGGAAAGTTGGAAGTGAACATAGGATTCTGCCTCATTCCCTAAAATTTGGCCCCCACCAATAAAACAAAGCATTAGGAAGACCCCCACAGCCTCTTAATCCAGTTCAGTACCCATAGTTTGAACCTTCTGACCTGCTCCAGTGGCAGGCAGGATCCCATAGCCCCTTCAAAATTTATTGAATGTTTGGCCTTCATCACTGCCAGCTGACTACAGTGGTGTTTGTTCCAGAAAAACCTCAGAGGCAGAGAGGCAGAGAGGCAGGCATCAGCAAATACTTTCGGTACACCTAACACTGTATCAGCCAGTAGCCACAGGATTCCAGCCCAGTACTGCATCAACCTTGGCAGTCCAAGGCTTAGGGAACCCGTTTATGCAAAATGACTGCAGTGGTCATGAATTTAGAGACCACACCAGATGACCTGACCTGAGTCTCTGGACAGGCTTGCTGTTGAAAGGTATTCTCAGATAAATTCAGACTGCAAAGATTGGAATAGGTACCTACTACTTCAATGTGCAGACACTGTTGCACAACCACAAATATCAAGAACAATCAGGAAAATACATTATGACCAAGCAGAAAAAAATGAAATGTCAGGAACTGACCCTAAAGAGATCAAGATGTATGAACTGCCTGACAAATAATTCAAAACAGGCTGAGTGCAATGGCTCATTCCTGTAATCTCAGCACCCAAAAAGGCCAAGGTGGGAGAATTGCTTAAGACCAGGAGTTTGAGACCAGCCTGGGCAAGATAACAAGAACTTGTCTCTACGAAAAAAGTTTTAAAGGTTACCTGGGCATGATGGTACCTGCCCAGAGCCCCAGCTATTGGGAGGCTGAGGCAGGACGACTGCTTGTGCCTACAAGGTTGAGGCTGTAGTGAGCCATGATCACACCACTGCACTCCCAACTGGGTGATAAAGCAAGGCCTTGGGATTAAAAATAATCATAATTCAAATTAATTGTTTTAAGGAAGCTTAGTAAAATTTTTTTAAATACAGAAAAGCAATTCAACAAAATAGAGAGAACAATGAGTAACCAGAATCAGGAATTTTAGAGATACTGAAATAATTTAAAATCCTGGAGTGGAACTATACAATAAAAGAAATGAAAAATACAATAGAGAATATCAACAGCAGAACTGATTAAGCAGAAGAAATAATCTGAAAACTGGAAGAAAGATTATTCTAAAATATACTGGCAGAGGTGCAAAATGAAAAATTAAGCATACTTATGAAATAGTATTTAAAGAGTAAATATTGGAGTCATTGGAGTTCAAGAGAGAGTAGATAAGTATGAAGGGAAAGAAAGTTTTAAAAAATACAAAACTTTCCAAACCTGGGAAAAGATATAAGTATTCAGGAACAGGAAGATCAAAAATACTAATCAATTCAATCCAAATAAGACTACCCAAAACATATTGTATTCAAACTGTCAAAGATCCAAGAAAAAGGAGAGAATTCTGAATGCAGCAAGAGAGAAGCAAATAACACATAAGAAAGTTCTAATATGTTAGCAGAAAACTTACAGGCTAGGAGGAAGTGGGATAATATATTCAAAATGCTGAAAAAAAAAAACTCTGTGAATTGATAATGCTGTACCCAGTGCAATTATCCCTCAGAAATAAAAGAGAGAGAAAACTTTTCCAGAAAAACAAATGCTGAGGAACTTTATCACCAGCAGAACTTCCTTACAAGAAATGCTAAAGAGAGTTATTCAAGCTTAAGGAAAAGGATACTAATGAGCAACACAAAAACATCTGAAGTACAGTAATAACCTTTGTCCACAAGGGATACATTCTAGGACCTTCAGTGGACACTTAAAATCACAGCGAGTACCGAACCCAGTTGCCATCAACTGGAACACATTCATGTTTATGTTTTCTGCCCCGAAATTTTATACTATACCTTTTCTATCTTATCTAAGCACTTATCATGCACTATGGCTATAACGTTTGCAATTGGAGGTACAACAGCAAAATCAGCATACATTTCTTTTTCCTTCACAATTTAACTGGCAGAGATTCATTCTTATTGCAGGTTGTAGCAACCTCAGCATACAATCTTTTTTGTTTTCTTATTAAGTTGAAAATTTTCACCTTTTCACTTAACAAAAACATACTACCCAAAGCAATCTGCAGATTCAATCAATCTCTATCAAAATGCCAATGACTTTCTTCACAGAAATAGAAAAAAACAATACTAAAATTTATATGGAACCACAAAAGACCCAGAATAGCCAAAGCTATCCTAAGCAAAGAACAAAACCAGAGGAATCACATTTCCTGACTTCAAATTATACTATGAAGCTATCATAATAAAACAGCATGGTACTGGCATAAAAACGGACAACAGTACAGTGGAACAGAGCCACATGTGCACATTTACAGTAAATCATTTTCTGTAGAGAATCCAGAAACACAGGTACACATTTATAGTAAATCATTTTCAACCAAAGTGCCAAGAGCATGTGCTGAGGAACAGTCTCTTCAGTAAATAGTGCTGGGTAAACAGGATATTCATATACAAAAAAGTGAAAATAGACCCCTATGTCTCACCATACACAAAAATCAAATTAAAATGGATAAGTGACTTAAATCTAAGACATCAAACTATGAAACTACTACAAAAAATCACTAGGGAAAATCTCCAGGGCACTGATCTGGGCAAAAAATTTTTGAGCAATACCATATAAGCACAGACAACCAAAGCAAAAATGGACAAATAGGATCACATCAAGTTAAAAAGCTTTTGCACAGCAAAGGAAACAATCAACAAAGTAAAGAGACAAACCACAGAATGGGAGAAAATATTTACAAACTACCCACCTGACAAGGGATTAATAACCAGCACATATAAGATGTTCAAACAACTCTGCAGCAAAAAAATCCAATAATCTGATTAGAAATGGGCAAAAAATTTGAATAGACATTTCTCAAAAGAAGATATATGAATTGCAAATAGGCAAATGAAAAGGTACTCAACATCACTGATCATCAGAGAAATGCAAAACAAAACTACGATGAGATATCATCTCACCTCAGTTAAAATGGCTTATATCCCAAAGACAGGCAACATCAAATGCTGGTGAGCATGTGGAGAAAAGGAAATCCCTCCACATTGCTGGGGGGAATGTAAATTGGTACAACTGCTATGGAGAACAGTTTGGAGGTTTCTGAAAAAACTAAAAACAGAGCTACCATATGATCCAGTCATCCCACTGCTGCGTATATGCCCAAAGAAAGGATAACAGTATGTCAAAGATATGTCTGTACTCTCAAGTTTATTGCAGCACTGTTCACAATAGCCAACATTTGGAAGCAACTTAAGTGTCCATAAACAAATGAATGGATAAAGAAAATGTGTTACACATACACAAAGAAGTACTATTCGGACATAACGAAGAGTGAGATCCTGTCATTTTCAACAATATAAATGGAACTAAAGGTCATTATGCTAAAGTGAAATAAGCCAGGCATAGAAAGACAAGCTTTACATGTTCTTACTTATTCGTGGGATCTAAAAATCGAAACCATTGAACTCATGGAGATACAGAGCAGAAGGATGGTTACCGGAGGCTAGGAAGGGCAGTGGTGGTGGGGGAAGTTAGGGGAACATGAGGATGGTTAGTGAGTGAAAAAAATAATAATTTGAAAGAATGAATAAGATCTCATATTGGATAACAACAGGGTGACTGTAGTCAACAATAATTTAATTGTGCATTTTAAAATAACTAAAAGAATATAATTAGAACGTTTGTAATACAAAGGATAAATGTTTGACGGTATGGATACTCCAGTTTTCCATGATATGATTATCACACTTTGCATGCTTGTATCAAAACATCTCATGTACCTCATAAATGTATATATCTACTATGTACTCCAAAAATTAAAAATTAAAAAAGGGAAAAGACTCAAATGAATGAAATCAGAAATGAAAAGGAAGACATTACAACTGAGGTCACAGAAATACAAAGGCTCACAAAAGACTTCTGTGAATAATTGTATGCCAGCAAATTAAGTAATCAAGAAAAGTAGAGAAATATTTGGATATATACAACCAATCAAGGTTGTATCAAGAAAAAATAGAAATGTTGAACATACCAATAATGAGTTAGGAAACTGAATCAATAATAAAATGGCTTCATCAAAGAAAATCCAAAAGAAAACTTCATTGTTGTCTTATTTTAAGAAATTGCTACACTAATGCCATCCTTCAGCAACCACCACCCTGATCAGTGGGCAGCTATCAACACCAAAGCTAGATCCTCCACCAGCGAAATGATGATGACTCACTGAAGACTCAGGTAAGTGCTACCATCTTTAAATAATATTTTTAATTTAAATATGTGTATTGTTGTCGTAGACATAATGCTATTTCACACTCAATAGACTATAGTGTAATATAAACATAACTTTTACATGCAGTAGAAAACCAAATATTTGCGTGACTCACTTTATGGCAATATTCACCTTATCACAGTGATCTGGAACCAAGTGCACACTATCTCCAAGGGATGCTTGTATAATGGAACTGAAAAATGCCTATTGCCTTGTGATGTCAAAGCTGTCCTTGCGTCATAGTGCAAGGCATTTCCATGTGTTTGTGGTAAACAAACCCACAGTGCTGCCAGTCACATAATAGTACAGTGCATACAATTATGAACAATGTATAATACATGATAATGACAATAAACAGCTCTGTTACTGGCTTATGTATTTACTGTATTATGCTTTTTCTCATTGTTTTAGAGTGCACTCCTTCTACTTATTAGTGGAACAGGTTAACTATAAAACAGCCTCAGAGGGCCGGGCGCGGTGACTCAAGCCTATAATCCCAGCACTTTGGGAGGCCGAGGCGGGTGGATCACGAGGTCGAGAGATCGAGACCATCCTGGTCAACATGGTGAAACCCCGTCTCTACTAAAAATACAAAAAAGTAGCTGGGCATGGTGGCGCGTGCCTGTAATCCCAGCTACTCAGGAGGCTGAGGCAGGAGAATTGCTTGAACCTGGGAGGCGGAGGTTGCGGTGAGCCGAGATCGCGCCATTGCACTCCAGCCTGGGTAACAAGAGCGAAACTCCGTCTCAAAAAACAAAAAAAGAAAAGAAAACAGCCTCAGACAGGTCCTTCAGGAGGTATCCAGAAGGCACTGATCACAAGAGAGGACAGCTCCATGTGGGTTCTGACCCCTGAAGACTTTGCAGTGAGACAAGATGCGCAGGAGGAAGATGGTGAGATTGATGATACAGTCTAGGCCCTGTGTAGACCCAGACTAATTTGTGCGTTTGTGTCTTTGTTTTTCAGAAAGAAATGTTGAAAAAGTTAAAAATGTAAGATTTTTAAAAATAGAAAAAGCATATAGAATAAGAATATAAACAAAAAATCTTTCATACACTGTACAAAATGCTGTGGTTTAAGCTGAGTGTTATTACAAAAGAGTCAAGAGTTATAAAAAATTAAGTTTATATTGTAAAAATGTTACAAGTAAGCAGTTTGTTAAAGAAAAAATGTCCTTTTATAAATTTAGTATGACTTTATAAACCTATAAACAGTGTTTATAAAGTCTAGAGTAGTGTACAGGAATGTTCCAGGCCTTCACATTCACTCACATTCACCCACTGACTCACTCCGAGCAACTTTCAGTACTGCAAGCTCCATTGACGGTAAATGCCCTATATCGGTGTACCTTTTTTTAATCTTTTATATCATATTTTTACTGTATCTTTTCTATGTTTGCGTGTGTTTAGATACGTAAATACTTACCATCATACTATAACTGCCCATTCAGTGCAGTCACAGGCTATGCCATACAGCCTGGGTGTGTAGCAGGCTATGCCATCTAGATTTGTGTAAGTGCGCTCTACGATGTCGCCTGGTGATGAAATCATCTAACACCACATTTCTCGAACGTATTCCAGTCAATTACATGATGCATTAACTGTATTTAAAATTGTAAGCCTTTTTGAGTAAATTATCTAAGAAAGGGAGTCCAAGTGCCTCTCACCAGTTGTATGTTAGCTAAAACAAATAGTCATTTCCTGGCACACTGAACTTTCTCAGGCGGGCACTTTCAGGGGCGCTGGTTTTATCGGAGGGACCTGACCTTAGGCTATTAGAAGCCACGCTAGAGTTTGGTCCAGTCTCTCAGAGCTTGACCAAAGTTGTCACGTAGCAAGAGTTCTGTCGTTTTCACCTGCAAAGTCTTCTCCAGATATTTCTGTCCATTGACCCAGCACTTTTTATTTCCGCAGTGTTACCATTCCTGTGAACTCTACCAGTTCGTCTTAGTTTCTCACCCCAGTCTGCACCTCTGCTGTTGCGGAGGGGCTCCTGGTCATCACAGTCACATGTGGACTCCCCTGCACCGTACCTTCCAGCCTTCCTTCCAACAGCATTGGCCTCACGGGGTTGTCCCGGGGATTAAGTGAGATGGCTACAAGGTGCGGAGCCCCATACGTGACACGGCAGGTGCTTAGCAGAGGCTGGATGCAGTGAGTTAGTGGGGACGTGTTGGTTGTGCGTTCCCGTTTCTGAGTCATGCCAGCCTGCCAAGGGCCTCTGCCACAAGAGGGCAGAAATTCCGTCTGTCGGCCTCACCAGACTCACAGCTGACTGCTAAACACAAACGCTGGCTCACTCACTCACAGCCGGCAATCCTGTGTGTCGTGACTGAAATCTCCACGTAGACTGGCATCTGTCTTCTGCTTCCCTTGGTTACTGAGAAGCTGAATTCGTGGTCAGATGACAAGGAGGACAGGAAAGGAGGCATGAGAAGAGGGTGTTCTTTTAAAGTCCACATAGGAGCGAGTCACACAGGAGTGAGGAGGGCTTTGTTTATAAAAGAGATGGCGTGGGGAGAAATGCCAGATGGAGGTGACGGGGAGGAAGGCAGCAAACCACACCGCCACGTGTGTACCTATGCAACAATCTTGCATGTTCTTCACATGTACCCCAAAGCCTAAAATGCAATTAAAAAAATAATTCAAAAAAAATTTTTTAAAGCTATCAATAGGTAGCTTTAATCACAAAATAAAAATAAAAATAAAAAGCAAACAGACTAAAATATTTAAATCCTACCAACTAGAAGCCACTGCCCAACACTTTCATAAGTTTCCTTGTTGGTTTTTCATCCAAAGGTTCAGAATGGTTTCTGTGTGTCTTTTTAAATAGGTACATTGTTTACAGCATATTCAGCTTTTCATCCTGTTCTTTCTTTCCATGCCGAGATTTTTTTCCACATTACCCTCATGCCTACTGCCTCCCTGTTTTCAGCAATCCTTTGTTTCTCAGAGGCTGACATAATTCCTTGAGAAGTCTGTGGCAGATCTACTCTTAGGTACCGTCAAAAGACAAAATTACACAAATTTGGTAATTTTGGGTAATTTTGTCTTTTGACGGTACCTAAGAGTACTGTCAAATTTAGGATCGAATTGGCTTTTAAGAATCAGGGAAACCTCTATTCTCCAAAATAGGAGAAGAGCCCCCACTGGGCAATGGTAGAACAGTGAGCTTTGTAAGGTGGTAAGGAGGAAATAGAACAACAGAAAAAAATCAGATTGGTTAAAATCAGGTGACTTCAGATTATTTTCTTGTAGGTTAAGCGGAGGGGGCTTCTTCGTTATGCTGACTCAGGTAGACTGAGTTCTTTCTGATTGGTTGGTGTGAATTTCCTGTTTTCAGGAAAAAATAATTTGTTTGGGGATCTACCTGCTTCCTTAAACTTTCAGTCTGTAGTCCCAGCTACCTGGAGGCTGAGGTTGGTGGATCACTTGAGGCCGGGAGTTCTGGCTGGTCAGGGCTAGTGAACCCGACCAGTGGGGTCAGTGGAGACCTAGGCTGACATCACATATTTAGTAGTCAGGATTCTCTGGTGAACGAGAACCAGGTAGATACAGACATAGAGACTGATTTATTTAAGGAATTGGCTCACACAACTATAGAAGCAGCAAGCCTCAAGATCGACAGCGTGAGTCAGCAAGCTGGAGACCCAGGAGACCCTGCACTTAACTCACCGTAGTATGATCCTTCATGTCTAAAGGCTATGCTACCAGGGAATTTGTCATTTGGCTAAACGTTTTATGACCTCTGCAAAAATTAAATGTACTTGGACAAGACAATAGCCAGACAGGTCAATGTAACTAAACAAGTGGCCCATGACAAGCCCTTCTCTAGATAATGATTTAATACAATAAAGCAGTCCAAATCAATGGCGAAGTTAAATAATTAGTAAATGGTAATGGGGCAATCAGTTCTTCACAGGGGAGGGAAACTCATGTTCTAAGATAGATTCTAGGGAGATTGTTGTAGTTTTAAAGTATGTCCACAGAGGCCGGGCGCGGTGGCTCAAGCCTGTAATCCCAGCATTTCGGGAGGCCGAGGCGGGTGGATCACGAGGTCAAGAGGTCGAGACCATCCTGGTCAACATGGTGAAACCCCGTCTCTACTAAAAATACAAAAAATTAGCTGGGCATGGTGGTGCGTGCCTGTAATCCCAGCTACTCAGGAGGCTGAGGCAGGAGAATTGCCTGAACCCAGGAGGCGGAGGTTGCGGTGAGCCGAGATTGCGCCATTGCACTCCAGCCTGGGTAACAAGAGCGAAACTCCGTCTCAAATAAATAAATAAATAAATAAATAAATAAAGAAAGAAAGAAAGAAAGAAAACAGAACTAGGCCTTGGAGGAAAAAGGACCTTTAAACTTTATTGAAAGATTCCTGTATAACCTGAATATGGGTTTCGCCACCCCATGCAACACATGAGGCCACTTTGGCCATGTCATTGGATGATGCCAGCTTGTGGGTCAGAGTAGAGTGTGGCCATAGGATCTCTTTTACCCTCTTTGAAGTTTCCTGACTATGGCAAGACTGCCAGTATTCACTGAATAGCCACGAGATCCTCTAAGTCCTGGCCTCCTCTGCAGTTAGTACGGAGATGTGTGACCCGTTTCTAGCCAAAGAGAAGTGGTGGTAAATGACATCATGCACTTCTGGGCCTAGCCCTTAAAACATCCCATGGGATCGTCCCTTCTCTTCTCTACAGTGGCAATTCTGAAGGCCACACATTCCCGATATTATGACTGCAAGGTGGAAGAGGGCAGACTGACGGACATTGAAGTTTATGTGAGGAACAACTAACCCTTTTTAGGCCACTGGGAGGGAGGGCGTATTTGTTACTGCAACCTAGTTTAACTACCCTGACTAAACCATTGCTGTTTTCTAGCATCTCTGGGTCTTTGAGGTATTCCATGTATTCTCCAGGGCCAGTCCAGATGGTGTGTGTGTCTATGCTGCTGTCCCTTCCAGTTTAGTAACAGTGCTTTGTACAGACAGATTATTGCCAAAGTTCTAGGGACCTAGAACCATACCACATTCTGATATGAACAGGAGGCTTTCTTGTAATTTTTGCTTAGCCCAGCCACAACCAGACCATCATGCTTCAGAAGAGTTACTGTTCAGAGAATCAGCTGGCACAGGCTACCTTCAACACCTACAGACCCTGAGCATCTCGTGGGACCCCTACAGGGCACTCTTTGCCACTCCTGACCTGTTACCTGAGTGCTTCTCTGGACTCCAAGAGAGCCAGACCCAGAGAGAGGGAAGAGTCAACAACTGAGCCAGTTCAGGCTGCATTTTCAAGTCCTCAAGTCCCGTCCCAAGATCTTCCTCTTCCCAAGGAGATAGAGAATGGTGATCCACTCCCCTCAGGAAGACACACTACCTACCAAGTGTGATCACAGCAACACCATTCATGAATACTTAGTACTTATTATATGGCACGCTAAGATCTGAGCCTCATGACGGTCCAGCTGTGTGTCCTTAGATAATTTTCCTACCCTCTCTGTTCCCCGATCTGTAAAACAGGGATATATACAATGCTGTCATCAATGGGTTACTGACAAGATTCAATATGTCAATATATATAAATTCAAAGTGCCTTACATATGCTAATTTAATCTTCACAACAACTCTGTAAAGTAGGTATTATTATTACCTGTATTCCAGATGAGGAAGCAGAGACCAAAGATTATACAGCTGCCCAGTCCCCCAACACAGATTCAAGAAAACACCTTGGAGCAGGTACCATTTTTCAAGAACTCTCCCTCCAAATTAGGGAAAGACAGCTCCTTTGATTTTCTCATTTCCCAAGGTCTTCTGAAACTGCGAGTTCGTCCACGTGTACAAGAGGACATCCAATTCTCTCTCTTAAAAAGAAAAATTCCCTCCTCCTGCCAAGTTGGCAGAGACCTGCATGGGTGGTATCCTGGCAGCTTCCTGCTTGGTCTTGGGACTCTGTGGCTTGTGAACAACAACCAGTGATGAATATATCTTCACAAGGAGAACAGGCAGCTGGGCTTGAACCAGCAGGTGCCCAGGGCAGAGCCTTTCAAAGATGTCAAAGAGCCCAGCCTCAAAACTACCCAGCTGTGTGTCCTGGGGCAATTTGCTTTCCCTCTCTGTTTCCTCTTCTGTAGAATATGGGTATGTATGTGTGTGTGTATATGTATGCGCCTTCATCAAAGAGCTGTTGAGAAGATTCTAAATATCTAATCTATCTATCTATCTATCTGGAGAGACAGAGAGAGAGAGAGAGAGAGAGAGAGAGCGCACAAGCATTTAGAAGAATGCTTGGCACAAAATAAGCCCCATACAATTTCTTGCTATTGTTGTCATTTTAGATACAAGTGTCAATCAGGATTTCTGACACAGACATCTCCCTTTGCACAGGACCCAGAAATGAAAACAGGAGGCTACTTGTTCCTTCTAGACCTTTTCCCAGAGACTGTGAGTTACCTCTTACGGGTAAGAGCCACTGGTAACAGCCTTCTCCAGGTTCATCCCACTGTCCCTTCCAGCTCAACAGCCCCACCTGTTACACAGATTTTTTTTTTTTTTTTTAATATAGAGACAGGGTTTCACCATATTGGCCAGGCTGGTCTCGAACTCCTAACCTTGTGATCCACCCATCTTGGCTTCCCAAAGTGCTGGGATTACAGGTGTGAGCCACCGCACCCGGCCCATTATGCAGATTTTATACATCCATGTAAAGTTTCCAGGCTTGAAAAGAAATTGTTGGTGTTAAAGGGCAAGCAGGAAAGAGAGGAGCAACATTGATGGCCAATTCAAAAGGTGAATTTCTTTAATAAAGAATGTGTTCCCACCGTGGACACAAACTCTACTAAAAGACTTGATCTTAGGGCAGGACAGGCAATCCCTGGGAGAGAGAACTCAGTTGAGTAACACACATGATAGAAGGGTAAGCAAATTAAACGACCAGACACTATTTGCTGCCTGCAAATTTAAAGAAAAAAAACAAACCTGCTAAAACCAGTCCTGCGGAGGTGAGAGTGTGAAGAGTTTTACATATAGTTGGAAGCTTTATAAATTGAAATAATCCTTCTTGAAGTAGTCAAGCAATCTGATGCAATTTAGGATTCTGTTTACATTTAATTTTTGAATAAATAATATATTCTTGTGGTTCAAAATGCAAGGAGCATAAAAAGGTTATGCACTGAAAATTCTCCTTCCCACCCTTCTCTTCCAGCAACCCAGGAACCTCCCCACAGACAGCTCTGGTTAGTGGTTTCTGGTGCAAACTTTCAGGAACATTTTTATGAACACACACAAATATGTACACATTCATTTCACCCTTTGTTATGCAAATTATAACATTATAGTTCGGCACATTGACTTCTTAATATACATCTTGGAGATTTTCCCATACCATTTTATAAAGAGGCCCCTCTTCCTTTTCTATGGCTAAAAGTAATACGTTGCATGCTGTTATGGGCTAAACTGTGTTCCCCCAAAATTCACATGTTGAAGTCCTAACCTCAGATATCTCCTAACGTGACATTTTGGAAACAAAATCATGGCAGACATATTTAGTTAAGTGGAGGTCATGCTGGAGTGAGTAGTTTGGGACCCTAATCCAGTATGACTGGTCTCCTTTAAAAAGGGGGAAATTTCACATGCACACAGTGAGAATGCTGCGTGAAGATGAAGGCAGAGATCAGGTGATGAGTCTACAAGCCAAGGAATGCCAAGGATTTCCAGCAAACCACCAGCAGGTAGTCACTAAACACGGAACAGATTCTCCTTCACAGCCTTAGAAGGAACCAGTCATGCTGACACTTTGATCTCAGACATCTAGCCTCCAAAACTGTGAGACAGTAACTTTCTCCTAACCCACATTCTGTGGCTATTTTGTTACAGTAGCCCTGGCAAACTAATACATGTGAATGTATAATAATTTATGTGAATCATGTTTTGAGTTTGGACCATCTTTTACCTTAGAAACGCTGTTGTGAGTAACCTTTTCACACGCCATTTTATGAATGTGTGACTATACCAACAGGGTAGATTTCTAGAGGATAATTGTCATGGCAAAGCGTACGTGGATGTCCATCCGTATTGCCTGGTGCCTTCCCAAGAGGTGGCGTCAGTCAACACTCCACCAGCAGGGCAGAAGAGTGCTTTCCCCGCCATGCCACCACCACCACAGTGTGGCTCAAGCTGAGGATCTTTGCCATTCTAATAAAAGAAAAATGGTGTTTGCATGTAGTTTGGGCTTGCATTTTTTTTTAAATGTGAGTCCATTTTTCTGTTGGGTCGTTCATCTTTTCAGTTTTGGAGAAGCTCTGTGCATCAGGGAAATTTGCCCTTTGTGATATAAGATGCAAATATTTTTTCCCAGTTAGTCATTTGATTTTTTATTTTTCTTGTAGTGGTTTGCCACATGAAAGTATTTTATTTTTATGTATTTGAATTTATCCTTCTTTGCTTTTTTTTTTTTTTTTTTTTTTTTTTTTGAGACGGAGTTTCGCTCTTGTTACCCAGGCTGGAGTGCAATGGCGCGATCTCGGCTCACCGCAACCTCCGCCTCCTGGGTTCAGGCAATTCTCCTGCCTCAGCCTCCTGAGTAGCTGGGACTACAGGCACGTGCCACCATGCCCAGCTAATTTTTTGTATTTTTAGTAGAGACGGGGTTTCACCACGTTGACCAGGATGGTCTCGATCTCTTGACCTCGTGATCCACCCGCCTCGGCCTCCCGAAATGCTGGGATTACAGGCTTGAGCCACCGCGCCCGGCCTCTGTGGACATACTTTAAAACCGCGCCTGGCCATCCTTCTTTACTTTTACAGTTTCATATTTTGCATTATAGTAAAAAGGAAAGAAAGAAAGAAAAAAAAACCTCCCCAGTGCAATATGAGCGAAGAAATCTCCTGCAGTTTTTTTTTTTCTTTTGTAAAATTTTGTGGAAGTGGAGGCAGTTGCCATGATGGTTAGTGTGTGTACATTTCACATTTATGTCATAGACACGCTGGCATCGATCCTGGTGTAAGGCGTGAGGTTTGAATCCAACTTCATTTTCTTCCCCAATGCTTCCCAGCTGTCCCTGCTCTATCTTTGCCACTAGTTTGAAATGCTAGCTTTACCAGATGTCCGATATCCATGACTGTGTAGGTCCATTTCTAAACTTGACCTGTGTGTCTCAAAATTATACCAGCTTAATTATTAATATGCTTTAACAGTGCCTTGCATCATTCATATTTTTATAGGCATTTTCTGGCTATAAACAAGCGAGACCCTGTTAATTTTTCCACTTGAACCTTGGAATCAATTGTGGGGTGCCGAAGAAGATTCTATTGCTAGCTTTCATTGGGATCATTACAGTTATAGATTAATGTACAAGAAATGACTATTATGATGTCCAATGTTTCCATTCGCGTGAATGGGACATCCAAGTCTTTCCGTAAGTTTAGTTCATCCTGTGTCCCCAGGAGCACTGTAAATCTTCATACAGGTCTTGCACATGCATTGTGAATTCCTGGGCATCTGGTCTTTCATTTATGTCTATTGTAAATGTCGTTTTTTCTTCCATTATCCCAACTGTAGTTTCAATATAAGGAAACTTGATTTCTGTATGTCAACTTTGAAACCACACACCTTACAGAATTCTCTTGTTTATTCTAGTTTTTTTGAGTTAATTCACGAGAGTTTCCAAAAATGAAATCTTATCTGCAGATAAGACAATTACACCCCTGCTTTCCAATGTTTATATTCTGATTTCTTTTTTCTTTTTTTAATCCAGCTGCAATGGGAAATAATAGTAGTGATGGGTAACAACGCTGTCTAGTTCTTCACTTTGATTGCTTCCAGTGTCTACCTATCAAGCTTATTAGTGCTTCTAATCCCCTACAGTTCTTAAGACTCTTAAAAATGTTCTGTCTGTTGAACCAGTGATTCCAAGAAAAATACGATGAAAGCATTATGCACACTACTATCCATAACAGCACTGATTTATTTTTTTAAAAAGATACACTTAGAAAAAAATTTCAGTGAATCACACAGAATAGACTGTAGTTCAATGGAATATCACAAAGAGTAAAAACATGAAAAATGCTAATGTATAATATGATTTGTAAAAATGCTATATAAAAATACAAATATACTATGATCATGACATTATCTGAAAAACACTTATAAATTGGTGATGAAAAAAGTTTACCAAGATAAAGTTTACTAAGTAATTTTACTAAGTAGAAAATTGACTAAATTATGGGCTGGTGTGGTGGCACATGCCTATAATCCCAGCACTTTGGGATGCTGAGGCAGGGGGATCATATTAGCTAAGGAGTTCGAGACCAGCCTGGGCAACATGGTAAGATCTTGTCTCTATTTTTTTAAAAAAATAAAGTTTACTAAATTAAGAGTAATTTTTCTGTTTTCCAGATTTAACATAATGAACTGATATTATGGTACATTGAGAGATTTTATTTTAAAATAAATGTGTGGTTGGGCATGGTGGTTCATTCCTGTAATCTCAGCACTTTTGGAGGCCAAGGTGGGAGAATCGACTGGAGGCCAGGAATTTGAGACCAGCCTGGTCAACAAAGCGAGACCATATCACTCAAAAAAAAAAAAAAATTAAAAAATTAATCTGGGGCTGGGCAGGGTGGCTAAAGCCTGTCATCCCAGCACTTTGGGAGGCCGAGGCGGGCAGATTACCTGAGGTCAGGAGTTCAAGACCAGCCTGGCCAACATGGTGAAAACCCGTCTCTAATAAAATACAAAAATTAGCTGGGCGTGATGGCATGAGCCCGTAACCCCAGCTACTTGGGAGGCGGAGGCGGGAGAATTGCTTGAATCTGGGAGGTGGAGGTTGCAGTAAGCCGAGTTCATGCCACTACACTCCAACCTGGGCAACAAAGTGAGACTCCTTATCCAAAAAAAAAAAATTTATATTAATCTGAGTGTGGACACCTATAGTCCTAGCTACTCAGGAGGCTAAAGAAGGAGAACTGCTTGAGCCCAGGAGATTGAGGCTGCAGTAAGCTATGCGATCAAACCACTACACTCCATCCTGGGTGACAGAGTGAGACCCTGTCTCTAAAAAAAAAGAAAAAGAGGGCCGGGCGTGGTGGCTCAAGCCTGTAATCCCAGCACTTTGGGAGGCCGAGGCGGGTGGATCACGAGGTCGAGAGATCGAGACCATCCTGGTCAACATGGTGAAACCCCGTCTCTACTAAAAATACCAAAAACTAGCTGGGCGTGGTGGCGCGTGCCTGTAATCCCAGCTACTCAGGAGGCTGAGGCAGGAGAATTGCCTGAGCCCAGGAGGTGGAGGTTGCGTTGAGCCGAGATCGCGCCATTGCACTCCAGCCTGGGTAACAAGAGCGAAACTCCGTCTCAAAAAAAAAAAAAAAAAAAGAAAGAAAGAAAAAGAAAGAAAAGAAACAAAGAATTTGTGAACAAATTCAATGACTAAACACAGAGGTGGAATTAATCCCTATGGGCATAGCTCAACATTAATCTGTAAACTACTCCAAAGGGAGGTAGATGAGCCCCAAAGCAAGCGCAAACCCAGACAAAGTCTTCACTGCACCTAGTGGTCTCCTAGAGCAGTGCTGACCAATGGAAATGAATGTGAGTCATGTGTGTGACTTCTGATCTTCTAGTAGCTGCATTTAAAGTAAAAAGAAACAGGTAAAATTCATTGTAACCATGTATTTAATCTACTCAGACATAGTCAGAATACTATTTCAGCACATAATGAACATTAAAAAATATTAATAAGATAATTTATATTCTCTTTTCCTCCTCTTAGAAATGTCGTGTGGATTTCACATTTACAGCACATCTCGGTTCAGACTACTATAAGCTATATATGAACACTGCCCCACTGAACTCAGCTCTGATCTGCAGATATCCCTAACAGACAGGTGTTAGAAAGGTGTGTGTCTTTGTCTGTGTGTCTGTGTATGTTATACAGACACAGGCCAAATGAAAGGTGTCTGCAATATAACAAGTCTCAAGGAGGAAAATCATCATCTAAAATAAAAAGTATCTGCCAGGCACAGTGGCTCACACCTGTAATTCTAACACTTTCAGAGGCCAAGACAGATGGATCACTTGAGCCCAGCGGTTCGAGGCCAGCCTGGGCAAGATGGTGAGATCCCACCTGTACAAAAAATACAAAAATTAGTGGGACTGTGATAGCATACACCTGTAGTACCAGCTAGTTGGGAGGCTGAGGAGGGAGGATCCGTTGAGCCTGGGAGGTTGAGGCTGCAGTGAGCCATGATCGTGTCACACCACTCCAGCCTGGGCAACAAAATGAGAACTTGTCTCAAAACAAGGAAATAAATAATAAGATAAAATAAAAAGCATCTGACTTTAGACAATTTATGTGGGCTTCCCATAATCCTTTCTACACACATCACCTTTCATTGAGCAAAGTGTTCCAACCTGGACATGAATGTTTTATTTCTATCTTGCCGCCTAGAGGTAAAAACCCAGCCTTCCCCTACCATGAACCTTTAAGGGCAGCTTTAATTCTGGAGGCCCGCGAGGACCACCCAAAGCTCCCTCTAGAACGCTGCTATCCAGTAAGGTGGTCATTAGCCATATGTGGCTATTTAGATTAATGTAATTAACAATTCAGATCCTCAGCAGCTCTAGCCACATTTCAAGTGCTCAGCAGCTACATGTCTCACTATTCTTTAGGGGCAGCTCTAGGGGAATCCACTCCCCATTCTCTACTTGGCCTGGTGCTCTCACCTAAAGCTGCAGACCTGGGCCTGGGGCTCTGCTCCTTGTTAGGGGTAGCTACTGCCTGTTAACTCACCCAGACTTTCTTCGAGGTGATGGCGGGAAGCCCAAATGCAGTCAAGGGTTTAATGGTCCAATGAAATGCCCATTCTACTACTCAAGTGAACACGGTGCCTCAGCACCCACATGTATAAAAATGAAAAACAGGCGTCAAGCTGATGCCAAACACTAGCTCACCCCAGCAATATGTAAAATTCATTCAAATAATATAAATAATCTGAGCTGTAAAACAAAATCCATCTCATTACAAGTTGTGCTTCCAAAGCATTTCACTTTTTGTCTAAGAATTAACAGTAAAGGTGGTGTGCGGTGGCTCAGGCCTGTAATCCCAGCACTTTGGGAGGCCAAAGTGGACGGATCATGAGGTCAGGAGTTCCAGACCAGTCTGGCCAACATAATGAAACCCTGTCTGTACTAAAAAATACGAAAAATTAGCCGGGCATGGTGGCGCGCCTGTAATCCCAGATATTCAAGAGGCTGAGAGGAAGGGAATCACTTGAAACCGGGAGGCGGAGGTTGCAGTGAACCGAGATCACGCCACTGCACTCCAGCCTGGTGACAGAGCAAGACTCCGTCTCAAAAAAAAAAAAAAAAAAAAAAAAAAAAAAAAAAAAAAAGAATTAACAGTACAAACTTTGAAATGTTTATATAATTTTGCTAATAATCCAGAAACTAATTAACACTGAGGGAAAAAAAGTAAGCTAATTTAATTACAGAGGTATATGCTAGGGTAAACAATAAACAAAACTATTTTACACTAAGATAAAATTCAATGAGGCACATAGAATGAAAATGTTTTTACATTAGAATAAAAATCCGGTGAGAGACACGAAGTAAACTTTCAAGGAAAAAACCCTAAAAGATGTAAAATTTATGACTGTTAAAAGTGGATAATACCAAATCTTCAGGGATTTAGATTCCATTGGATACATCTGAAATAAAGCAATTTTGTTCTTTTTAAAAAGTCAGTATTAGCAGCATGCCAAAAATATACCCTTTACAATTATTTAAACTTAACATAAAAAATATTTAGATGTTGCTCCTTTTAAAAAAGACTGACTATAGCCAATAATAACTTAGTTGTGTATCTTTAAACAACTAAGAATATAATTTGATTGCTTGTAACACAAAGGATAAATGCTCGAGGCGACAGGTACTCCACCGACCCGGATATGATTATTGCGCATTGCATGCCTCTGTATCAAAATATCTCATCTACCCCATAAATAGGGACACCACTATGTACCCACAAAAATAAATTTTTTAAAAAAAGGTTTTCAAAGTCTTTTTAGGCCTTGGGTTTGGGAGCCGACCACGGGGGTTGGATGGGCAAGGGATGAGGTCCCCGCCAAGCCGGCGCAGCAGCGGGGTGGGAACGCGGCCCGGTCCCCGGGAGCCCTCCCGGGGCGCGCTCCCTCCTGGCACACCCCAATGCCTGGCCGGGGGCGCTTCCGGTGCTCCGACCAGCCACGAACCGACGGAGAAGACAATGGGTCCCAGCCCGGCGCCGTCCCGGCCCCTCCCGGATTCCCCCATTTCCCGCCAGGCCTCCACTTCCGGGAACGTCCCCGCGCCCTCCTGGCAACTAATCACGTGTTCAGGAACGCAAGCAGGTGGGTCCGCAGGTATTTACTTTATTACCTGCGCCCCTCCCCGACCCCACCCCAGAAGGTGAAGTGCACGGAAACGGGAAACCCCGCCCGCCGTCTCCTAGCCGCGCCCCGAGCGCGCGCCCTGCAGGGGGCACTCAATAAACAGCCGAGGAAGGCGTTCCCTTTCCTCCAGCCGGCGCCGCCGGCCCGGACCATCGAGTCAGTCCTCCGGCGTCCCAGAGAGGGCGCGGAAGTGCCCCGGGGGTGGCGCGGGTTCTTCCGGCCGTGCGGTCCGCGCTTTTGTCCCGCCGGCGGCCGGGCTCCCGCGGCGCCGCCACAGCCAGTACGTGAGTCCGCGGCCGCCCGCTCTCCCGCCCCCGGCCCCTTCCCGCCACGCCCTTCCCTTTCGGACGCGGTCCTGGCTGCCCCGCGGGTCTCGGGCGGGATGCGGGAGTGAGCGCGCCGCTGCCCGCACGCATCTCAGTGGGCGCGTTCCTGGGGCGCGGAGGGGCGGGAAGCCCGCGGGCAGCGGAGGGCTGGAGGACGCGCCTTCGAGCGGGCTGGGCTCCCCGGGGCCCCGGCGGCGGCCGTCCGAGCCGACCGGCGTCCTGTGAGCGCTGCCCGGTGTCCTCGGAGGGTCGAGGCCGCACTTCGGGGCTCCTCAGCGGCTCAGCCCAGTCTTGGGTGGAGGGGGTCCCTGAAAGTCAGCGCTTCGGAACGCCCCCCGTTCCGTGCTCCCGCCGCAGCTGAGTTTGGCCCTGGGACGTGAGGGAGAGGGCGGAGCGCTCCCGCGGGCAGGGCTGGAGCCGAGAGGTAGGGAGCGCAGGACGAGCTTCCCACGCCCGGCGGGCAGCCTGCGGGCACCGGGGCCGGGCGGGGAGGGCCGCGGCGGGCAGCCTGCGGGCACCGGGGCCGGGCCGGTAGGGCCGGGGCGGGCAGCCTGCGGGCACCGGGGCCGGGCGGGGAGGCCGGGCGGGGAGGGCCGGGGCGGGCAGCCTGCGGGCACCGGGGCCGGGCGGGGAGGGCCGGGGCGGGCAGCCTGCGGGCACCGGGGCCGGGCGGGGGGAGGGCCGCGGCGGGCAGCCTGCGGGCACCGGGGCCGGACGGGGAGGCCGGGCGGGGAGGGCCGGGGCGGGCAGCCTGCGGGAGGCGGCTGGCAGCGGCGTGGCTCTGTGAAAGCTCCCGGCTCAGATTCCGTGTAATACGTTCATATCGCTGGGATTTTAAAAATACAGAAAGTTAGCAGGGAAAGATTTCCTCCCACCCCACTTAGCTGTCTTCCTGGGCCCTACCCTCTTACGCAGCCACTTTTGCTCCTGTGTATCTTTTTCAAATTTCTTTCTGCAAATATTGGCAAATACTACTAGTTAGTTGCCCCCTTTTTTTTGCACACAGGTGGTAAAAATCGTTTTAACCCCTTGCTGCTTTCACTTTATCTTACCGGCCCCTGCACATACCAGAACACAGACAGTTTGGTTTGGTTTGCTTCGGTTTGGTTTGACAGAGCTGTGGTAGGTATTGGATGGGCCGTCGTTTGGATGTTTTCGGTGTTCCGTCCTTTTTTTAAAGCTCTATTAGGGGACATTTGGGTTGTCTCCAGTTTTTTCTTACTTCAAACTATGGTATACTCAATACAGTGTATTAGGGTAAGGATTTTTAAAGAAGCTAACACAGCCGTTTAAAAAATTCTTGTTTTACATTAACCACTAGTTACTGGCAGACTGTTACATATGACAAGTTATTATGAAAATCACTCATGTAGAGTGTTTAAAAAGCAAATAAGACTAAGTAGTCCTTCCCTCCTGAGACTTATCCCTGTATGTAGTCTTACACTAGTCTAATCACTAATTCTGTCAATGACTCCAAGCCAGTCCCGGCCAGGGTCGATTCAGAAAATCTCTCGGCTTCCCTGTTAGTATCTCCTTTGTTCACCTTCTCCCCTAGGATAACTAAGAATCTCTTCTCCACTGCTTGGTATGAGAATATTCTATTTCAATTTTTTACTTTAAGGAAAAATCACCTTTCATTCTTATTTCTATATTTAATCAATAGAACCAACTCACGTTAACTACCTACATTCCTAATATTCATAAGACAAATGCAACAATATCTAGAACACAAACCATATTGTCTTCTCATCTGCGTATCACTTCTCTATTCCTTAGTCCCATCTTTCATTTGCACATTTTCTCCCTCCTAAGTACTCTTTCTTCTGGGTTGGTAAGCATTTTGTGACCACATTGTCTTTCACATTTCCTTTGGTCATCTCCAAATCAAATACAGTGTCCAAGAACTTAAGATATGGTATCCACACGTGACACTTGAGGTAGTAGATTGTCTTGTGGAATATGACTGGACTCTGCAAATTCAAAGTAGTTGCTGGCTAGTTGCAGTCTATTAATAGGAAGGAATTTTTAGCCAAAGTAGGCCACATTTCCTCTTTTATGAGTTGTCTAGACTCTTGAAAAGTGGCTCCTGAGTCTCAGGGGCAGAGACAGCAAGAATTTAGGGCAGGTTCTTAGTGTTTACATTCATTTTCCTGGGCTTTGGTGATAGAGCATGAACAAGAAGCACAGAAGTGCCCAGAGGTCATTGGTCATATGTAGTTTGGAAGGAGTGGATGGCATTCTGTGTCTGACACTCGACTGATGTAACTAGACTATTAGAGTCATGCTACATGTTGAAAACTGGTTAGAAAGGACTTGCCCATTCAGCCTTTAGAACTTTTAAGCAATTCAGAACTTTCTGGGTCTTTCCATGGAAGAGTTGTGTTTTGGGAGATAATTCATTACTTGTGTCATAGGGGACACATGACTTAGCCACCACATCAGTCTTCTTGATTGGTTTATAGTGACTTTCTCCTAGAACTCCAGGACTCAGTCCTGTCTCGCCTCAATCCATTCTCCCACTGTAACTAGTATGAGTGATCTTTCTTTTTTTTGGACAGAGTTTTGCTCTGTCACCGAGGCTGGAGTACAATGACACTATTTTGGCTCACTGCAACTTCCACCTCCCAGGTTCAAGCGATTCTTGTGCCTCAGCCTCCCAAGTTGAGTAACTGGGACTACAAGTGTACACCACCACACCCGGCTAATTTTTGTATTTTTAGTAGAGACAGGGATTCGCCTTGTTGGTCAGGCTGGACTTGAGCTCCTAGCCTCAGGTGATCTGCCTGCCTCAGCCTCCCAAAGTGCTGGGATTACAGGAATGAGGCACTGCACCTTGTCTGATCTTTTTAAAAATTTTTTCTTATGAACTTACACCCATCATTCAGATACAGCAATGATCAAGATTCTGCTATTTAACTTTTCCCTTTTTATTTTTTCTTTATTTAAATATTTTAAAGCAAATTCCAGGTACCATGCCATTTCACTGTAGACTTCAGTCTGAATTATTAAAAAAAAAAAAAAAAAGTTGGGGGCAGGCACAGTGGCTCACACCTGTAATCCCAGCACTTTGGGAGACCAAGGTGGCCAGATCACCTGAGATCAGAAGTTAAGAGACCCAGCCTGACCGACATGGGGAAACCCCACCTGTAATAAAAATACAAAAATTAGATGGGTGTGGTGGCAGGCACCTGTAATCCCAGCTACTCGAGAGGCCAAGACAGGGAGAATTGCTTGATCCCAGGAGGCGGAGGTTGCAGTGAGCTGATACGTACCATTCCACCCCAACCTGGCAACAGAGCAAGACTCTTATCTCAAAAAAAAAAAAAAAAGACAGTTCTGACATAGCCACAATGCCGTTATTATACCAGCCTAAATTCACTCTGACTCGTTGATATTATCTCATAGAGGTGGGCACACTGCTGGGCTTGTGGACTGTTTATGTATGGCCTGCAAACTAAGAATGATTTTTATATTTTTAAAGAAATGCTTAAAAAAACAATAGTCAGCAGTTCTATATGGCCCACAAAGCTAAAATATACACTGCCTGATACTTTACAGAAAATATTTGCCAACCCCAATTTAATAAAGTAATTTTTTCCAAAACACAAATCCAAGTTTGCTACTTCTTTGCCCACCTGTCTGACTTCCCCTTCGTCTGCCCCAGATGTCTTGAGGGGGCTGAACACCAATTTCTCTACAGCTACTCTCCCTTGGCATTCTTCCTGAAGCTCTTCCTGTAGTCCATCCTCCACTCCCACTATCTATACCCTGTGTTTGCCTCTGTCATTTTTATTATATGGTTATTTTCCTATCGGACTCTCTTACTAATCTGCTGATCAGTAGGTGCCTCGTATCCATCTCCTTGGTTAGGAAGAGCCCAGGGCCTGGAAAACAAACAGGATACAGATAATAGTCTGAGTTCCTTGTGTAACACTCAGCCTCAGAAATAACTGATGCTAGAGTGCATCTTCAGTATTGTTTATAAGGATAACTTAATGTTGCATTGCATTCTTTTTATTGTCTTTACATGTTGGCAGCATTTACTGTAGTGCTTTTCTGCCTGTGTTTTTGACAGATCTTAGTATTGATTAGTATAGATTATATTTCAAACCATCTATGTTCAATGAAGATGCATATTTATATTAATCCATTTTGATTTCACTTATAAAGAGGATTGGATGAACTATATCAGGTGATAGGACATTGTGCCCCCAACCCAAACAGTGGGGTTTAAGCAGAGCTAGAACAGGGAGGCCCCTGGTCTTCTCCTAGGTTAGAGAGGTAAGTAGCAAAGTATCTGTGATTTTAGGCAGACCAGACCAGTCAGTAGCCAGTCTAACATGGAATCCCAGAGAACAGGAAGAAAACTAATAATGCACTTGTCAAAGAAACAAAGGAGGATGGATCAGGCTAAGAATCAGTGGAGTGGCAATGAGGGATGACATTTGCACAGGTGGCTGGTGCAGAAGGCTTTATTTGCCACAGTAAGTAGCCTAGGAGAACTTGGCACTACCCAGTGACCAGGTGTGCATTTTACAAAAACTCTTGACAGTGGTTGGAGAAAGAATTGGGCAGGGATAAGAGTGAAGGTCAAGAAATGATAGCAGTAGTGCAGAAGAGAATTTAGGAGGCTTAAACTAAGGCGTTAGCAGTAAGGAGGAGGAGGGGAATGGGGGAAGAGCTTCAGAACTGTTAGACAATAGAATCAGTGGTCCTAGGGACTGTTTTGGAAGTGGCCAAGGGAAATAGAAGAGCCCACTTCTGACTTAGGCAAAGGGAAGGGCAAGGTGGATATGAAGGTCTGTAATTGAGAGGGATCTTGGCCAGAGATGAGGACCTGAGAGACAGCTTGTGGGAGTGCTTAGAGCCATGCAGGGCTCCTAGGGGAGTATGTGGAACCAGAAGAGGAAAGGCTCAAGGTGGAAGGAGGGGCCAGGAACATCCAGGGGCAGCAGCCTAGAGGGCAAGCACCAGCCTGAAGAAGCTAATGCTATGTGGTCTGAGTAGAAGAAATGAGGCATGAGGGGAGTGGGATGTAAAGACCACTTTTTCCAAGTACAACAGGCAGTAGGATAGCAAAGCAGTACCTGGAGGGGAAGGTGTAGAAGAGGAAACAAATTTGCTTTTTGACATTTTTACAACTGTTTGGTAATAATTTTAAGTGCACAGAAACATTTCAAAAATATGAACAGTAAAAAAGTACCCATTTCTCAGATTTACCTGCAGTTAACATTTGACTTCATTTTGTCCTCTTGCTCTCTTTCATACATACAAGTATTTTTCTAAACCATTTGTAGTTGTAGGTAGGTTATGTGTATCATGGCCCTTTATCCCTAAATACTTCATTGTATAGTTCCTGAGAATTGGGATAGTCTCTTATATACCTACAGTACAGTTTTCAAATTGAGTAAATTTGAAGTTGATACCTCTTTTATCTAGTCTGCCATCCATAGTCCAACTTTGTTAGCTGATACAATTTTTTACTATAACAATTTTTCCCTGTAGTACAGATCCAGTCAAGGTCAGGAATTTAATATAGTGGTCAAGTCTCTTTAGCCTTCTTTAATCTGGAACATTTCTACAGCTTTTCTTTGACTTTTATGAAAATAATATATTTGAAAAATATATTCCCCCCTCTTCCCTCCACCTTCTTTTTTAGTAGAAAACATTTTTCATTTTGGGTTTATCGGATGTTTCCTGATGCTTCAGTTCATATAATGCATTCTCATAGGTGACGTGTCCTTCTTCGTACTAAAAGCATAGTATGTCCATCTGTTCCACCGGAGATGTTAAATTAGAACACCTGGCCAAGGCATTTTCTCTTTACTGTTGAATTTTTCCCCCTTGTAAATAATTTAAGCATTATAAATATTTAAGACCATGCAGATATCCTGCCCCTTATCAGAATTTCCCCCTAGACTTAGAAATCACTGATGATTCTCTCCTGATCTGGTCTTTATTCTGATAGCTGCAGAATGCTGATTTTTCCAATTCTGGTATTCCTTCTGAATTTACCAGCCAGTGCTCACTTTCTGATATAAGCAAGAGGCCTCCCTTTCTCCCCCCGTTTGTACCTGTGTAGACTTATGAAATCCTATCTTCAATGGTTTATAATATACCACCATACTTAGTTATACATTAGTTATACATATATGTATACTTAGTTATACATATGACTTAAGTTATTATGGTGCTTAAAGTTATGGTACTTGAACACTGAGTGTTCAGGCTGGGTCTTTTTTTTTTTTTGAGCCTGTTTTTACTTGCTGGTGTAACACGATGTTCATCTTGTATGTTTTCTGCTGTCAGCCTGGCATCTGCCATTTCTTTGAGAAGTTCCGGTTCCTTTTAGTAAATAATGGTAATAGAGACCCAGAATGAGGGTACTAGATGTGTTCATTGCCACTGGGGTGTTATCATTTTTTGGTCTTTCGGCAAACAGAGCTAGGAAATATATGCATACAGATATGCAGACTTGAATATACACACATGTACACATAAATAATTTAGAAATCATAAGTTCATACCAGTACTTTGAATTCATCCCAAGGTTTATTCTTGCCTTCCTCTATTCCTTATTTTTATGTCCCTTTCTCCAGGAGATCCCTAACTCCCAATAAAATCAACACATTTACTCAGGTTCTTATTACATCTAAAATTGTTTTGGAATTGCTTTGTTCATACCTCTACATAAAACCTGCTAACAGTTTGTTTGTATCTCTTCCAACTGCCCTGCCTTCAGCTTTTCCCAGACTGAATATACCTATGTAGTCAAATATGTTCCTAAGTTGTCTGCATTCGTTCTGTGTTTCTTTCTAGTTTGTTCTCTTCCTATGGTTGTGGTATTCATGTGAAATGCAAACAGATTGATTTGTTTCCGTTTGTTTTCTGTTTTAGCAGTTTTTCCTCTTTCTCATCCTCATTGATGTTTAATTTTATTCTTTGAATATGTAGAATATTATCATGTATTTTTATAGTAAAAACTATTAAATTGGCTAAGTCTCTCTCTCTCTCTCTCTCTCTCTCTCTCTCTCTCTTTCTCTCTCTTTCCCCCGTCCGTTCTTTTCCATTCTCCACACTCCTCCCTTGTAGGCAATGAACCTCATTGTTTTCTGGTTTATCATTGCTATAAAGAGAATCACATCTGTGCTTGTTTTCCTGTTTTCTTTACTACACAAAACGTACCATGGATGTTAGTTACTCTGTCACCTTGCCGTTTTGACTTTAGGATATACAGATTGCTCCCTATCAATTCAGAGAGGCTCCTCATTCTTTTTTAGCACTCCATTGTGCATATGTGCCAGTTTATTTAACCAGTCTTCTGTGCTTGGACATTTACATAGGTTTCCAGATTTTGCAGTTACATATAATGCTATAATGAATCACTCTGCATGTACGTTTTTTGTATTGTTGGCAATACATCCTCAATATAAATTCCTAAAGCAGGATTTCTTGGTAAGTGCATATATGGTTTTGTTAGATATTGGCAAATTCCCCTCAAACAGGGCTGTGCCAGTTTGCATTCCCAGCAGGGTCTGAGAGTGCCTCTTTCTTCCACAGCCTCATCAACATTGTATTGTCAAGCTTTGAACATTTGCTAATATGACAGGTGAGAAGTGGTATTTTATAGTGGTTCTTATTTGCCTTTTTCTTATTGTGAATCAAGTTGAATGTTTAAGGTCCATTTTAAATAATTGTCCATTTGTCTTTTGCCTGTTTTCCTGTATGAGCCTTAGTTTATTTTTCTTCAATTTTTGAAAATGTTTCAGTCTTTTCTTGCATATGAGTCATAGAAAGCTTTCTCTGTACTCAGGTCATAGAGGCATTCGCTCATGTTTTCTGGCATTTGTACAGCTTTTTCATATTTAGAGCTCTGTTCCATTTGGAGTTTATTCATGTGTGTAGTGTGAAGAATGGGATCTAACTTTATCTTTTTCCGTATGGCTTCATAGTTGTTTCAACACTATTAAAAGACCATCTTTTCCCCAGTAATTTGAGATATCATCTTTATCATTAATTTCTATGTGTACCTGGGACAATGTCTGGACTTCCTGTTCTATTCCATTTTCCTGTCTATGTACCAAGACCACACTCTTCATTAGAGAAGTTTTGTAATATATTTTAATATGTAATATGCAGATGGCCTTCTTTCTCGTCTCTGTAGTAACTGTCCTCATGATTTCATAGCCTTCTCCCTGATACCTCTCCCCAAGTACTCATTTCTCCTCTTTAGTTTTGTCTGTGCTCTGCTTTGTCTAACTTTTTATAAAAAAAAAAAAAAAAAAGTTATGCCTCACTTTTGATAATAAAAACAAGTTATGCCTAACTTTTGTCCTCCTTATGAATTTTTCTGTCTTCTGTTCTTCAGAGATTTCTTCTGCCCTCTGTTTTTCCATGACCCGATGACATTGTTAAAAAACTAAGTGGTGTTGCCCACGATTCTGTGCATCATTTCACCTTTCCCTATGCTAAGCTGCTATGCAAGAATAGAAAAGCTCATTGTTCCATTGAAAATCCAGAGCTCTAACATTTTAACGTTAGTTTCACAGGGGCAGAAATTTTGTCATATTTAATGTTGTATCCCTAGTACTTAAAAAATGGTACATGGTACCTATCACACAGTATGTTGTCAGTAAATGTTTGTTGAGTGAATGAGCAAATTTTGTTGTTGTTTTTCCAGTTTTTGTTGTGGTTATTTTAAGAGAGTGAACATATCCTTTTCATTTTCTTGGTTTAGTGTCACATTTGAAGACGGGCACTGAGGATGAGGAGCCAACTGAAGAATATGAAAATGTTGGACATGCAGACTGTGCGTGGCCAAAAGTGAAAGGTCTTTACAAGGATCGTATGCCCGAATCTAAGGTTGGTGATGCATGTGATTGGGATAGCAAGGTAGAGAAACAACAGGAAAAGCCTGTGGGAAACAGGATAAAGGAAGACAGAAGCAGCATCAGGGAAGCGATCAGCAAAGTTAAGACTACAGCAAATATAAAAACAGAACAGGAAGGTGAGGCATCTGAGAAGAGCTCACATCTAAGCCCACAGCATATCACACACCAGACTATGCCTGTAGGACCGAGAGGCAGTGAGCAAGACAAATGTGTGGAGAACATTAATGGAACCTCCCACCCCAGTCTGCAGCAGAAAACCAGTGCTGTTAAGAAATTACATAAATGTGATGAGTGTGGTAAATCCTTCAAATATAATTCCCGCCTCGTTCAACATAAAATTATGCACACTGGGGAAAAGCGCTATGAATGTGATGACTGTGGAGGGACTTTCCGGAGCAGCTCGAGCCTTCGGGTCCACAAACGGATCCACACTGGGGAGAAGCCGTACAAATGTGAGGAATGTGGAAAAGCCTATATGTCCTACTCCAGCCTTATAAACCACAAAAGCACCCATTCTGGGGAGAAGAACTGTAAGTGTGATGAATGTGGAAAATCGTTCAATTATAGCTCTGTTCTGGACCAGCATAAAAGGATCCACACTGGGGAGAAGCCCTATGAATGCGGTGAGTGTGGGAAGGCCTTCAGGAACAGCTCTGGGCTCAGAGTCCACAAAAGGATCCACACAGGAGAGAAGCCCTACGAATGTGACATCTGTGGGAAAACCTTCAGTAACAGCTCTGGCCTTAGGGTCCACAAAAGGATCCACACGGGTGAGAAACCTTATGAATGTGATGAGTGTGGGAAGGCCTTCATTACTTGTAGAACACTTCTCAACCATAAAAGCATCCACTTTGGAGATAAACCCTATAAATGTGATGAGTGTGAGAAATCTTTTAATTATAGCTCTCTACTCATTCAGCATAAAGTCATCCACACTGGAGAGAAACCTTATGAATGTGATGAATGTGGGAAGGCTTTCAGGAACAGCTCAGGCCTCATAGTACATAAAAGGATCCACACTGGAGAGAAACCTTACAAATGTGATGTCTGCGGCAAAGCATTCAGCTATAGCTCAGGCCTTGCAGTCCATAAAAGCATTCACCCTGGGAAGAAAGCCCATGAATGTAAGGAGTGTGGGAAGTCCTTTAGTTATAACTCACTTCTTCTTCAACATAGAACTATTCACACTGGAGAGAGACCTTATGTGTGTGATGTGTGTGGGAAAACGTTCAGAAACAATGCAGGCCTCAAAGTCCACAGGAGGCTTCATACTGGGGAAAAACCATATAAGTGTGATGTGTGTGGGAAGGCCTATATCTCACGCTCTAGCCTTAAAAATCACAAAGGAATCCATCTTGGGGAGAAGCCCTATAAATGTAGCTATTGTGAGAAATCCTTCAACTACAGCTCTGCCCTTGAGCAGCATAAAAGGATTCATACCAGGGAAAAACCCTTTGGGTGTGATGAGTGTGGAAAAGCTTTCAGAAATAATTCTGGCCTTAAAGTACATAAACGGATCCACACTGGGGAACGACCTTATAAATGTGAAGAATGTGGGAAGGCCTACATCTCTCTCTCAAGCCTTATAAATCATAAAAGTGTACACCCTGGGGAGAAGCCCTTTAAGTGTGATGAGTGTGAGAAAGCCTTCATCACATACCGAACCCTTATAAACCACAAAAAAGTTCATCTTGGGGAGAAGCCCTACAAATGTGATGTGTGTGAGAAATCTTTTAATTACACATCACTCCTTTCTCAGCACAGAAGGGTCCACACTAGAGAGAAACCCTATGAATGTGACAGGTGTGAGAAGGTCTTCAGAAACAACTCAAGCCTTAAAGTTCATAAAAGAATCCATACTGGGGAGAAGCCCTATAAATGTGATGTGTGTGGAAAAGCCTACATCTCACACTCAAGCCTTATTAACCATAAAAGTACCCACCCTGGCAAGACACCTCATACATGTGATGAATGTGGAAAAGCTTTTTTCTCAAGCAGAACTCTTATAAGCCATAAAAGAGTCCATCTTGGGGAGAAACCCTTCAAGTGTGTTGAGTGTGGGAAATCTTTCAGTTACAGCTCTCTCCTTTCTCAGCACAAGAGGATCCACACAGGGGAGAAACCCTATGTGTGTGATAGGTGTGGGAAGGCCTTCAGGAACAGCTCAGGCCTCACAGTGCATAGAAGGATCCACACAGGTGAGAAACCCTATGAATGTGATGAATGTGGGAAGGCGTACATCTCACACTCAAGTCTTATCAACCATAAAAGTGTCCATCGGGGGAAGCAGCCCTATAATTGTGAGTGTGGGAAATCCTTCAATTATAGATCAGTCCTTGACCAGCACAAAAGGATCCACACTGGAAAGAAGCCATACCGATGTAATGAGTGTGGTAAGGCTTTTAATATCAGATCAAATCTCACCAAGCATAAAAGAACCCATACTGGAGAGGAATCTTTAAATGTGATATATGTGGGAAGTCACAGTGGCATATCCCAGAAGAGAACCTATGAGGGAGGGAATGCCCTGGATGGGAGCAGGATGAGGATGCCTTTGTAGCAGGCAGAGCTTACCAAGTGTCAGAACTCACATGGAAGAAATACCTTATGAATGTAAGGATGCATGGGGTCATGGCTTGTAATTTACCCAGTGTAAATGAACCCATCCTAGAGGATTGTGAGGAATCCTTTCTATGTGATTTTCAGTCAGCGAGCAAGAATGGTTCCAGTGTCAAGGTCATTCAGCTCTTACAGGATATAAAATAGTCCATCCTTGAGATAAAAACTTAACCAGGTGATGGGATGTGAAACGAATCTTCAAAATTAGTAGACATTTCTGGACCTAGAACACACATATGAGGAAAGGACTTCAATTAAAAGTCACATAATCACCATCAGAAAGTTCATGTTTGGTAAATTCTATTACTAGAAATACAGGAAATTCAGGTATATCTTTGAATCCCAGTTACACATTGGTCAGTGGGAAAACTAAGAAGGGCCTCTAGCAGGCAATTTCAGGGAGAGATAGGCTTCAGGGAATATAAATTTATTTAATATTAGTGTTCTTGAAGTATAAACTTGATATAATTGTTTTGGGAGGGGGACAATGATGATGACTTCTGAAACAAAATCTGGATTTCCTTTTAGGAAAAGTAGAAAGCATAGACTTACAATTCTAACAAGAGATAGAGTCACTCTTTAAAAATGCAAGTTGATGAACATAATATTGTGATACATTAGTTGAGTGAATGAAACTTCTTTAAAGTTTCAGATGAACTCCTATAATGAATGATGAATTTGTGATGAGGGAGAACCTGGAAGTGGTATTCACACATTATGCAAAAATAAAAGGTTCTACCAGGGAGAGGATTTTGACACATTGAGTAACTAATGGAACACACCGTCAACATAAATTTGCACCTTACATGACATAATTGATTCAGGGATTCCTATGAGTAGGAATGCTGGGAAGGAACGCGTTTTGTGGCAGAAGCTAAAAAGCTAAGTACCAGTCCCTCCAGAGAGAAGGAAATTAATGTTTCTTAATAATCCTGTTAAGTGTTTGTTTTGGAATGTGTTATTGTAAAGATGTCATGCAGTACATGTGTATATTGTCTGTTGTAAAATGTTAACAAATACTTTGTTTAGGGCTCACTCACTCTTTGTCATGGAATCCAGCTCCTTGTGGTAGGTAAAGTGGAATTCCAATAAAGAAATTCCTCAAATCAAAACTGGCTGTGAGTTTAGATGGAGGATACCCAGAGCCATTTGTGTGTCAGGTCCTTGTGGGGTAAGTTATACCAGCTCCAAACCAGAGAGGGCAATGGACTCATCCCACAGAGCTAGCAACTTAGCTAGTTTCCAGAAGTTAGAAGGTGCCTCCCTAGGAGGAGCACAGGTTGGGTTTTGAGGGTACCGCAGTGGAGCAGTGTGATCCTCATACTGGGCCGGATCCTAACTCATGGGAGCAGGTAGGTGGTGTGCGTGGTAAGTCACCACACACAGCTCTGTCAGGAACATGTAGAATTAAACATAAAATACTGCTGTGTATGAAGCTGTTAACTAGGTAACTCAAAGGTTAAAAATAGACTTGAGAATTTAGTAACCTGCTGAGAATACTGTTAGTGGGATGATCAGTAAAGGCTGAATTCTGAGTCTGATCTCTGGTTTCAGAATCCACTGTCTTTACAAGAGAACAATCTCTAGCCATGTCGTTTCCCATCTCCGTCTAGGACTCCTGTCTCTCTAGCCAGTTAGCATCCATGCTCTTTCTAGGAGTGTAATTTTTTGACTTTGTATCCAAATCCCTACCAGTAAGTTTTGATGGCTGGGGTGGGGAAGGGTGGAGTTGAGGGAGGAGTATACTAGCTCTCTATCCTTTGCACGTGACACTGGCAAGCCTGAGCCTATACACAGACTTTGACTGATTTATTAAGCAAATACTTGAGGATCTGCTAGGCACTGTCCCTTGTCCTAGGTACTGGGTGGGAGAGGATGGCAGCAGTAGATCCTAGTAGATGAGGATGAATAAAGGGAGAAAGGCTGTTAGCACAACCACCCTAATGGATGTCTGACTTAGACTCTGCAGGTGCTCAGAGGACAGCGACCAGGACCAGCCGAGTGGGAGGAAGCAGTGACATCTGGGCAGGACGTTGAATTGGGCTTTCTGAGAGAGGAGTGGGAACTAGGACGACCTGAGTAAAGACAGTGACGGAAGTGCCCAGGCGTCCTCCAGAGAGTCTGGTCTATGGCAGGGCTGGTGTCTGGGCAGGAAGGAGGGTGCCATGGAGTACTCGTTCCCAGTAGTCATGGGGACGTGGATTGGGCTTCCTTCTGCTGAAGATGAGACCAGCTCTGGCTGTTTTTAACCTGAGGTTTCCATGTGCTCCTCACACAGGAGAGCTCCCGTACTTGAGCTCCAGCTAAATCTAATGCACTGCCTACTTTTGGGGAAGATGCAGGCTAAATAACAAAGGACAGGATGGCCACAGCTCAGGTGGGGATTCTGAGTGCCTCAGTTCCCCAAGCGCCAGACATGGCTCCTACTACGGCCCCCATCTATTTGCATGCTCCAGAAATGGGCCCAAGTCCTTGAATGTACCTACAGCCAGATAAAAGCCATACAGGCTGATCTGAGACATGGTGGGGTCTCCATTGTAGCACAGACCCAATGAACTGGTGTGGCTGAGCCTGCTCAGACCAGGGTTGGAAGGTCAATTAGGGACTACCCCCAACCCCTTCGAGAGAATGATATGCAATTGGGAAAAATAAAGACGGGAAGGGAAAAGCAGGGAAGAGAAAGAAAGAAAAGGCCTGAATAAACAATGAGTAGATAGTAGCCTTCCACAGGAGTGCACATCTGTCTCTCAGTAAATTTGTCTGAAGGTGAAAGCCTGGAAAATAATGTTTCACGTATGGAGACACTGGGTGTGGAACAGTACTGAACACCAATCCTGCAATGCAGGGGAATTTTCCTTCACGGGATTCAAAAACGAGAGGATCACCACCAGGACAACACCTGAAGACCTGTTAGCTGAAGATAGACGTTGGGGACCTGAAGTCTGTCTGCATCAGGACCTTGAGGAATTGGCTCAGCTGTACCCAGGGGAGTCCCTGGACTGGGAAGACCCTTCATTCCTCTTCTCCAGCTTCAGCTAAGGGCCTTGGCCTAGAGACGTGGAGAAGGAAGTAGAATACACTACTTCAATTGTATTCCTGCCGAGGAGCCATTCTCTTTTAGACCTGACAGTTCTTCTCAGGCCATAGATGGTGCCATTGTGCTAAGGAAGCCGTTTGCATGAAAGCTGTGTAGGGGCAGTGAAATATAGTGGCTAAGGGTGTGGTGTCTCTGCCAGGAAGCCTGGATTCAAATAAGGACTCTCACTTAACCAGCTGACTTTAGTCAAGTAACTAAACCTTGTCTTATTCTTGTGTGTCCTCATGTCTTTTTTTTTTGAAACAGGGTCTCACTTTGTCACCCTGGCTGGAGTGCAGTGGTGTGATCTCAGCTCACTGCAACCTCTGCCTCCTGGGCTCAAGCGTTTCTTGTGCCTCAGCCTCCAGAGTAGCTGGGATTACAGACATGCGCCACCATGCCAGGCTAATTTTGGTCTTTTCAGTAGAGACAGGATTTCACCATTGCTGACTAGGCAGGTCTTGAACTCTTGGCCTCAAGTAATCTGCCCAACCTCAGACTCCCAAAGTGCTGAGATTGCAGGCCTGAGCCATCACAGGCCCCCACGCTGGGCCCTTAACCTATCTTTTGGAAAGATAATAGTGGCAACTTCATAGGTTGTAATGAGGGTTGGAAACATTAATAGCATTAAGGCCCTTAGAACACTGCCTAGAATGAGAAGTATTTGCGTAAGACTGTATGGAGTAAGTCTGGTGAGTAAATGTGGTCCTGTCCAAGGACTTAGCATCTAGATTCTTGGGCAGTGGAGGACAACTCTGACCTTAAAGACAGGAAACTCCCTCAGGACCACCCCCTACTCACACAAAACTTGAGACGTGAGAAAAGTGATTTTTTGGATGTTCCTGAGTGGCATCTTGCTTCTAAGTAAGCAGTCCATTGCCTCTAAGCAAACGTGTTTTGTCTTCGTTAGGCTACAAAAGGGCTCAGCAGGGGGAGCCTCCAGCCGAGGCCAGTTGCCACACGTGTTAGGGGACAAGGGCTGCCTCATGCTTGCTTGCCTGTCTGGCCTGGGCAGCCCGCTCACTCACGTGGTACACATTTTGTTTCCCCTGTGTTTTCCCAGCAATACTCAGATGTGTTGGAGATTACTGTAGGAAGGGTTGGTGGGAGCCAGACGTCCACTGTGTTAACCGTGGCTATTTCTGGTGAGTGTCCCTTAAGATCGCAAAGGATAAGCAGTGTATTGCTTCTGGATCTTTTGGCTAAGATCAAGTGTAGGATAAGCAGTGATCCTGGGGTGGGCAGGGCAAAGCCCCAGGGAGGAGCAGGCGAAGTTCCTCTGGTCTTGGGTGCAAACTGTAGGGCCATGTTGCGTTCAATGCAATAATATGAATTTATTTCCTCTTCTATCATTTTCCCATCTATAAAATGAGGGAAAAGACCTATTTACAAGATTATTTTAAGGCTTAATAAAAATGCTCTATATTTTATAAAAATTTTGTACAAACTTTATTAAATTGAATATCTTTTTAAAAGTTAAAGGAGGGACATAGAAAAGAGCAAAAATTGTTGAAACAGGAAACAATAAAGACGACCAGTAAAGTGAAGGTTGGTACTTTGAAAAAACTGAAAATTGATTAACCTCTGATGTGATTGAAAAATTAGAAAAAGAAAACTACAAATAAAATTAGGAAAGGAAAATAAGGGACTCACAACAGATCCATGGGTTATTTAGAAGTGTATGTTTTGTCTTCCAAACATACGGAAACTTCCTAGTTATGTTTTTGTTATTGTGGTCATAAAACACACTCTGTATTACTGCTCTCCTTTGAAATGTATTGAGATTTGCTTCATGGCCCAGCATATGTTTGATATTAGTGAAGGTTCGTGGGCCCTTGAAAAGAATGCATGTTCTGCAGATGCTGCATGCACTCATCTACATAAAGCCATTAGTTTATTTGTAATACATTGTTCATATTGTCTCTGCTCTTAATGAATTTTTATTTGCTTATCTAATGAGACAGTTGTTGAGTTGTTTATCTCTACTTAGATATAGTTCTATGAATTTTGCCTTACACATTTGAGGCCACACAAATATAAAATTGTTACATGAATTGAAATTTTATAAAGTAAACCTCTATCTCTGTTAATGCCTTTTGCTAAATGACTCCTGTTTTCTGGTATTAATAACATCAGCTATTTTTTTGGTTACTGTTATATGGCACTTCTTTTCTTTTCCTTTTACTTTCAACCTTTTTGTATTTTTATGTTTTAGATGTACCTCTTGGAAATAGCATATAGTTGTTGCTTTAATCCAGTCTGATAACGTGTTTTAACAGGGTTATTTAGCTCCTTGATGTGTAGTTACTGACAGGTTTGTGTTTAAGTCTTATTCAGTGCTTTCCATTTACTCTACCCTGTCTGCGTTATCTCTTCTCTTGCCTTCATTTGGATTGGATTAGAATGATTCTATTCATACTCTATTATTCTATTTTTCCATCTCTTTGGCTGGAAATTATATACTTTTTCTCTTCTTTTAGAGGCCTAGGAATTAAAAGATAGATTATTGGCTTAAACCTAATGTTAATTGATAGTTTTATCTTCATCCTAGGCAATGCAAGGTTCTTAGAATACTTCACTTTCATTTACCTTCCATCCTATATGCTTTTGTTTTGGTTAATTTTAATTATGTACATATAAATGTACCTAGATATATATTAAAATATATTCGTTGTTTTCTATACCAAATGTTTATTTTAGATTTATCTACGTATTTACTATTTTAATTACTTTTCATTTCCTTTTTTTCGTTTTTTTGTTGTTGTTGTTTTTAGAGACAGATTCTTGCTCTGTCACTCAGGCTGGAGTGCAGTGGCAAAATCTTGGCTTACTGTAGTGTCCACCTCCCAGGTTCAAGCAGTTCTACCTCAGCCTCCCAAGTATCTGGGACTATAGGCGTGCACCACCATGTGCAGCTAATTGTTTTATTTTTAGTAGAGATGGGGTTTCACTGTGCTGGCCAGGCTGGTCTCGAACTCCTGACCTCATATAATCCACCTGCCTTGGCCTCCCAAAGTGCTGGGATTACAAGCATGAGCCACCCTGCCCAGCTTTTTCATTTCCTTTCATTCTTATCCACCTCTGCAATTTTTTATTTGGGGACATCTTCCCTCTCTCTAAAAAATATTCTTTAGAACACTCTGTCCTGTTAGAGGCAATTTTTATTTGCTTAAAAATAGCTTCATTCTTTTTTTTTTTTTTTTTTTTTGAGACGGCGTTTCACTCTTGTTACCCAGTGCAATGGCGCGATCTCGGCTCACCGCAACCTCCGCCTCCTGAGTTCAGGCAATTCTCCTGCCTCAGCCTCCTGAGTAGCTGGGATTACAGGCACGTGCCACCACGCCCAGCTAATGTTTTGTATTTTTAGGAGAGACGGGGTTTCACCATTTTGACCAGGATGGCCTCGATCTCTTGACCTCATGATCCACCCGCCTCGGCCTCCCAAAGTGCTGGGGTTACAGGCTTGAGCCACCGTGCCCAGCCTAAAAATAGCTTCATTCTTGAAAGAGATTTTTGGTGGGAATAGAATTCTAGGTTAGAAGCCGCATTCTTTTGTCACATTGGATGCATTAAGCCACTAATCTGTGACTCCCACTCTGGCTGTTCATCTACCAGTTTAATGTATTCTTTTTAAAATAGTTTCTTTTAAGATTTTTAAAAACTCTTTGGTTTATTTCAGTTTCACTGTGTTTCATTTTGTTGTGGATTTTTTTTTAAGTAGTCCTGTTTTCTATTCACTGGGCTTTTAAATTTGTGTGTCTGTCTTTCCTCAGTTCTGGTAAGTCCTCAGCCATTGTGTGCTCAGACGTGAGCTCTGTGCCATTCTTTTTCTCACGGTGCCTCCTGTGCCTCTTCTTGCTCGTGTCCATCCTTTTGTCCCCTTCTCCTTGCCCAGGCTTCACTCTGGATCTGTTTACCTTCCAGTTCACTAAGTTTTTCTTTAGCTATGGCTTGTATGTACCCATTGAGTGCTCAGTTTAAGCTTTTCTATTTTTTAGTAATAGACTTTCCATTTGCTTCCTTTTTTCTAGAGACAGAGTATCACTGCTGCCCAGGCTAGAGTACAGTGGCAAAATCTTAGCTCACAGCAACCTCTGCCTCCCAGGTTCAAGCGATTATCATGCCTCAGCCTCCCAAGTAGCTGGGATTACAGGCATGCACGACCACACCCGACTAATTTTTGTGTTTTCAGTTGGCAGGAATTTTGCCATGTTGGCCAGGCTGGTCTCAAACTCCTGACCTCAAGTGATCTGCCCGCCTCAGCCTCCCAAAGCTCTGGATTACAGCATGAGCCACCACACCAGGCCTTCTTTCTTTTTCATAGTATGCCAGATTCTCAAATGTAGCTTTATTTTCCTTGAACATAGTAACATTATTTTAATAGAACATTGTTATATTAAAAGCTGTTTCTGTTAAGATCTATGGCAGTGGCTTTCTCTGATGTTGACTCTGAATGTGTCATGTATCCTCTGCATTAAATTCCTTCCATCGGAATACTTAGAGTGGTTTCTGATTTTCACGTTAGAATCTGACTGATAAACTGCTGTCTGCCTGCTTTTAACCTGGGCCTTAAAATTTTCTACAGAATCCTTTTACAGCCCACAGCCGCACTTCGTATTTTAATAACTTTCAGTGAAGGGGAACTTGGTTCAAGAATGATAGAAGTTGTTTAAAGCCAAGATTCTAAAGTGAATCCAAACTGGGAAAGAAAAAAATCTCCGCTCAAGTTCCTGGCCTTAGTAAAGGGTTTTTATTTAAATATATATTATATTTATTTGTATATATATGGCACACTGCCATCCTCCCCATTTTGGTCTCTTATCTATCGAGCTCATTTCCTTTCCACAAAACAGTATCTGGGATACAAGAGGTTAGCTATTTGCTAATAGTTAAGGCATCTTGGGATCATTTCAATTCAGTATTTTTAATTTTTCATTCCCAAGTCATTTAAATAAGAAGTTATTTCTTAGACCCTGTCCTCTGAATATACCTTTAAAACAAACAACCGAAAACCTCAGTGAGCACAAATCATGGAATTCCTAGGTTCCAGCTTCTTCCTTGTTTTTCAGGAGACTTGTTTCCTCTAAAAACAAAGATTGACTCAAGCATGTAACAGCAGAAATACTGTGATAGCTGTACTAACATTTTTCTTGTAATCTTAACACCTTCCTTCCCCCCACCTCCCTACACACACACGCACACACACATTGTTTTAGCTACTTATGTGGGAAAAGTTACATTTCCCAGTTCCATTCTCATGGACAGTTTTCTAGTTGTTCTTGTCTGGAAACTGGCTGATTGACATCCAGTGGGGCTTTGAGGGGCGTCTTCAAGGCCTTCCCTATCCCCAGCTCCTCAGCTCCCTCTGAATCTGACTGCCCCTTGTTATGGCTAGTGCATTTAGGAGAAGCCAGGGATCTACCCCTGAACACACTAACCCTTTGGTAAGACCACTGTCCACTGTGCCTAAGCAGTCAGGCAAACAGGACAGTGGACAAAACACCACGGCGAGTGTCAGGCGCGGTGGCTCACGCCTGTAATCCCAGCACTTTGGGAGGCCGAGGCGGGTGGATCACGAGGTCAAGAGATCGAGACCGTCCTGGTCAACATGGTGAAACCCCGTCTCTACTAAAAAAATACAAAAAATTAGCTGGGCATGGTGGCGCGTGCCTGTAATCCCAGCTACTCAGGAGGCTGAGGCAGGAGAATTGCCTGAACCCAGGAGGCGGAGGGTGCGGTGAGCCGAGATCGCGCCATTGCACTCCAGCCTGGGTAACAAGAGCGAAACTCCGTCTCAGAAAAACAACAACAACAACAAGAAAACACCACGGCGAGAACATCTTCACAAAACATGGCCTTAATGACCCAATGGCCTCATGCCACTTAATGTGGAGGCCTCTACCTGGGGATCCTCAGCTCACCCATCTTGCCTTTCCAACATTCCTCAGCCAGTCCCACAACTGAATTATTTCAAGCATATGCCCATTGGTAAGGTTGGTTCTTCATTAATTAACCAGGTATTCAAAATTTTATCAGAAGCAAAATGGTAGAGGGGGCAGAGAAGAAGCAAATTCAGCACATCATAGTGAAGCTGTCCTTGGCGCTGGGAGTTCTTAGCGGGGTAGGATCCAACCAGATCTGGAACATTTATTTCTTGTCTGTACACAACCATTTTATTAGAAGTTTTATTTTAGTCTCAGGGGTACATATGTAGGTTTGTTATATTGGCAAACTGTGCGTCATGGGGGTTGATGTTCAGATTATTTCATCACCCAGGTAGTAAGTATAATACCCAACAGGTATTTTTTCTGATACTCTTCCTCCTCCTGCTCTCCACTCTCAAGTAGGCCCATGTCTGTTCCCCTCTTGTGTCCATATATTCTCATTGTTCAGTTCCTACTTGTGAGAACATGCAGTATTTGGTTTTCTGTTGCTGTATTAGTTCTCTTAGGATAATGGCCTCCAGCTCCACTCATGTTGCTGCAAAGGACATGATCTTTTTATGGCTGCATAGTATTCCATGAACACAACCTTTTTTTTGTTGGTTTTGTTTTGTTTTGTTTTGTTTTGTTTTTTGTTTTTTTGTTTTTTGTTTTTTTGTTTTTTTTTTTTTTTTTGAGATGGAGTTTCGCTCTTGTTACCCAGGCTGGAGTGCAATGGCGCGATCTCGGCTCACCGCAACCTCCACCTCTTGGGTTCAGGCAATTCTCCTGCCTCAGCCTCCTGAGTAGCTGGGATTACAGGCACACGCCACCATGCCCAGCTAATTTTTTGTATTTTTAGTAGAGACGGGGTTTCACCATGTTGACCAGGATGGTCTCGATCTCTCGACCTCGTGATCCACCCGCCTCGGCCTCCCAAAGTGCTGGGATTATAGGCTTGAGCCACTGCGCCCGGCCGAACACAACCATTTTAAACTGAGGGATTAAGTGACTTTTATGAAAAACTAAATAGTCTGTGCATTTACACTTCAAGGAATTCATACAAACAGGCTGTCATGAATGCTTTCCCTTCTAAACATACGCTTTTGATTTTTTAACCAAAGCAGTCTTACTATAGGTGACATTGGCACATTTGCATTTAGACAGTGGCCCATCTTTCTGTAAAAGTCCACACACATCTTTCTGCATTCTTTCTAAGGGTTTCCTAGTAAATACATCGTATAGATATACCATACTTTACCTAACCCCCTAAGAATAAATGTTTTGGTGGTTTTCAGTTTTTGTTAGTATCAACAATGCTGCAATAAAATACATTTTTCTACCTACAGATAGATTTCTAAGGCAGAATTGCTGAGTCAAGATTTGTATAAATTTTTGCTAGATACTAGAAAATTGCCCTCCAAAAATATTGTAACAGTTTATACTTTTGTTTTGTTTTGTTTTGTTTTGTTTTGTTTTTTTCTGAGACGGAGTTTCGCTCTTGTTACCCAGGCTGGAGTGCAATGGCGCGATCTCGGCTCACCGCAACCTCCGCCTCCTGGGTTCAGGCAATTCTCCTGCCTCAGCCTCCTGAGTAGCTGGGATTACAGGCACGCGCCACCATGCCCAGCTAATTTTTTGTATGTTTAGTAGAGACGGGGTTTCACCATGTTGACCAGGTTGGTCTCGATCTCTCGACCTTGTGATCCACCCGCCTCAGCCTCCCAAAGTGCTGGGATTACAGGCTTGAGCCACCGCGCCCGGCCTTTTTTTTTTTTTTTTTTTTTGAGACAGAGTCACTGTCGACTAGGCTGGAGTACAAATGGCTCCATCTTGGCTCACTGCAACCTCCACCTTCCAGGTTCAAGTGATTCTCCTGCCTCAGCCTCCTGAGGAGCTGGGATTACAGGTGCCTGCCATCATGCCTGGCTAATTCTTTTGTGTATTTTTAGTAGAGATGGGATTTCACCATGTTGGTTAGACTGGTCTCGAACTTGTGACCTTGTGATCTGCCTGCCTTAGCCTCCCAAAGTGCTGGCATTACAGGCGTGAGCCACCGTGCCCAGCCAGTTTATACTTTTGACAATAGTGTATGATGTTTCTCCACATCTTCATTAACACTAGGTATTATCAACATTTTTCACCTTTTACCAAGCTGATAGTTGACAAATGCTGGGGTTTTTGTGTGTGTGTTTTTTTTTTAATTTTTATTTTGAAACAATCTAAACTTACCAAAAAAGTATAGTATAAAACATTTTTTTCTGAACCATTTGAGATTAAGCCACTGACATTATGCCCTATCACCTCAGAATACTTTTGAGTGTGTATTTCCTACAAGAACCCCCTGCATCATCAGCATACAACCGTGAAAATTAGGGAATCAACATCGATTCATTACTACTACCTAATGCTCAGACCCCATCCAAGTTTCTTTCATTGTCCTAATGTCCTTTAGAGCAAAGATTTTAGTTTAGAATTGTGCATTGTTAATTAGTGTTTGCATCTTTTTTAGTCATCTTCAATCTAGAATAGTGTCTCAGCCCTTCCTCAACTTTCATGACTTTTCAAAATTACAAGCCCTACTCACCTCGCTTGGGCACTGACACCCTAACTCCCTGCATGGTCCCCTCTTCACCTTGCTTGGGTGCTGAGACCCATGCCAGGCCATGCCCCACCACCACATGGGCCTCCTTGACCCCCTCCTCACCCTGCTTGGGCTCCAACACCTAGCTTTGGGACACTGAAGCTCTGTCCCCTCACAGCAGAATCCTATCTTGGTTGGTTTTGTATAACGGAAGCTGAATTGTTTAGGAAGGGAAGGAATTCTTTATTTTCATCTCTTAGTAGAATTTTAAGATTTTCTATACATAGGTCCAGTTAAGGTTATTTCTAGCTTCAATAAATGTTTAAAGGAGAGTAAATATCCTCAACAGCTTTACATTAAGTTCATTGGCAAATGTAAGGTTTTTTCTTGAGGGAAGCTTTAACAAAGTCCAAGAATGTGACCTTGTGCTTGGTGAAGGAGCATCAGCTGATACAGGAGGCTCAGAGGAGAGTGGCTGTCCCTTCTCATGACCACTATCCCAAGAATTCCTTTGAGAGAAGTGGGACATTTGACAGAAATTGAAAAGCTGACTGTTGGAGATTACATTTCTTCTTGAGGGCCTGGATTATGATTTTCTGTATGTAGTCTTTTCCCCAAAGCAAATTCATCCCAGAAGAGTCTCCGGGGAAAATTCCAGTAAATTGAACACTTAATTATCATAAATTTCAATAGGGAAAATTGTTATGCATTCCAGAGCCTCTGAATTAACATACCTTTTTGTTAAAATCCTTTACGTCCCAATAGATAATCTCTGCTAAAAGTTAACTCAGTGATTAGGAGTTTCTCTTCAATGGCTAGCCTAAAAAACAGCTGTTTCCTACCTGCCTGCTTTCCTCACCTTCACTGCCACCTGTCATTCAGCTCCTTCCTACTGAGTGTGAGGTGCCACATAATTCAGTTGCTCACAGTCAAAGCTTGCAGCTCAGAGTTCAGGTAAGTGGACCTTTAATGCAAAACAAACCCACAAAACAGAAGAAATTTGATCAATAAACATGGTGCCAATGATGATATCGCACACAGTGAATAAGCCATTGTATAGAAAAGCAGAAAATAGAAGATGAGGAGGAGGACACATGGAGAGTCACTGCTGTTGGATTCATCTTCAAAGATGGGCCACACAGTGGTCTCGCTTCCTGGCCCTCAGCCACTCACCAATGCTTTGCAAGCTGTTTCATGCTTATTAAATTAATTCTTCATCCAACTGATGACCTGAAATAGAAAGTAAAGACTGGGATAAGCCTGAGTTAGCAGGAGCTTTTATCTCCTTTAGGAAGCACACAGTAGGTGGCAGGACACTGCAGGACCTGGCTCTCAGGTGGCCATACGTGTATCTGCAGAAAAATGTGTTTATAGCTATTCAAACTCATTTCTTGGAGACTCATTTGATAGCTCAGGAATGTTATGCAATCTTAATAAGTATAGCTTTTTTAATCAACTTGAATAAAATGTATTGTTATAGGAAATTAATGGCTGTGGCAGTCCCTACTTATTGCCTCTGCAAAGAGTAGCCATATATCTGCAACCCACCTCTGTTATCACTATCCAGCCCCAGTGGCTCTGGAATGACAACACAGAACTCTTTTTTTTTTTTTTTTTTTTTTTTTGAGACGGAGTTTCGCTCTCGTTGCCCAGGCTGGAGTGCAATGGCGTGATCTCGGCTCACCGCAACCTCCGCCTCCTGGGTTCAGGCAATTCTCCTGCCTCAGCCTCCCGAGTAGCTGGGATTACAGGCATGCGCCACCATGCCCAGCTAATTTTTGGTATTTTTAGTAGAGACGGGGTTTCACCATGTTGACCAGGATGGTCTCGATCTCTTGACCTTGCGATCCACCCGCCTCGGCCTCCCAAAGTGCTGGGATTACAGGCTTGAGCCACCACGCCCGGCAACACAGAACTCTCTTTAAGGCAGCATGGCCCTTACCTCAGTTTACATTTTCATGAAAACACTGGTTTAGCCATATAGGCTGCTTTGTGGCTTGACCTCTGATGTGGGTTCACTTGTGCCCCCTAAAAGTATATGTTCAAGTCCTAACGCCCAGTAAATGCAAATGTGACCTTATTTGGAAATTGTATCTTTACAAATGTAATCAAGTTAAGATGAGCTCACACCGGATTTGAGGGGCCCTGACTCTAGAGACTTGTCCTTATGAGGAGTGAGAGATTTAGAGACACACCATGTGAGGTAGGGATTGGAAAAGAATGCCAGAGATTGCTGGGAGCCACCAGAAGCTGAAAGAGGCAAGAAAGGATTTGCCTCTAGAGCCTTCAGAGGGAGATGGCCCTGCTAACAACTTGATTTCCAGCTTCTATATTCCAAGTCTGTGAGAAAATAAATTTCTGTTACTTAAGCTTCTCAGTTTGTAGAATAGTCATGGGTCACTTAACAACGGGAATACGTTCTGGGAAATGCATCATTAGGCCATTGTATGAATATCATAGAGTGTACAGTCACAAACCTAGCTAGGAGAGCCTACTACGCAGCTGGGCTGCAAACCAGTACAGCATGTGACTGTACTCTGAATACTGTAGGCAACTGTAACACAATAAGTACTGTGTATCTAAACATAGAAAAGGTACAGTAAAAATAATGGTGTTAGGCCAGGTGTGGTGGCTCACACTGTAATCCCAGCACTTTGGGAGGCCCAGACAGGTAGATCACAAGGTCAGGGGTTTGAGACCAGCCTGGCCAACATGGTGAAACCCCATCTCTACTAAAAATACAAAAATTAGCCAGGCATGGTGGCGGGCACCTATAGTTCCAGCTACTTGGGAAGCTGAGGCAGGAGAATCACTTGAATCTAGGAGACATAGGTTGCAGTGCGCCAAGATCATACCTCTGCACTCCAGCCTCAACAACAGAGTGAGACTCTGTCTCAATAATAATAATAGTGGTGTTATAATTTTCTGGACTACTGTCAAATATGTAGTCCACCGCTAACTGAAATGTTATGTAGCATGTGACTACTTTGTTACAGCCACCCCAGGAAATTAATACAGGCTGCAAGAGCCAAACAACCTTGATTTTTCTTTTTTTAGAATTTCAAATAAAGTTGCATACCGCACTTGACATTGGGGTGAGAACATCAATTTGGTAATGGAACTGTCACATAAATTATCAGCTCAGTTGAAACTGGCTGAGGAAAACTGTACATGAAGTTTATTGTTGAAAACATTTATTTCTTCAAATTCTAATAAGTATTAACCATTTCAGATGGTTTGTATGTGCTAGGTTTTACTTACTCATTTTTACCTCACAACGATTATCTTGGTGAGAAACTTTCATCCACATTTTACAGAGGAAGAAAATCGATTAAGAGCAAAGTCATAGTTATTGAATGTCAGGGTCCAACCTAGACCCAGGGCAGTCTGTCTGCAGTGCAGAAGTTCTTGTGGCCACACTCTGCCACCAAAAGAGCAGGGCAAGTCCCATTCTCTATGAAGAAACGCTATTTGGAGATGCCAGAGATATCATGTATGCTTTAGGTCTCACCTGTGTCTGATGGGGTTGAGGACAAATGTCCACGAAACCGCTGTAAATATTAACAAGTGTATTAGTAAAGTTTCTCCAGAGAGGCAGAACTAATAGGAGAGAAAGGTGGATGAGAGGAGATTTATTATTGGAATTGGCTCATACAAAGACAGAGGCTGAGAAGCCTCACGATATGCCTTATGCAAGCTGGAGAATCAGAGAAGCTGGTGGCACGACCCAACCCAAGTTGGAAGGCCTGAGAAACCCGGAAGCACATGGGGTAACTAAGTTCAAGGCTAAAGGCTTGAGAGCCCCAGAGGGCCACTGGTGCAAGTGTTAAGAGTCCAAAGGCCAAAGAACGTTGAGTTCTGTGGCCCAAGGGCATGAGAGAAGGGTGTCGCAGCTCTGAAAGACAGAGTTTACCCTTCTTCCACCTTTCTGTTCCATCTGAGCCCTCTGTGTAGTGCCTGCCTACAATGAGGGTTGATCTTCCCTACTCAGTCTACTGAGTAGGTCTCAAGCCTTTATCCTGGAGCTTAGTTACACCATACGCTTCCTTATTTCTCCAGCCTTCCAACTTAGACCAAGCCGTGCTACATTTCTTTCTTACAGTTCTGAAGGCTGGCCAGTCCGAGATCAAGGAGCAGGCAGATGTGGTGTCTGAGAAGGGCCCACATGCTTCTGGTTTGGAGATGGCAGTCTTTGTGTGGTAGTCTCACATGACAGAGAGTAGATACAAAGCTTTTGTGTCTCTTTTTATAATGCCGCTGCCATGATCTGAATGTGTCCCCGGAAATTCAGCCACACAAGTCTCTCCAGAAACACAGTCCTTCCCAGAAACAGTGTTTCCCCAGCCATCTGGGCATCTCTCAATCCTGTCAAGTTGACACCTAAAACTATCACAAGGACACTCTACAAGTAACTGGTAAACCCACCAGAAGATCAGGGTCCAGATGCAGAAAGCCAGTGCTGATGAGTTTTTAAATAGCTTGGGGTCTCTTGATTGGGCTGTTATAACAAATCACCATAGACTGGGTGGCTTAAACAACACACATTTCTTTCTGACAGTTCTGAAGGCTGGCAAGTTCAAGATCAATGTGCAGGCACATCTGGTGTCTGATGAGGGCCCACCTGCTTTCTGATTTGCATTTGGCAGTGTTCTTGTGGTATACTCACGTGGCAGAGAGCAAGCTCTTGTGTCTCTTTTTATAAGGCCACTGCAATGGTCTGAATGTGTCTCCCAAGATTCATGTGTTAGAAACTTGATCCCCACCAGCTGTTTGGAGGCTGAGGTAGTAGGATTGCTGGAGCTCAGGAGTTTGAGGCTGCAATGAGCTATGATCATGCCATTATACTCCAGCCTAGGCAACAGAACAAGGCCCCATCAGTCAGTCAGTCAGTCAATGCATAAATAAGTTTATCTATCTAATCCCAATGCAATAGCTGTGAAAGAACAAATATTTGTTCTTTATAAATTACCCCGTCTCAGGTATTCTATTATAGCAGCACAAAATGGACTAACTAATCCCACTCATGAGGGCCCTACCCTCATGACCTAATTACCTCCCAAAGTTCCCCCTCCTAATACCATCACAATGGGGTTAAGATCTCAACATAGAAACTTTGTGGGGAGACAAACATTCAGTCCATAACATAGAGTGTCAGCTTGGGCTGCTATAACAAATACCAAGCCATAGAGTGGTGGAGAAATTGATTTCTCAGCTCTGGGAGTTGGAAGTCTGAGGTCATGGTGCCAGCATGGTCAGGTTGTGGTGACGGTCCTCTCACAAGCTGCAGATGGCTGCCTTCTTACTGTATCCTCACATGGCAGAAAATCAGCAAGCTAGCTCTCTGATCTCTTAGGCAGTAATTCCATTCACGAGGGCTCCACTCTCACGACCTAATTACCTCCCAAAGGCCCCACCTCCAAATACTATCACATTGGGAAATAGATTTCAACATACTAATTTTGGGTGACAGTCCATTCACAACATGGAATGAACCGTGAGACTGCGGACCAGAACGTGGAAAGTGCAGCCTTGGAGACAGTCCCTATGCTGGAGCCTGGCTCATTGCCAGACACAACCACCAAATCCTCACCCTGACCGCCAACCCCCGCCACACTGGAACCTGAACTGAGAGGCCACCCTTTCCTTGCAGGACCAGCTCCTAGGATAGCAGTTCTCAAACTTGAGCAAATGTCAGAATCATCTGAAGGGCTTGTTAAAACACGGACTTGTGGGCGCTAGAGTTCCTTCTTTCTGGGTGGCTGAAAAGTTGTTTGGTTACAAGTTCCGGGGCGATGCAGATTCTGTGTGTCTGGAGATAACATTTTGAGCACTGCTGTTTCAGAAGTTGTCCACATTAAAGTCTACTCGTCCCGAGTGGTACCAAAAGGGTCATGAGGTGGTCGGTGCACAAGATAAAAAGTGAAAACACTCTCTTAGAATTTAAAAGAATACTTCCTAACACCAATAGGTAGTTTCTAGTTAATGGAATTATCAACCATGGCTGTATTCATTTCTTATTGCTGCTGTAACAGATCACCACAATGTGGTGACTTAAAACAATGTAAATTTATTAACGTAGAGTTTGGGATATCAGAAATCAGAAATGCAAGCCCAGGTGCAATGGCTCATGCCTGTAATCTCAGAACTTTGTGAGAACAAAGCAGGAGGATGCTTGAGCACAGGAGTTTGAGACCAGCCCCATCTCTACAAAACGTGCAAAAATTAGCAGGGCATGGTGGTGCACGCCTGTCGTCTCAGCGACCTGGGAGGCTGAGGGGGAAGGTTCACTTGAGTCCAGGAAGGTTGAGGCTGCAGTGGGCCATGATTACGTCACTGTACTACAAGCTGGGTGACAGAACAAGACTGTCTCAAAGAAAAAAAAGAAATTAGAAATGAATCTCACTGGGCTAAAATCAAGGAGTCAGCAAGAGTTGTGGTTTTTTGTTTTGTTTTGTTTTTGAGATGCGGTCTCGCTCTGTCGCCCAGGCTGGAGTGCAATGGTGTGATCTCAGCTCACTGCAACTTCTGCCTCCTAGGTTCAAGCGATTGTCCTGCCTCAGCCTCCTGAGTAGCTGGAATCACAGGCATGTGCCACCATGCCCAGCTAATTTTTGTATTTTTAATGGAGACAGGGTTTCACCATGTTGGCCAGGCTGGTCAACTCCTGACCGCAGGTCATCTGCCCACCTCGGCCTCCCAAACTGCTGGGATTACAGGCATGAGCCACCACACCTGGCCAAGGAGTTGTGTTTTTATGGAGGTTCTAGAAGGAAATACATTCCTATTCTTTTCCAGAGACTGTCTACATCCCCCCATTCCCATCTTCAAAGCCAGCAGTGGCTGGTCAAGCCTTTTTCATACTGCATCACCTTGAAACTGACTGTCTTACCTTCTTCATTCACCTACAAGGACCCTTGTGATTACATTGGGCCCTCTGGGATAATCCAGAATAACATTCCAAGATTCTAAACATCTTTAAAGTTCCTTCTGCAATGCAATACATGTTCACAGGTTCCAGAGAGTAGGAGGTGGACATCTTTGGGAGGCCATTATTCTGGCTACCACAGTGGTGAAAACCACTAGCTACTTGCTAGACTCTGTACTTCCCTATCTGTGGGCACATAACTACACTACACTTTCAGCCTTCTTTGCATTTGGGTGAGGCTGTGTGGCTAAGGTCTCTCCAAAGGCAGGTGAGCATAACTATGTGTTACTGCCAGGTTAAGTCCATGAGAACGTCCTCTGCATGCTTCTCCATTTTCTTTTCCCATTCTTAGGACCTTAGCGGGTGGCAGAGCCTAGGTGCCTATCTTACTTTGTTTTCTGTTGCTTGTAACAGAATACCTGAAACCGGACAGTTTATAAAGAAAAGGAATTTAGTTCTTACAGCTCCAGAGGCTGACAAGTCCAAGGTCAATGGGTCGCATCTGGTGAGCACCTTCTTGCTGGTGGGGACTCTCTACAGTCTCGGGGTGTACAGGGCATCATATGGTGAGGGGGCTTAGTGTGCTAGCTCAGGTCTCTCTTTCTCTTCTTATGAAGCCACCAGTCCGAATCTTGTGATAACACATTAATCCATTAATGCCTGAATGGATTAATCTATTCGTGAGGATAGAGCCCTCATGACCCAGTGATCATCTCTTACAAGCCCATTTCTCAATACTGCCAGATTGACAAGTTTCAGGATGAGTTTTGGAGTTGACAGACATTAAACCAAACAGTGCCGGAATGACCAAAAAGAAAGGAACCACCTGCCGACCTGAACACTCATCCTGGACTGTCAAGTGAGCAAGAATTAGATTTTGGTGAGATAGAGGTTACACTGTGGAACCTTTGCATTTGGGTTCTGCTTGTTATGGAATTTAGCCGATCCTAACTAATATATAAACAAGCATATTTCTTCAGAGGCTACGTTGACTCCCAATATCCATTTCTCAGAAGACCTCACCTTGTACTGCCCTAGCAAGACTGAGATAAGGAACCACAATTTTTTCCTCTCTCCTTCAATAACGTATTGGCAACAGGTTCAGGGGAGGTACAACATGAGACCTGCGGACGCCCGCTTCCTTTGTCGCTTTGGGCATACTTTCTTTCTCACGGCCTTTTGCAAGGTCCCGTCCTTCAACTCTACTGCCCTCACTGGCTTCGCCATAGGGCCCCTTAGCTTCCACTTTCAAACGTGCTGGGCTTGGCCCCCGTGTTGTCAGGCTTCCCTGCACTCTGTTGTACCATCCACTAATCCTCGATTCCTCTGTGTCCTTCACTGTCAAACTTCTTGAAAGGGTAGCTGACCTCTGGCCCGACTTTGGCTGCCTCCCGTCCTCTTGCCACTATGGACTCAAGTTTCTACTTTTGCTTATTCAACCGATATTTACTGAGCCCTTTCCTTGGTACTGCGGATAAGGCAAGAGTGAAAGGCTCCGTTTTGCTGCTTCTATCCAGCATAGACCATTAGACAGGCCCTTGCGAGGTCAGGGAATCCACACCGACGGGGAAGCTCCGGGGAGGGGAGAGGGAGGAGGAGGGTGGGACGCTGGAAGAGGAAGGAAGCAAGGAGAGAGGAACCCGAGGGAGCAGAGCCTGACTGGTCGCGGGGATCTGGGAAAGACTACGAAGCCTTGTCAGAGCCGGCAGCTGAGGGCGGGTTAGCCCATCAAAGGACGAGGAGGGAGAAAGTTACAGGCGGAGACCCCGGTGGAGAATGGCCGGCCTGGAAGCCCCAGCATGTGCACTTGGCAACTGAGGTCAAGGACGTGCCTGAGAGAGAGGAAAGGAGGAAAGTGCCCTGGGGGCCGGAGAGGGGTTTGGAGGCTGGGAATGGCGAGGAGCTGCTGGGTTGGGAGGTGCTCCGGGCACCGCGCACCGCGCACCGCAGCCAGAGCGCCAAGAGCGGTCGCAGTTGGGCCAGGCCCCTCCTGCCGTCCCTGCCAGCGCGCCCGCCCCCTGCTGCGCCTCTCTCTGCAGCTGGGAGACCCGGTTGTGCCTGACTAACAGGCCGGTTCTAAGTTATAAAAACATGACGGACTGAGGCAGCAGAATCGCTTGAACCCGGGAGGCGGAGGTTGCAGTAAGTGGAGACCGCGCCGTTGCACTCCAGCCTGGGCAGTAAGTGTAAGGCCGGTTGCCTCGCTGGGAGGCCGGACACACCCACCTCTGCACCCGGCACCTGACTCTGCACCCGGCACCTGACTCTGCACCGGGCACCAGGCTCTGCACCCGGCACCAGGCTCTGCACCCGGCACCTGACTCTGCACCGGGCACCTGACTCTGCACCGGGCACCAGGCTCTGCACCCGGCACCTGGAGCAGTCTCCTGGATCTGCAGGTGGGTACCATGTGCTGATGTTGGCAAAGCAACCTCAGTGCCTAGAGCACCTCAAAGAGCAGGGCAACTATTGCTCTACCTCTGAACTGCCACCCGAAAAAGAAACAGAGGCCTGCCTTGTTGAAGCCACTGTGCTTGGTGTCTTTTTGTACAGTGGATTAGCCAGTTGCCTAACTAGAAGACCAAGGCTCAAAGGAACACACTTTGAGCTTCTCCACAGTGTGAGAACCTCTGCATTACCTATACCAAGCCTTCCCTGGCACCCAATTTATGGAAGACCATTTCTCTTCTCATAACACCTGTCCTCATGTGGCTTTGGCCTGTTTAACAGCTTTCTCAACTCCATCCCGATAGAGAAATCTGAAGCTTTCATGGATGAGGGGATCTAAAAAGTTAGTTCTTCCAATTGGTCATAAATGTAGATATTAATTTATAAACTGATACAGGAACACACAGCAAATGAGTGGAAAATCCAGTTCCTGTTTACTTTTCTCCGGGCCTTGTTTCCTGCCAATGCACGCCTTCTCTTCATTCTTTCCACTCTTCCTCACTTCTCCTTCCCTTTAATTTTTCTCTGTTATGTCTAAATAAGCTGTCCATGCATGGCACTCCATGGGCTCTGGTGACAGACTCAACAAGGCAGTGGCCTAAAGATGGAGTGACCAGCCGATCAGTCACACAAGTTGTTCCAGTGTAATTACTTTCACAGGTGTTTCAGTCTGGATGATAAATTGTACGGACACTCTACTCAAAGAACGAAGAACTTTATGTCTGTCTTGCCTCAAAGTCCAAGGTGAGCATGCCTGCCTGGCCGCTCTCCCTAATTCCTTTTAAATCATTGCTTTGCCATACTTCAGCACATTGCTGTCATCTGTGTGGTTGAAGATGGACTGCTGCCACGTTGAGTCACCAGTGACTTTTTGATTCTTTAATTCCAGTTTAACTGGCATTCCTCTTTGTGTGTGTATTTAGTTCTATGCAGTTTTATCACATGTGTAGGTTTGTGTAACCACCACCACAGCCAAGATACGGAACAGCCAAGTTTGTTTTTGTTCACTGTCACTTCTCCAAAATCTAGGGCAATGCCTGGCACAAAGACACTCAGTACATATTTTTTTTTTTTTTTTTTTTTTTGAGACGGAGTTTTGCTTTTGTTACCCAGGCTGGAGTGCAATGGCGCGATCTCGGCTCACCGCAACCTCCGCCTCCTGGGTTCAGGCAATTCTCCTGCCTCAGCCTCCTGAGTAGCTGGGATTACAGGCACACGCCACCATGCCCAGCTAATTTTTTTTGTATTTTTAGTAGAGACGGGGTTTCACCATGTTGACCAGGATGGTCTCGATCTCTTGACCTCGTGATCCACCCGCCTCAGCCTCCCAAAGTGCTGGGATTCCAGGCTTGAGCCACCGCGCCCAGTTGAATGAATGAATAAATGAATGAATGAATGGTGTGCTAGTCTGGGTTTCAAGATGCCATAGCTGAGATGCAAAACCCAAGTAGTGCAAGTGAGGTACATGTGGCAGTCTAGAGGTAGGACCAGCAGGATAGCTGTGCCATCTATCTCTGGGCCAGGCAACCGCTGCCGTCCTACTATGTCCCTAGCAGATGTGCAGGGGATGAGCAGGGCCCAGTCTTTACAAGGGCAGGGCCTGGAGTTGTATGCCTCACTCCCCCTCATATCGTACTGGCCAGGACTTAGGTGTTTAAGTACACACCACACTGCATAGGAGGCCCAGGTAGATGGTATGACTTGCCTGCAATTCTTCCTTCTCTCTTTTCTCTTGGTAGTGATTCACCAAAGTGGAGAGTACTTTTCTACAACTCATGCAGGGCTTTGGCCAATGGAATATGGGCAGAAGCGAGCACGTTAGTTCTGAGCTGATGCCTTAAGAGTCCCCTTGTGTCTCTGCTCATCCACGGGCCCTGTTGCCACCCCAGGTGGTCACTGGTCCAGAGGACGAGAGACAACCGAAGCAGCCCTGACTCAGTTCTTAGCTGGAAGCACAGCTGTCTCAACTGGCCTGCAAGAAAAATTAATGGCTTCTTTGATAAGCCGCTGAGATTTTGAGGTTGCCTACCATGAGCTCAGCCTTAACTGGGTTAGCTCTACTGGAAATGAACATTTGCGGACTTTGAGCATTCTGCAGTATGAGAGGGGCCCCTCTCTGGATGGAGCAGGGAAGACCTGACCTGTAGGGACTCCTTAGGATTCCAGAGCAGAGCCCAGGCCACTTAGTTAGCATGGATAAGAGGGAGACGGCATGCTTTCCTGGGATTCTCATGGGTAGAAGGACTGGAGATCAGCTGAACTGGGGCCAGATGGAAGCACCTCTGTCTTGCGGCCTCTTCGGGATAAAGGGAAGTTTGGGGTGAGAAGAATGATAATGGAAAGCTGCCATGTCCAAACAAATAAAACTGTCCCGTTAACAAGTTGAAGAAGAGTTTTCCCAGTGAGTTGAGAACTGGTGCTAATAATAGAAGCCTCAGATAACTGTGCCTTTTGCCATAGTAAATAGTTCATTTGCGTCTATCTGTTGCCCATACAGCTGTAGAGAATGATACTGCTCCAATTTGGATCCAATACAGTATTTGGAATGCATGGAAAAGATAACTGAGGCCTTTCCCAGATCAGGTGCCTTACCTCTGAAGGGTTATTTCTCCACGTCATCAGCTCTCAGTTTAGTGCTGAATGCAGCTGTTGAGGGAAGCAGCTGTCTTCCTTGCTGATTATCCTGCCAACAGGAACTTGGGTGTGCAGAAATGACATCAGATTCTTTCCACCTGGAAACTGCTAGAGATGTACAAGAGGTTAAAAAGCTTTTAAGAGCACCGCAATTTGGGCGTGAATATTCATTTTGAGGTGGATGAATTAGTTCCTGATAAAGTATTGGCTGCTTATTTGAAACTGGTTGAGGGAAAGAAAACATGACTCTAAAAAGTTCTTCAAATACATATATATCCTAAATTTTAACTGGTTTTTATTGATATTTATCTGTCTACTTTCTATTATGAAAATTTTCAATATTTAAAGTGTCAAAAGAATAAAACCACAAATGCTTCGCATCTAGATTCAATGGTTGTTAATGCTTTACCATATTTATTTTTTCTCTTCTCTCTGTCTCCCCACAAACACATCATGCGCATAATTTTTGAAAATAAGTTGTCAGTATGACATCATGATCCCTAAGTACTTCAATATGAATCTCCTAAGAATATAGAAAATCTCCTGTATAACCACACCACCACTATCACACCTAGGAAACTTAGCAATGATTCTGCAATCACAACTAATATACAAGTCATCTTTAAATTTTCACAATTGTCCCTTAAATAATTTTATGCAATTTCCCCCCAGACTGAATCAAGATTTGTGGATTCCACCTGGAGGTTAATCTGGAAAATCTCCCCCACTTTAACCCTCTGTTTGGTTTTCATTTACAACGTCGACTGGAATCTGCACCAGCTGTCCTAAAGAAAGTCACACACCCCTGTTTGCCCGATTGCTTCCTGATGGTGTCCTTTAGCTTACTTTTAAGCCCTTAAAATGGAAGCTAGGGTTTTTGTTTTGTTTTTTGTTTTTCTGAGTCTCGCTCTATTGCCAGGCTGGAGTGTAGTTGTGTGATCTTGGCTCACTGCAACCTCCGCCTTCCAGCTTCAAGCGATTCTTCTGCCTCAGCCCCCCAAGTAGCTGGGACTGTAGACATGTGCCACCACGCCCAGCTAATTTTTGTATTTTTTAGTAGAGACGGGGTTTCACCATCTTGGCCAGGATGGTTTTGATCTCTTGACTGTGTGATCTGCCCGCCTCAGCCTCCCAAAGTGCTGGGATGACAGGCATGAGCCACCGCGCCCAGCCAGAATTTAGGTTTTCGGTTTAAATAAACTTTTTTTTTGTTTTTGTTTTTTTTTGTTATAAACAATATCTTATAGGTGTTCCATTAGGAGGTCCACGCGTTGGGTTTTTGCACTACCAGTGATGCTCTGGGGGATGACCTGCTTAAGAAAGTAGTTAGTCCCTGAAAAGTTACCTTTGCCTGAGAACATCAACTAAGGCAAAGTTTACATGCTATTGCTTTGCGGGGTGGAGGTGCAATGCTATGAAAGAAGGAGGGGAAAAATGAATTGGGGGGAAAAATACAAAGTAGTCCATTGCTGAATTGGCCACCGCTTGATAAACAGCACAGTTGACTGCTTGGCCGTGTGAGACATCTTTGGAGGCGCTGTGTAGTCCCACTGCATCTCAGAGGAGTCCTACAAGACAAAGCTCATGGGGTGTCAAAGAACCTGTACTTCATGGCCGGGCGCGGTGGCTCAAGCCTGTAATCCCAGCACTTTGGGAGGCCGAGGCGGGTGGATCACGAGGTCAAGAGATCGAGACCATCCCGGTCAACATGGTGAAACCCCGTCTCTACTAAAAACACAAAAAATTAGCTGGGCATGGTGGTACGTGCCTGTAATCCCAGCTACTCAGGAGGCTGAGGCAGGAGAATTGCCTGAACCCAGGAGGCGGAGGTTGCGGTGAGCCGAGATCGCGCCATTGCACTCCAGCCTGGGTAACAAGAGCGAAACTCCGTCTCAAAAAAAAAAAAAAAAAAAAAAAAGAACCTGTACTTCAGGACTGTGTCACTAGGTGCCTCTGCACAGCCACTGGGAAAGCCAGGTCACCTATAGCCTGTTGGACCTGGGCACAGGAGTTGCTGCAGCTCCTGCCCTGGCAGCTGTAATCACATGGCCTTGCCAAAGACGGTGCTGCCTGTCATTATAGGAGGTAAGGTGACAAGGAAGCTGGAGTTTTCCGCCCAACACTGGGGCTGCTTTACCCAGGATCAGGGCAAGTGGGTCCCCAGGGCAGGCAGGGTCAAATGGATGTACTGGGTGGATATCAATTAGATCCAACATTTATTTCCCTTTGAAATTACTAAATGATTCGTGCGGTACACTTCTTCCCCGTAGGAATATTCTATTGCCCCGCCACTTTTAGGTAATGGTTTTAACAACCATTGATTATTCTTTTTTTTTTTTTTTTTTTTTTTTTGAGACAGAGTTTTGCTCTTGTTACCCAGGCTGGAGTACAATGGCGTGATCTCGGCTCACCGCAACCTCCGCCTCCTGGGTTCAGGCAATTCTCCTGCCTCAGCCTCCCGAGTAGCTGGGATTACAGGCACGCGCCACCATGCCCAGCTAGTTTTTTGTATTTTTAGTAGAGACAGGGTTTCACCATGTTGACCAGGATGGTCTCGATCTCTTGACCTGGTGATTCACCCGCCTTGGCCTCCCAAAGTGCTGGGATTACAGGCTTGAGCCACCGCGCCTGGCCCCATTGATTATTCTTGCCTGTACCATTTATTACAGCAAGAGATGCACGATGTGAAGGCTGGTTATGTTCATCACCACGACGACATCATTGTTTGTAGGCTTTTTCAGGAACACAACTATGGTGCTTTATTTGCATATGTCATGAATATTTATACTTAAAAATACGTATATGATGAAGTAGTATGAGTTTATATTGCTATTAAAATTGAACATAACAGTGTTTAAATTCTTTTTTATATTTTATCTTTTTCTTCTTATACTGAAAAATTCCTAGTTCCTAAAAATGTTGATATATATAGTCAGAGTAGCATGTCCAAGTTGCCCAAATTAACATTTTTGTTTATTGTTGGTTTAGATCAATTTTAGATAGAATTGGTCATTTATTTCATTTAAGGTCTGATTTTAAGGCATTTTCCTTTATAAATTACTTTTATTTCTGAATACGTGGAATAAATGGTTCAAAAGTCAATATTGTGTAAAAACATTTGATCAGAGGAGTCTCACCCCAGTTCACATCCCCACCAGACTCCCTACAAGGATAGGTCATCATGTTGATTAGTTTCTGGTTTTTCCTGTTCTGTGTTTCTTTTTGCAAACATGAGCAAGTACATAAATATGTGTTTGTTTGTTTGTTTTTGTTTTGTTTTAGACAAGGTTTTGCTCTGTCGTCAAGCTGGAGTGCAGTGGCGCGATCTCGACTCACTGTAACCTCCGCCTTTCGGGTTCAAGGGATTCTCCTGCCTCAGCCTCCTGAGTACCTGAGACTACAGACATGAACCACCATGCCCAGCTAATTTTTGTATTTTTAGTAGAGATGGGGTTTCACCATGTTGGTCAGGATGGTCTCGATCTCTTGACCTTGTGATCTACCCAACTTGGCCTCCCAAAGTTCTGGGATTACAGGTGTAAGCCACCGTGCCTGGTATACATACATTTTAATTTATCCTTTTTTCTTACAAAAATGTGGTGCACTATACACTCCATTCTGTCTTGCTTCTCTCTCTTAATAATGTACGCTGAAAGCATCATTCCGCATTGGTTCACAGACACCTTAAATACAAACATTTATCAATTGTTTATCATATGTCAAATGTATTAGGGTAGGCTAGACAATGCTCCAGTAGCAAAAAATCTAAAACAAAAACAAAAATACCCAAACCACATTGGCTTTGTAAATAAAGCCTGACCTCTCACTCACATAAAGTCCTTTGTGGATTGGACAACCCTCCTTACAAGTTATCTTATCACTGTATCACCTAGAACATACATCTATATGGTGGCTTACTGGCTAGAGCCATCACATGGACTCAAACTGGTGGAAAATGTGGTCTCTATGTTTATGAAGAGGAAACTGAGATGGGATTTGGTGAATACTAGCATTACCTCAGCCACACTAGGCTTTATATAAGCCTCACAACAGCTCTGTAAATTAGGTAATCTTATTATTCCCATTTTACAGCTAAGGACATTGAGGCTCCAGGTGTTTATATGCCTTTCAAAGTCAGAGTGTTCCTGTGTATCAGGGTTCATTTCAAATCTAGGTTTGTCTGCCTTTAAAGCCTGCACTCGGCCGGGCGCGGTGGCTCAAGCCTGTAATCCCAGCACTTTGGGAGGCCGAGGCGGGTGGATCACCAGGTCAAGAGATCGAGAGCATCCTGGTCAACATGGTGAAACCCCGTCTCTACTAAAAATACAAAAAATTAGCTGGGCATGGTGGCGCGTGCCTGTAATCCCAGCTACTCAGGAGGCTGAGGCAGGAGAATTGCCTGAACCCAGGAGGCGGAGGTTGCGGTGAGCCGAGATCGCGCCATTGCACTCCAGCCTGGGTAACAAGAGCGAAACTCCGTCTCAAAAAAAAAAAAAAAAAAAAAAAAAAAAAAAGCCTGCACTCACACCAAATTCTATGGTCAATCATTACTGTCCATTAATAAAGCCTGGGAAATCCATTTCATCCACGCTTGAATGCAAATCTCCAACATTAGCAATCTGTACAAGGGGTACAGAATAATAAATATTTAGAGTTAAGATTCATAAGCTGTTTTCTACAAAAAAGTGCAAGATTAAAATGAAATCCCTGGACCAATAAAGACTAAAACATCACAGGACACGATGTTTCAGTAAATGGGACAATAAAGCAGTTTTATTTATAATTTCTGAATCAAGAGCTAATTGTTACAGGAATTTTTTAAACCTCAAAGTGAAACTGTAAACATTTTTTCTTACTCTTCCTAAGTAAAGGCATCATATATTCAGCACATGAGAGAAGTTGCAGATCTTTCAAAACCATTTGGGGTGGCTCAGATGGACTTATGTCAAGTAATCTCCAAGGATTTCAAAGTCGAAAAACATTCCCTTTAAAGGAAGAAATAAAACAAAACAAATCAAAAATCACATGGCCACTCGGACAGTGCCTTTGCCCCACATTGTCACTTACTGCCTAAGACTCCACGCAACAATGTGCCCAGCATATGCTTTCAGAAAGTGTTACCACCAACTAAAACTGGGAACTCCAAATTAGATGAAGCATTGCCCTCTGTATGCTGGGGTTGTAGACTCAGTGAAAAGGTAGGTGGTTCCAGAAGGGTGATTTCCCCTCACCTGCAAGTGTGAAACTAACACCTGGCTGTTAACCCAACACAGTTTTCACAAAGACTACCCCGCAAGTTTCATTAACCTATCAGTGGCTTTCAGGCACTCTGGGCTGTGACTACAGTTTAGTCAGCCAGTGTACACACACACACACACACACACACACACACACACACACTCTCTCACAGAAGTTTTATGAGACTAAATTCAGGCAATACACTCTGATCCCCCACCCTACCCCACCTGCCTACAGTCAAATCCCACTGTCTGTCCCACATAGGCCAAGACTGTTCATCCCCTGAGATTCAGGACCTTTGGGCTTGGTTTGTCCTTTTATTCTTCTTTTCCCCTCCCTGTCCTCCATCCCTCAGCAGAAAATCAATCATTGTATGAAATTGCTCACACATCGATGTTACCACGAAGCACTGCACTCTTCCCTGCCTCCCTGCTGTTGAGGCTGTTTCTTTAACCTTTGGCTAAAGGCAAGGATGAACGTCACCTCCCAGACAAGGCTTCTCCAAGTCTTCGGCAGCTAGGCCTTGCTGGGCCTCCTTGCAAATAACTGAGCCTTTCTTCACTGGTTCTCCTTTCTCTCTGTCTCTCTCTCTCTCTGCCTCTCTCTGTTTCTGTTTCTGTTTCTCTCTCTCTCTCTCTCTCTCTCTCTCTGCCTCTCTGCCTGGCCACAATTCCTTCTGAGGCCTTATCGCCCTTTGTTAACACTTACTTATCCAGACTCTTCTGCCAGGGTCATCTAAAAAAAGTCCAATCAAACTGGCATTAAAACAAAACCAGGCTGGTCGCGGTGGCTCAAGCCTGTCATCCCAGCACTTTGGGAGGCCGAGGCGGGTGGATCACGAGGTCAAGAGATCGAGACCATCCTGGTCAACATGGTGAAACCCCGTCTCTACTAAAAATACAAAAAATTAGCTGGGCATGGTGGCGCGTGCCTGTAATCCCAGCTACTCAGGAGGCTGAGGCAGGAGAATTGCCTGAACCCAGGAGGCGGAGGTTGCGGTGAGCCGAGATCGCGCCATTGCACTCCAGCCTGGGTAACAACAGTGAAACTCCGTCTCAAAAAAAAAAAAAAAAAAAAAGAAACAAAAAACCCTAATCATCGTTAATGTGTAAATAATTACCACTGGGTAAATATTTGAAATTTTGTATTTAAAAAAATCTAACCAGTATTTATTAAGTTCTGCTGCCTGTGTCTAATACTGTTAGGAGCACACAAAGGTAACCCACAAGTTCTTGCATTCAAGAATCACACTGGAAAACGAGATTTAGTTAAATGAAAGCCATTTAAGGATGACCCAAAGAATAAAATGAGTCTGGAATGATTAATAAAATCAGATAATGACACTGTGTTTCCTCGTCTGTGGAATCACAGCGGATTTGAACAGGTTATCCATAAAATTCTCTTTTATTCCAAATAAATGAGCACTAGATATTTCAAATTTTATTATATTTTATATATAATTTTATATTATACATAAAATAATATAATAATATAAATTATATAGTATATAATAAAATAGTATACTAACAGTACTATGTGCCCGACACCATTCCTGAACTCTTCCAATTCATAATACAATGATGTGGCCATTATAAATCTTCCATGCTGCAGGTGGGGAAACAGGCAGAGAGAGGTTAAGAATTTGCTCATGGGCACACAGCATTGTGGTACAGCTGGCATTTGAACCCAAGGCAGATAACCAATGTGTCATGGCATCTCTGTGTAGGCCTAAACTCATTCTTACCCATACTTATTTTCAAATTATACTTCCTTACTTCTTTAATGGGGAAACAATGTATCCTTGTTGGGATGCCTATTCTTCTATTTGCCATTAACCCACAAACTTTGCCCTCTCAGTTCAAACTCGTACAATTTGCAACCAAGTCTCTAACATTTTCTTGGCTGCATCTTTTCTCCGGGGATTTGGTTTACTGGAGTGTACAAATTTTATTCATATTTTAGCCGAAATCCTGCCTTATTCACTGTATCACTTATCTTTTAAATTTTCTCAAAACATGTTAGGTTAAATCTTCACCTTATAGCTCTCTTTTTTTCTACCCCTTTTCAAATTTTGATTCCACAGCCCCCCCCGGGAGGATTTCCTCTTAGTGCTTCACTAAAATCTGAGTTTCTTCCATGGCTGCTCTTGTCTACTTCATCCTGGCAGCTGCTGCACGTCCACCCAAGTCCTATCAAGACACTTCGGTGACACTGAGAAAATCGGAAAAGGAGGAAGACCAGAAACAGCTGTGCCACAGTGAATTCCAATATAGAGCAATGAAAACTCATGCTGACGGTGGTTTCAAGGAGAGTGGCATTTGAGCTGGTAATAAAGTCCAAGGACATCAGGGAGTGAAGGGAGACCTGCTGCCCTGGGCTGAGGGAGGGAGATGAGTCTGAGGTCTCTGTGTCCCTCAGGCGAGCCATCCCTGACCTCTACTCTGGAACAAACTGCCTGTGGTGTTCTATATAGTGCCAAAGCCCAGAAAACGACAAATCATGATTTTTTTTTCTTAGAATATTCTCTTCACCTGGGTTGCAGCCAAATAGATCTGAGCCATTTCATATATTGCATCCAGTTCCTGAAATTCCAATTGTTTTTCACCCACTCGAGAAGGCATGGCAGAATGCAAGCAAGTCAGCTTGCTGTGCCCATAGACATAACCTCAAACGGGTTTGATTTATTTAGGCAGGTCAGTCATCTGAAAAGGTCAGCCCTTAGCAGTTCCTAGGAATTATTCAGTGGTGTGACACAATGCAGCTGTGATTGGCACAAGCCAGAGACAACTGGGTGGTGGGAGGCACAATGCTAAATTACTAACCCCCAGAAGCCTGTGGCCCCCTTTTTTTTTTAAAAAAAAAAAAACAAAAAAAAAACCTTGCCTCGAATGCCACCTAATGAGTGCTTGCTGAGGTGTTGGATGGTCTCAAACCTACATTCTTACATTGTTTTGGAAGGCGTCCTATGTTGATACTGAGTGGGGGGCCACATACAGACCACACTTTGTCACAAAATAAGGTAAAAAAAAAAATGAGTTCTATACCTGGCAAAAGATCAGAGAACTGTGCTTTGAAAGATGAACAGATGTGTTTCCCTTTTTATGATTAATGAAGATTATTACTGACAATTATTTAAAATGTTTCTAATAATTAACAATGGTTGTTCTTGGTTTAAAACTCATTTCACAAAAGATAAAGAATTATACAGTTCTAATTAAAGTTGGGGAATAATATTTAAAATTGGTTTTCCCAAAGTACTTTTCAAGTGTTCCTGCACAAGGAGATGAGTAAAGAATTTGCTCAGGGTCTGTGACGAGCTGGACCTTCGAATAAGGACCAGAATCCAAGCTCCTGACCCCAGACCCAGCTTAGATGATAAGGAGCATAAATACTCACACTGCAGCCGGGCGCGGTGGCTCAAGCCTGTAATCCCAGCACTTTGGGAGGCTGAGGCGGGTGGATCACGAGGTCAAGAGATCAAGACCATCCTGGTCAACACGGTAAAACCCCGTCTCTACTAAAAATACCAAAAATTAGCTGGGCATGGTGGCGTGTGCCTGTAATCCCAACTACTCAGGAGGCTGAGGCAGGAGAATTGCCTGAACCCAGGAGGCGGAGGTTGCCGTGAGCCAAGATCGCGCCATTGCACTCCAGCCTGGGTAACAGGAGCGAAACTCCGTCTCAAAAAAAAAAAAAAAAAAAAAAACTCACACTGGAGTTTGGTTGTTCTTGAAGAAGGATTTACGATCCCCAAACAAGGAGTTCCTTTCTCCCCAGGTTGCTTTCAAGACTTTGTGGTGACCCACCTACTCCCAGAAGGCAATCCTGATTAATTTCACTGCCCTCCAAACAGGTCTTGATGTCAGCACTTCTGAACTGACTTCAGTCTTTTGTTTCTTTATTTGTTTTTCTTTTTTCCTTTTTGCTGCCTGGATATAAACTCAATTGTTATTTCTTAAGAATGAATTTCCTTTCTCCAGTGACCTGAAATATCTTGAGGGTAAAAGACACTTCTATTTGTGACTGTGCTTCCCCGACCTTCCTCTCCCACCCGTCTGCCTTTGTACCCCTCTTCCTGCCTCCCTTCTGCCCCTCCCATTCCACACAAGTGGCCCAGTGCAGGAAAACTTCAGCCTCCTGGCGTCAGGGAGGTTTCAAGCGCTCACTGGTAATGGACACACCCCCTCTGGAGGAGCTGGGCTGAAGAAATACTGACTGACCGGGACAAATGCTCCTAATTTAAATGTAAATTCAGACTTTAAAAATAGACCTGGTGATATGCAGAACTTACAATATGGTTTAAACAGACTGGCTTTCTCTGTGATGATCACTCTTTAGGAGCCCTGAAAAGGAGAGGCCAGGTGGGAAATGGGAACTCCTGGCTGCCTCAGGGAGGAGAATGAGGGCTCTCCACCAAGTGCCCCCTGGAAGCTCAATGCCTAGCAGCGCCGGGCGCCTTCTGATTGCATCTGGGAACCTAAAGCCCTCAGATGTTTGTACAGCTCATTGCAGTTTTAAAAGGGTTCCCACACATATGGCTTCACCTGATCCTCATGAGTGCCTTGCCAGGGGTGAAGGACGGGTTTCATTATCCTCGCTTTATGAAGAGGAAACTGGATCCCTGGAGTCCAGGGAAATGAGAGGAGCCAGGATCTGAGCCCACAGATGAATATTCATTGAATTGGACAAATACAGAAATTTTAGAGGAGACGGAGTGTTTGTCCTTAAGAAGCTCATAATCTAGTTGTGGAGAAATGTTGAAAACATTTTTTATTCTTTATTTATTTGAGACAGTCTTGCTGTCTCCCCCAGACTGGAGTCCAGTGGCACAGCCTCAGCTCACTGCAACCTCCGTCTCCCAGGTTCAAGCAATTCTCCTGCCTCAGTGTTTTGTGGGATTGCAGGCCTGCACCACCACGTTCAGCTATTTTTTGTATTTTTTTAGAGAGACAGCGTTTCGCCATGTTGGTCAGGCTGATCTCAAACTCCTGACCTCAGGTGATTCGCCTGCCTTGGCCTCCCTAAGTGCTGGGACTACAGGAATGAGCCACCTCACCTGGCCCCCAAATAAAAATAATTAAAATAACCATGCAACGAATAATAAGGCAAAACCAGACATCCTTCATTGTGAAATGAGGCAAGAAAGTGCTGCGATTTTTTAGGGGACTTAAGTAACTTTCATCCCATGATTGAACTGAACTGAGATTTCTGTGTCCTCCACCCCCACCCCATTCCAAGTTCCTGCTGAATATTCTGGGTTTTGCTAGAATTCCTTATGACACATAAAACATCTTCAGCTCTACACCTTAGCTATGGCGATGTCTGGGCTTATCACGTTATCTTCAGTCCTGTATTGCAGTGCAAGCAGGGCCAAAACAACAAAAAAATTTTTTTATTTAAAAAGTCACAGGGAACACGAAAACGTTGAAAAGGGAAATTTGTATTCAGTGTTCCGGGAAAGTCCACCCTCTCCTTCTAGGAGTGGATCTTAGTGGATCTAATGAATCACACATGAAGAAAGACGTAAAAGAGGAAGGAGTTTCAGGAGAGTACTGAGCAGGTCAAAGGAAGAGGGTCGGGGAGAAAAGCCATGAAACAATCAGGAGACAAACTTTTGGGGACTTTTGGTTGACTAAACGTGGCAATGCTGTGCAAGACTTCTGGCCTGCCGTTTCCTGATGATGGGACTGCTGAGAGAGGAGCTGGGAGGAGCACTGCAAATTTCGCTTTGGACACCTGAGTCAGTGGTATCTGTAAGGGGACGTGGCTGGGAGACCAAGCAGGCAATTGGACATGTGGGCCAGGAGCACAGAGAAGGGGCTTGAGGATGCATATTTGGGTATTGCCATGGTTCCAATGAAACTTAATCCTCAAAGTGGCATCGTGGAAAGGTGGGGCCCTTAAGAGGTGATTGGATCCTGAAGGCTGTATTCCCATTGTTGAGTGGATTACTCATGGGAGAACTGGCGGCTTTATAAGAAGAGAGAGTCCCGTGCTAGCACCTTAGCCCCCTTACCATGTCATGCCCTGAACCCCTCAGGACTCTGCAGAGAGTCCCCAGCACCAAGAGGGCTCTCACCAAATGCAGTCCCTCAACTTTGGACTTCTCAGCCTTCAGAGCTGTAAGAAATACATTCCCTTTCTTTATAAATTACCCTGTTTCAGATATTCTTTTTTTAAACTTTATTATTATTATTTTTGAGATGGAGTCTCACTCTGTTGCCCAGGCTGGAGTGCAGTGGTGCAGTCTCAGCATACTGCAACCTCCACTCCCTGGGTTCAAACAATTCTCCTGCCTCCGTTTCCTGAGTAGCTCTTACAGGTGCCTGCCACTGCGCCCAGCTAATTTTTGCATTTTTAGTAGAGACGGGGTTTCACCATCTTGGCCAGGCTGATCTTGAACCCCTGACCTCGTGATCCACCCTCCTTGGTCTCCCAAAGTGCTGGGATTACAGGCGTGAGCTACTGCACCTGATTCCAGTTTCGGATAATCCGTTATAAGCAATAGAAACAGACTATCTTTGACATGGAGTGGATACTGGAAGTCACGTGACCTCTGTGGAATCATCTTGAAAGAAAGTGTAAAATGAGAAGACACAAGGGCCCAGGAAAGAGCCCTAGGGAGCTCAGCATTTGCCCAGCAAAAGGGACAAGAGGGAGGAGCCTGTTAGGAATCTGAGGAGGAGCAGCCAGAGGAGGGGGAACTCAGGAGAGCATGCTGGTGTGAGAGTCAGGAGAAGTGTGTCAGAAGGGAGCAGTTGACAATGTCAGAAGCTACCAAGAGGCACAGTAAGATTCAGGGAGGAAGTGAGTGTGGCTGTTTCTTTATGGGCCAGAATTTTATAACTCCAGGATGAAAGGGCACCTAACAAATAGCAAGTACACAAACTAACTTTTGTACCTACCAGACTTCAGACTAAAACTAGTACAAGGGATACTTGCCAGGGTAAGGAGAAGCCCAGGAAATTGCAAGAGAATGTCCAGTTTCTAAAATGACTTACAATTATCATCCAAACGAATAGTATAAAAAAAATACACCTAAAAAAATGTGTGAAAATGGCCAAGAAAACACTGAAAATCAAGCTTAATGGAGGAAGATTTGACTGCCAGTTATTAAAATTTACTATCAGCTGTGCTGACTGGAACTGCCAGAATAGATTACAAGCCCAGATGGGAAGCCCTGATACATGACTTTGGTGGGGACTAGTAGGTAGCTCCTCTGGCTACTTTCTTTCCAGTTGAATAGTTCGGATTTTTAACTCCCTCGCAACTAGGTTCAGTTACTCAGGTGTCCTTGAGTTAGACTTGAAAGGCAGAGAGCAGAGGCCATTTTCCTGCTGCTTCTGATGGAGATTCAAGGGTTCCATAGGAAAGAGGGGTCCACCAGTATAAAGAGCCCGACAGCCATATTCTCCAGGTGTTCAGTCCCTCTTCGCCACCCCAAACCAAGTGACAGTCCAAGAGACTCTGCCCATGGAGACTCCACCTGCTGGTCCTTCAGGTGGAGTCACTGATAACAAAAATCTCTAGCTTACTCCTTAGTGTTTATTCTGAAGGCAGAGTACGTGTAGCAAGACCAGATTTTTGTCCCAGCTAGCAAGGACTACTGCAATGTCAAAAGAGCACATAAACAGACTTAAAAAGCAAATGACAAACTGGGAAAAATGGCTGTAACATAGGCAGCAAAAGGCTGATATTCTATGAAGAGTTCTTGCAAATCTAAGACAACGATGAATCCAAGCGGGCAAAATATTATGTGTAGGCAATCGGCAAAAGTGATGCGTAAAAACAGGTTCAACATTACTAGTAATTAATGGCATAAAGCTTAAAACAATAATACAAAACCACTGTTCCATTATATTGTCAAAGATGACAAAAAATGGTGTGACAGTGAAGGACGTGGAGAAAAGCTGCTGTCAAAGCTGTGCCATCTTTCTGTATATCTTTCATATTAATCAAACACCTTCAACAATGAGCACAGGTTTTAACACCAGTTCCCAGACTTTACTCTGAATAAAATAATGACGTGCACACAGATTTAGCTACAAGTACTTTTGCAAAAGTTAAAAGTTGAAAACAACCCAAATGTACAAAAATAAGAGAGATAATTATGGTACATTTGTATAATGGTATGCCACTTGGTCATTAAAAATGCCATAGAAGGCTGGGCATGGTGGCTCACGCCTGTAATCCCAGCACTTTGGGAGGCCAAGGCAGGCGGATCACCTGAGGTCAAGAGTTTAAGACCAGCCTGACCAACATGGAGAAACCCCGTCTCTACTAAATATACAAAATTAGCCAGGCATTGTGGCGCATGCCTGTAATCCCAGCTACTCAGGAGGCTGAGGCAGGAGACTCGCTTGAACCATAGAGGCAGAGGTTGCAGTGAGCCATGATCGTGTCATTGCACTCCAGTCTGGGCAACAAGAATGAAAACTCCACCTCAAAAAAAAAAAAAAATGCCATATAAGTATATTTTTGATAGGTTTATTTCTGGCTGTTGGTTTTACAGGTGGTTTTTGTTTTTTTATTTTATCATTTACTATTTTCCTGTAATTATTGCATATTTTTGAATAATGATTTTTTTTAAACTAGCAATTATATGGTGAAAAGGAGAGAAAGGCATTAGTAAATTCTGAAGCAACTGAAATTGAATTGCATGTAACTCATCATTGATAAATAAGCATCAAGGCCAACACGGTGAAATTCCTTCTCTACTAAAGATACAAAAAATTAGCCGGGCGTAGTGGCTCACGCCTGTAATCCCAGCACTTTGGGAGGCCGAGGCGGGTGGATCACAAGGTCAAGAGATCGAGACCATTCTGGTCAACATGGTGAAACTAAAATCTAAAAATACAAAAATACAAAAATTAGCTGGGCATGGTGGCGCGTGCCTGTAATCCCAGCTACTCAAGAGGCTGAGGCAGGAGTATTGCCTGAACCCAGGAGGCGGAGATTGTGGTGAGCCAAGATCATGCCATTGCACTCCAGCCTGGGTAACAAGAGTGAAACTCCGCCTAAAAAAAAAAAGATACAAAAAATTAGCCGGGTGTGGTAGTGTGTGCCTGTAATCCCAGCTACTTGGGAGGCTGAGGCAGGAGAATGGCTTGAACCCAGGAGGCAGAGGTTGCAGTGAGCCAAGATCACGCCTTTGCACTCCAGCCTAGGAGTCTCCAGGGAGAGACTCCGTCTCAAAAAAAAAAAGGATATATATAAACAAACAAACAAACATCGTTACATACTAACATTTACCTGAAATAAACTAGATTTCACTTACCTGAAATAAACTAGATTTCATTTTTCTACTACGGCATATAAGAAAATAAAAATGGACTTGAATTACAGAAAATAAAGTTACAATTCAGGCATATGTCTTTGAACTGAGACTTGTACCTGTTACGTGTGTATAAAAAATACATCCACTAGTTGAAAACCGTGGTTCCTTTCAGCAGGGTGGGATTAGAGGGGGGCAGGAGACAATTTTTGGTTTACACAACTCCATTTGACTTGTTATAACAAGCATGAAAAATCGAAGGTCACTTAAAAAGAAAAAATGGATGGGCCGGGCGCGGTGGCTCAAGCCTGTAATCCCAGCACTTTGGGAGGCCGAGGCGGGTGGATCACAAGGTCGAGAGATCGAGACCAACCTGGTCAACATGGTGAAACCCCGTCTCTACTAAAAATACAAAAAATTAGCTGGGCATGGTGGCGCGCGCCTGTAATCCCAGCTACTCAGGAGGCTGAGGCAGGAGAATTGCCTGAACCCAGGAGGCGGAGGTTGCGGTGAGCCGAGATCGCGCCATTGCACTCCAGCCTGGGTAACAAGAGCGAAACTCCGTCTCAAAAAAAAAAAAAAAAAGAAAAAGAAAAAAGAAAAAATGGTTATAATGATGAAAATACTTAGAAATATGTAAAGTATGGTATGATCATTAGAAATCATATATATCACAATATACTGTGCTTATAACTATGTTCATATATTTCCATGTGAAAGAAGCCTGAACAGAATACTCTACAATGAAAATAGTTGTTCAAGTTAATTCAGTCCTTCATTTATTCCATAAATGTGTGCTGAGCTGCTACTACAGGCCCGGCAACTGTTGCAGGCACCTGGGATATAGCAGGCAATCAAAAGTCCAATGTGCCTCCACTCAGGGAACTCACATTCTAGCAGCAGGAGACGGACAATACATGGTAAACACAGCGAGTGTTTTAGGAGGTGTGAGAAGTGGAGCAGGCCAAGGGAGACGAGCAGTGCTCTGGGTCAGGGGCAGGTTTGAATAGGGTGGTCAGGAAAGGCCTCACTGAGGTGACATGGGAGGAAAGATTTGAAAAGAGCTGAATGGGTCCGTTCTGGAAATGCCTGGAAGAGGAGTTTTGCAAGCAGCCAACAGCCAGTGCAGAGGCCAGTGCCGCTAACGGAGATAGCTAAGCAGGCCGGCGGGTTGTCCGGCTCTGCGGCCGTTGTAAAGACCTTAGCGTTTTATTTCAAGCAAACTAAGAAGCCCCTGTGCGGTTTGGAGCCAAGAAACCAGGATTCCCGAGGCTGCTGTGCGGAGATGACAGCTACTGGGAGGGCGGCGGAGGACAGGCACGTTCAGGCGTCCGGATGAGGGATGCAGCGCGCTGTGCACACGCTGCGGGTTGCAGCCTAGACACAGACTGAAGGCAGAGCCGACAGGGTTTCTGATCAGACCGTGGCGACGCCGCGAGACAGTGAGGCTGGCTCTTCGGCTTCTGGCTTGAGTGAATGGCGTCGCCATTAACGCCGACGGGAAAGACAGGTGGGCGGAGCAGGTTTGGAGACGGGAAGAAAAGGGTCTGTTTCTTCCTCCTCGGAATAATACATTCCAAGTAATATATAATAAAGCGATATGTATTTTTTCCTTTAAGAAAGTTCCAAATATTATGCTGCTGTTCCAAGTTAAAGAATCATTTCACGCCTCCTGACGCAGCGACCATTACATTCCGTGCCGCCCGTCCGCGCTCCGGGGAAACCCCGGACGGACACAGGCCCGGAGACCGGGGGGCAAACGCGGAGGCCGCAGACCCGCCCCCGGTCCCGGCCAGATCCTCGCGAACGTCGGCACAGGGCCGCGCGGGAACTTCGGCAACGCCCGGCGGCTCCCGCGGGTTCAGGGCGGGGGGAACCGCGGGGCGGGCCCGGAGCGTCAGAGTCCGCGGTCGGACGGGGCCGCAGGCCGCCCGCGAGGCCCCCGGGCACGGCGGGAAGGGCCGCGCCGGCCAGGCCGCCCTCCTCCCGGCAGCCCCGCCGCAGGTCCCCGGCCGGCCCGCGCCCGAGCGCGCCCCGCAGGGGTCCCGCCCCGTCCAGGGGGCAGCGAGGACCAGCAGCAATGCACGGCCCCGAGCCTCCCTCCGCTGCTCCACGCACAGCCCGCAGCCGCCGGGCAGGCGCGCACAGGCCCCCGCGCCATCTGAAAACCTCCCCGCCAGGACGCGCGGCAGGCGGGGGAGCTCGGCTCTTTCCGGAAAGCCAGGTCGGGCGGGCCGCGGCCCGGCGACCTCCGGGCGGAGGGCGAGGGCGGGGCTGCCCCGCACCGGCTCCGCCCCCATCTCAGCGTCCTCGCCCCGCCCCCCCCCGCGCAAGCCCCACCTGAAACCCAGAGGGCTGACGCATGCGTGCTTCTTCCCGCGCGGCTCCAGCAGCCGCGCGCTCCCGCAGCCGGCCAGTCTCTTCTGCCCCGCCCCTTCCTGTACGGCCGCTACTCTGCGCCCCGACTTCGTTCTCACAACCTGGTTCTGCCCACACCTGTTCTTCAGCCCTGTCAACAGTGGCTGTAGAACAATCTCAGGCCTGGCCGAGCCACCTCCCTCGCTCCCATGGTGGCGGTGGTGACGGGCTGGGGACGGAGTGGGGGGGGCGGGTAGGAAAATGGGCGGGATGTGGGAGGTGGCGTTGCTGGCCCACTTCCGGATGCGGGCGGAAGTGGCTGCGGTGGATGGTGGGAGGGGGGAAGGAGTGCGAGGGGAGGGCCGGGCCGCCGGGGGTCGAGGGGGTGGGGCCTGGGCTGGCGCAGGGGATCGGGCCTGGGTCCCGGCTTGCTACCCCGGGCGGGCCGCGGCTCTTAGCCGAGACGGGGCGGGCGGGCAGCAGGTAACGGCCCGGCGCGGTTAGGGCGAGGGTCGTCCGCAGGGCGGACGGGTAGGGGGTCGGATTCCAGGGAGGGTCGCGGTGTCACCCCCTTCCCCTGTGGACCCGGAGCTCGAGGTTCCGGGGAGACGGGTGGGAGGAGTTAAATTCTTGGAGGGGGTGGAGGTCATGTGGACGCCACGCCCCTACAGGAAGGCAGCGGGGGAGGGGGGAGGGAGTGAGAGAGTGAGTGTGAGTGTGTGTGTCAGTGTGTGTGTCTGTGTGTGTCAGAGTGTGTGTGAGTGTGAGTGTGTGTGTCTGTGTGTCTGAGTGTGTGTGTCTGAGTGTGTGTCAGTGTGTGTGTCAGAGTGTGTCAGTGTGTGTGTCTGTGTGTGTCTGAGTGTGTGAGTGTGTGTCTGAGTGTGTGTGTCTGTCAGAGTGTGTGTGTGTGTGTCTGAGTGTATGTGTCTGTGTGTGTCTGTGTCAGAGTGTGTGTGTGTCTGTGTGTGTGTGTCTGTCAGAGTGTGTGTGTCTGTGTGTGTGTGTCTGTCAGAGTGTGTGTGTGTGTGTCTGTGTCAGAGTGTGTGTGAGTGTGTGTGTCTGTGAGTGTGTGTGTGTGTGTGTCTGTTTTGGAATAAACTTGGAGGGGAGGGGGCGGCAGGGTGAGCCTCCGGGCTGAGAAATGGGGACACTGTGGGGGTACTGCAAGCAGGACTTGGGCCTTAAACATTCCAGGAGAGTGTTCTCTACCCCCGGGAAGGACTTCGACAGTGGTTGGGAATTGTGTCTCTGGCACAGTTTTGCAAGCAGAGGGGGCGTGAGGGTGGAAGGAAAAGGAGCAAAGAATGCATGTGGAGGGTGCCAACGTCCCGGTCTGGGAAGGATTTATTAACTGGTCGAAGACGGCGGGTGAATTAAAACAGCACCCTAAGAAGCTTGGGGGTTTCGATGATTATGTTGCGCTTTAGACGGGAGGGCAGGAGAAAGGGCGTTATTTTGTCTATTTCTTAGACAGTCCTCAGTAATTTTTCTGTGGTGAGAATGGGTACGACCCATATTTTATCCTGAATCATGTATATGTTTGTACATATATATAATATGTTTATATATAAACACTTGATGAGGTGACTATTCTGGCGTGTGATACCTGAGTTAAATAGATGTTTTATATAATCTTGTGGAGCGTTTAACGAGGGTTTTTTGATGGTAGAGCCTAGTATCAACTTTTAATGTAGGTAGGGAGTGGAAACTAGAAGGTTTTAAGACTCTATTTGGGTATATACTAGATTAGAGAATGTTATACTATTTAAATGTTCTGCAGGTTAACACAAATCTGCCTCCTGGGCCATGCCGCTTCTAAGACCTGTTTCTTCTCATGAGCCCCAGCAGAAGACATATGGGCCAGTTCTCACAGTGGATAACTTCCCCTGCCTGAGCAAGAGATGGAATAGTATCTGGGATCTGCCTATCACCAGACTCTGAGCTTAACCAGGCAGCTGGATGAAGGGATGTAACGGACCCCTGAGAGTGGTACTGAAGTCTGCAGTGGGGGGGGAGGGGCCTGGACACACCCCTTCCCCCCCAGACTCCTCCCCCTCAGGGTCAGCTCAGCCATGGACTTTGGACCTGGATAAGAAGAGAGAAGCTGCACTTTGTTTGGGGGATCTGATTTGGGATTCTCAGTTTTGGAAATGGAGTGCTGGATGGGGGCTTGATCTCCAGGGGAGCAGCGGAGACGAGAGAAGCAAGGTAAGGCTCCTGTCTCGTTTCCCACTTAGTGAGTTGCTGCACCTGTGCGGGTGTTGAGCCAGTGGGTGTGCTGAGACTGCTATTCAGGGAGTCTTATCCAGACGGGTGCACTGGAAGCTACGCCGCTCCTTCACTCTGTCCGGATGTGTACTTGTTCCCAACCTCTCCTGGCCCAGGCTGGATGAATGCCTTGGATTGTGAGCAGTGATAATGGTGAGGTTAGGCCAAGGAGAACATGAAAATAATTCAGGCTTCTGAAGGGAGGTTGGATTAGATGACGTTTAAGGGCCCTTCCAACTGGGAGATAATAGGATTCCAAGTCAGTCTGGGTTAAGACTGGAATGGATTACCTAGCCAGAGGCAGCTGCTCTGTTTTGGGGAGCTAACCGAATAGGACTGTTGGTGGGGGGGAGGGGGTGGGAATGGTCTAGATAACCTAAGTTTCTCTTCCTCCTAAAACCGGAGCTTAGGCCATGAAAGCTCAGCAAAAGAGCAGAGTAACAGAACATAGGTTTGGGAGTCAGGAGTACTTGTGTTCTAGCTTTGACTTTTTTAGTCAGTGTTCAACCCTACACAGGCCCATTAATCTCTGCCATGTTCTCTTCACCTACAAAATGGGGGTAAAACTTAACTTTCCGTGTTCACACGTTGTTACAAGGAGCAAATGAAACAATGAAGGATTTTGAAAAGTATCCAGGGCCATGCACATAGGAAACACTAACACTGATACTGCTCCATATGCCTTAAAAGCCGGAAACAACTCCAAATCAGGAGTTCTGTTTTCTTACTGAAATCATGTGCTGGCAAGAACCCAAGAAGATGTCCTTAATTAAAAGTCTGCCCCTGAATTTGTTTCATCCTCTTGTTGTTAAACAATACTTGAGATTGTCAAGTTGTAGAACCGGTGAATGGATCCGAGGAGAAGTTGGATTAAAGAATTCTTGCAGATACTACATTGGCCCTTATGGCTCTCCAGTCCAATTTCAGTGTGCCCCTTGGAGGTAAGCTGATTAAAAAGGTGGTGGAGGGAAGTTTAAGCCTTAAGGGCCAAGTGTCTGGCTAGGAGTTGGTAGTGCATTTCTTTTTTTATTTTTTCTTTTTGAGACAGAGTCTTGCTCTGTCGCCCAGGCTGGGGTACAGTAGTGCCATCTTGGATCCCTGCAACCTCCGCCTCCCAGGATCAAGCAGTTCTCTGCCTCAGCTTCACTGGTAGCCGGGATTACAGGCGCCTGCCACCATGTCCAGCTAATTTTTTTGTATTTTTAGTAGAGATGGGGTTTCACCACTTGGCCAGGCTGGTCTTGAACTCCTGACTTTGTGATCCACCTGCCTCGGCCTCCCAAAATGCCGGGATTACAAGCGTTAGCCACTGCACCCAGCTTCTTTTTTTTGTGTGGAGACAGAGTCTTGCTCTTGTCGCCCAGGCTGGAGTACGATGGCGTGATCTTGGCTCACTGCAACCTCTGCCTCCCGGGTTCCAGTGATTCTCCTGTCTCAGCTTCCCAGGCAGCCTCAGTGGTAGAGCATTTCCTCCTCGGAGTGAGCAAGAATTCCTCTCCCTGACCCTCCCACTGTCCTGCCCTCCATCTGACCCTTCATGAGACAGTCCTCTCAAGACAACCACTGGCTTTCTCACAGGGGCACCAGGATGTCAGCACTCAGCAGGTATCAGGCTGGTGAGCCAGGACCAATGATGGACTTAACCAGACTGTGTGTGTGTGTGTATTATTATTATTGTTTTTTGACATGAAGTCTCGCTTTGTTGCCCAGGCTGGAGTGCAGTGGCATGATCTTGGCTCACTGCAGCCTCCCCCTCCTGGGTTCAAGCGATTCTTCTGCCTCAGCCTCCAGAGTAGTTGGGATTACAGGCACACGCCACCACGCCCAGCTAATTTTTGTATTTTTAGTAGAGACAGGGTTTCACCAGACTGGTCAGGCTGGTCTCGAACTCCTGACCTTGTGATCCGCCTGGCCAATGTGTGTATTTTAACTCCATTTATATATTTCCTTCTTTATTCCAAATGAATTTTAGCTGGCTAACCAAAAATTACATTTCACAGACATTGTTTAGTGATTACTGTGTTAATCTTTCTTCTTTGACCTGGATGAGATGCGTTTCTGGGTCTCTACCGTGGGGTAAGGGAGAGGGGCAAGCAGAGATGCTGGGAGGCAGGGAGAAGAGAAGCAAAACCCTGGTTAAAAACTTTGCTTTTACTGTTTTCAAGCCAACGTACGTTTTAACTTCAGGGCATGAATTCTTTCCGAATTGTAAAAAATGTCATGGATCTTGGGCATGGTTTATGAAGGGCAATTTCCTTTTCTTCTTTTCAATTATCTTGGTGGTGGTGGAGTGGGCAGGAAAGGGTATTGTTCCTTCTAATTCTGTTTTATCCTGTGACTGGATCCTCCTGTTTGTCTCTTTTGCACATAATCCAATCCCAGGCCCACCCCCAGAATCCCGGCTGGCCCGTTGTTTCTGTCCCTCTTACCGCAGTCACTGCTGCCCAGGCAGCCTCTGTCAAGAGCTCAGGGCCCTCTTTTCCGCAGGCCAGTCTGGCACTTAGTTACCCTGGTTTCTTGCTTCTCAGACCAAGTGTTTTCGTTTGCCTCCATCAAGCCCATCCTGATTCTCTAACCAGGGCCTTTCTTTTTGGGATAGTCTCTTGTAGTCCAGGAATTTCTCCTTTTGGATTTTCCTGTGAGCTTTGGGATTCAAACAGAGGGTGGCAGAGATGGGGTGTGAGTTATGGTGCACAAACGGCCCCCCATCCTGTGTCCCCTTCTGGAGAGGTATCGGGGGTTAGAGGGGGGAATCTGACATCTCATGGGCTGGGTGATCTTCCCCCAGCTTTCAGTACCCTCTTATGTCCGTCTTTTCTCCTGGAAGGTGATTTCAGCTCGTCATGTCTTGGATCTACAAACCACTGTTTCCCAACTTTTTCACTTTTAGGAAATATCATTGTTGTCCTTTATGAGTATGCAGAGCCCCCAGGCCCTGACTCCTTCATTAGGCAAACCTAGGGTGGAGGTGACAGACACTGGCCTCTGACTGGCACATCCTCGTGAGCTTGAGGCGCCTGCCGCAGTGCACGCAATCAGCTAAAGTGGAGGCCACAGGCCTCCCGCACACCGCACACCGCACACTGCACACAGCGGGCCTCAGTGGGCCGGCCTTCTCTCCCACTCCTCCTCCAGATCGGGGCTCTGGCCACTTTTGCGGAGGCTTCATGGCAGTGCCTGAGAGGACACAGAGCCCTCTCAGGGCACTGGCACTGGAGGATGTGTGTGAGGGGGGTGGACGGGGAGGGGTGCACAGGAGGCCTGGTCTAAAACCTGGCCATGCTCCCCACCAGGTCTTGTGGCTTCTAGCACGTTGACACTTAACCCTGAGTCTCAAACTAGTTAACTGTAAAATGGGGATGATACCGCCCACTCTGCAGAGCTCTGGGGCTTGAAGAAGCTGAGGGAGGGTTTGGCAGGTGGAGGATTCTCACCATACCTGGTGACCCCTTAACAGTTTCGGTTTAGGTCTTTGCCTCCATGCAAGGGCCTGTGGGGTGCGCCTGGCCGTTTGTTTCTGTAGAACCCTGCACAATTCGTGGTTTCATGTAGAAACAAGTTAGTGAGCAAAGTCAGTCGGTAACCACAGGCCGCAGAGTTCCGGGCTGCTCCGTGCTCTGAAACACGGGGGAGGGGTTGATGTCAGGGGCGTGGGTCCTGATCACATGGCAGCTGCTGTTCTAGGGGAAGTCAGCTACCCAGCAGCCCTTAGGCCTCAGCTACCCACCCTCACCACCTGGGGTCCCACGGTGAGAGAGGTGAGTGGGTAACTGAGCTTTCTGCAGAGGGCCGGGCTGTAGGAATCGGGGGTAGGAAGTGGGGCTGGCTCCTGGTGGAATCCAGGCCTCAGACCTGATTGCTGCCGAAAGTGGCCCTGTGCACTGGAGCCCCTGGTCTTCTGCGTCTCTTCTCCTCCTGGCCAGACTTTGCTTCTGGCTCAGCCACAGGTATTTGCTACTGAAGAGCTGTTCCTCCCTCCCCTCGGTGGGTCTGGGTCCACCTTCACCTCCTCTTCAGGTCGCGCGCCTTCCTCCCCTCTAAAACAACCAGGCGCAGACCGATTTTAGGCTTTTCCATGGTGCTACCGCCCAAGCTTGCGACTGAGTCCTTCCCGCCTAGGGCTGGTGGGCCTACCCCGTCCCTGCTGGCAGGTCTCTCTTTGCTTTCTTTACTCAGAACTAACGCTCTCCTTCCCCACTCACAAAGGAAAAACAAGGGGAGAAGCCACAGCTGGCCCTGGCCTGCTTTGGCACAGGTGTTTCCCCCGGCCCCGCGTCGGGCACCCTGGTTCCTGTTCTGTCCCTGCCCGACGCGCCCCCACCCAGTTTCCTCCGCCTCCCATAGGTTGGGGTTGGGGGACCGGCTCCAGCCCTCGGCCTGGGGTTTGGTGAACGCCTTTCCTGGGCTGCGGACCCACTTAAAGCGCGGCTCCGGGCTGGGGCAGCGGCGCTGGGGGGCCGAGGGCGGGGTCGGACGTCCACCCTCAGGGTCGCGCCGGGGAGCAGGGAAGCCGCCTCCCGAAGTTGGGGGCTCGGGGAAACTTGGGCCCTCGGAACGACGGCGTTGACTGAGAAGAGGCGGCCCAGGAGGAAGGGGGGCGGGCGGCGAATGCCGGCCGGGAGAGCTGGGCGCGGAGGGCCGCCGGTCCCGCCCCCCAGTCCGCCCCGCCCCGCTTGCCGGGGAAGGGCCACGTTGCCCGCCCGGCCGTCCGGCCCCGGCGCGCCGCTGGAAGGGCCGGCGAAGCTAAAGGCGAGGCAGCCGCGGCAGCGCCTGGGACGCGCCCGGGCACCCGCTCGCTCCCTGCGCCCCGGGGCGGGCCAAGTTCGGGGCAGGGACGTTGGGCGGACGTCGTGAGTAGGGGTCCGCAGGCGGAGGTCCGACCCGGGGAGGGCTCGCGGGGGTGGAGAGGGAGCCCCAGGGACGTCGGGTCGCCCGAAAGCCCCGGTGCCCGGGAGTGCTAGCGAGAGGGGACTTGGCTCGGGAGCGGCCCGGCCCGGGCCGAGCCGGGAGGTTGGAACTCCGCGTTCTGCTTTCGGAATCCCGGGCGGCCCCAGCTGTTCGAGGGAGGGCGGGCTCCGCGGAGTGGGGAGGATGTTGTGAAACTCGGCCCAGGGCGTTTCCGTGGGTGTGGGGCAGGGAGGGGGTGGGGTGGGGGAGTGGCCTTTTCCCCTAACCTCACCCCAGCATCCTTTCCCCAAGTTAAGAGAGGTTGATTCTCCTCAGCCGAAAGAAAATTGACTCAATGTTGAAATACATATGTAATACATTGGCAAGAAAACTTTTCTTCCTACCTGTTTGCTAATGTGTGGAGAAGAGAGCCCTGGGACCCGCAGCGCCCGCATCTGATCAACTCGAGTAGAGAGACTGGCTGGCCGGCTCTTCCTCCCCCAAGGCTGAAGCTTCACTTTGGTTAACTCTTGCTGCTGTAGTAGGTCTGTTTGTTTTAGAACATCACTGGCTGAGATGTTATCCAGCTTTATTTTCAGTCATTTATAATATTTTCCAGGCCATGTAGACTTTGCTCTTACATGCTCACATCATCCAGGGCTGCCTTTCTTCAGAAATCACTGCGTCCTGATCCTTCCCAATTCTGGGGACCATTGAGCTCACGCGTACCCCTGCTTCTGTGTCTTATTCTCACAGTTAGAAGCACTGCAGTATGTCTGACCTCAGTGTCCTGTGTAACAAGGTAAACTCGGTACTTGTTCGAGGCATTAGAGAAATTGTCACTAACCCATCCAGGCACTGGGACCTTGTGATGAACCACATCAACCCTGTCACATTATAGATGAAGGAACTAAGGCACAGGTGAGTCAAGTGACTTGTCCAAAGTTGCCTGGCTGGTTGACTGGATTGTCTGAATCCCAGGCCTCATACCTTTTGTGGCACTTGTATTTCCCTTTGACCCTTTTTTTCTGGGATAAATAACCTGCATCCCTTGCCTCCTAGGTCTTATTCTCTAAACCCTTGAATTATTTAGTGTATCTTCTCTGACTACCTTTCTGTTCTTCCATCCTGAAATTACGGGCCTGATACATGATACAGGAGTCCAGCCGAGGGCTAAGAATGAACAAGAAAGTAGTTCAGTTAGATTTCCATTATCTGTGACATATCTGTATTTTCTGGATTTTTTAGGTTGTGCTTTTTAACGTTAAGCAAAGCAGAGATAGAAGGGAAAATCTGTTACCATTTCTTCCACTTCTATACTTAATTTTAAAGCTAAATATAACTTTTTTCTTATTGCTCATGATTGGAAGTTGACTATTTGGTGTTCACTTGCTGTTTAAGAAACATTTTTGCCAGAGAAAGGAACTAGGCTGGAGAATACCATGGAATCAGAGTATTAGAAAGGATCTCATAGGTCCTAGGCAGTCCTTCAAATGATTCAGAAACTGAGTGAGCCCAGCACGGGTAGGTAAGACCTGCTCAGAGCCACCTGGGTTTTGGCTGAAAGTTTTTGTACTGAAAAGACTCACTCCTCATGCCCCACCATGGTCCAGATGTCTTTGTATTTGGTGGTGTGGATTGGCTGTGTCACTTCCCTAAAGGAGTTGTGAAAATTCCAAAAAGTCAAACCCAATTTTGAGTCTGCGCCTTGCATGCCAGTCTCATAAATGACATCATTAGGAACTCAGGTCAGGATTAAGGACAGTTCTATTTAAAAAGGAAGGTGTAACAGATGATTGTATTTTCCCCGAAGGTTCTCACCCGTAAGTATCCCCTTCCACATGTAGTTACAGTTTGACATTGTCCACTTCCCACCCAGTGGTGGGGTTTGTGATATCCTCCCCTTGAATGTGAGCAGGGACTTGTTTCCTTGACCAGTGAGTAAGACAAACCTTATCCAAGGCTGAATCAGGGAAAGGATACACCTTCGCCTGGCTTGGTTGCTTTCTTGGGACACTCACCTTTGGAATGTAGCCACCACTTCCAGGACATTTCCAGGCCACATAGAGGGGTTCTAGCGAGCACTCCTGCCAGTAATGCCAACATCACCCTACAGACCTGTGAGAGAATGTGATACCCTCTAGGGGAGTGTAGCCCTCAGCTTTTGAGCCTTTCAGCAAGGCCTCAGGTATGGTAGAGCAGAGACAGGCCATCCCCTTGTGCTACACTGTCCAAATTTCTGACCGATAGAAACCGTGACAGGGAGTATATGATAACTATTGTTTTAAGCCACTAATTATTGGGGTAATTCATTATGCAGGAATATATACTTAACAAGAAAGGGGATGTGAGTGGAGACAGGGCCTCAGTATTTGGACTTGGGGCTGAGCACAGAGGGCAGGGAGGACACTTGTCCTGATTGTCAAGACTATCTAGATTCTGTTTTTCTCATTGTTTCAGGTGCTGGTGGCTCCATAATGAATCACCCCAGAACTTAGTGGCTTACAACAACAGACTCATTAACATCTCAGCTATGTGGTTCTGGCTTGTGGTCTTTCACGTGGTTGCAGTCAGGTATGGCTGGGGCTGGGATAATCTGGAAGGCCGTCTCCTATGTCTAGTGGTTGATGCTGGCCGTCAGCTGGGACCTTAGCTGGTGTTGTCAGCTGGAATACCTATGGGTGTCCTGTCCGTGTAGCAGGGTTCTAGGAGTAAGCATCTTAAGAGGCCCAGGTGGAAACTACAGCTTTTTATGAGTTAATCTTAAAAGTCACATAGTGTCACTTCTTCCCAGAACCAAAGGGAGGGAATATAAGCCCTCACCTCGGGAGGCAAGAGTGTCTTTGTCACTTGTAAGAAGAGCATATGGAATGGGATGTGTGCAGTCGTCTTTGGAAAATAGAACCCTTCACTCTCTTACTGCTGCTTTGGCCATCTTTCTTCCTGATTTACGTAGTAGTGCAAGCAGTCTTCCGTCTAGCCGTCTGAACCTCATACATGTGCCAAGCACTGTGATGGGCACAGAGGTCATAGTCTTTTTTCCTAAGGAGGAAGGTAGGAGTCAGGTAAGTACGGCCACAGATCCTGTTGCAGCGTGGAGAGAGTGCTTTGGGAGTGTAGCCCAGCTCTGTCATGTGACAAAAGGAGTCACCTGAAGTGGCTTGAAAGGATGTGTGGGTGGCTGGCTGGCAGGTGGTGCGATGGGTCTTGTTTCAGGATGAGGGACCAGCTGGAGCAAAGACACAGCAGTGTCCAAGGGTACTCATTGGGGAAGAAGCAGCCTACTGAGGCCAGAGTGCAGGGTTCATGGGGTTAGTGGAAAAGCAGCCTACTGAGGCCAGAGTGCGGGGTTCATGGGGTTAGTGGAAAAGCAGCTTACTGAGGCCAGAGTGCGGGGTTCATGGGGTTAGTGGAAAAGCAGCCTACTGAGGCCAGAGTGCGGGGTTCATGGGGTTAGTGGAAAAGCAGCCTACTGAGGCCAGAGTGCAGGGTTCATGGGGTTAGTGGAAAAGCAGCCTACTGAGGCCAGAGTGCAGGGTTCATGGGGTTAGTGGAAAAGCAGCCTACTGAGGCCAGAGTGCGGGGTTCATGGGGTTAGTGGTTGGAGGTAAGGTTGAAAAGGATATTTGAGCCAGTCTGTATGAAGGGCTTTGTATGTCATAATAATGAGCTTGAGTTTTGTTTTACGGGGATTGCAGCCTCTGATGGTTTTTAAGGCAAGTTAGTGTCATGACCAGGCGCGCTCGTCAGGAGGGATGTGCTGTTGCTGTTGGGTAGGTTTGTGAGAGGGAAGCAAGATTAGCGACAGACCTGCTGGGAAACTACATCAGGAGTCAAACTTAAAACAGTATTTCATACGAAGAAATGAGTTCAGGTTGAAGTTCTTGGGCCTAGATGTGTTTCAGAATTCAGAATTTTTTGGATTTTGAAAAGATGATCTGGTGAATTTACTCTGTGGTGGAAGATCAGAAGCGGAACAGCATAAGCCACCATGTTTATTTCTGTAGCAAAATGTATGAATAGCCACAGCAGGAGAGATAAAAGACTATAAATAGCCTCACATTAGATCAGATCAGATTTTACCAAATGAGGCTGGGTGAGGTTTTACTGCCAACTGAGTTTAGAAACTTCTGTTTTTTAGTGCTACTTGGATTTGGCAGTTGCAGTTGAGGAACTGCGGATGTTTTCAGATCCCAGGCACATCTGAATATTGAGGGCACTAGCACAGCAGCTTGGCAGTGCTGGTGGAGCCAATCCCTGACTTCATGTAGCTTGTAGCTGAGGGGGTCTGATAGAAGTTGAGTAAGTGGTTGCACTTGCTACTGTTGGTGAAAGGTAGGTGGACCTCGCATGGTCCCAGATATCAAGGAAGATACCTTGGCAGAGACAAAAATCAGAGTGTGCCAGGTGAGAAGATAGGGAAGAGCAGACCTGGCACACGGGCACATGCAGAGACCCCAACGGCAGGGTTGGCTGTTTTGGGACCAGACGGCAATGTGGTCGAGTGGAACAAAGAGAATGGGGAGAAAGGAGTGAAGTGACTGGCTAATATTTACATAGTCAAGCTGGGCACTGTTCTAAACACCTAACATGGCTTATCTCATCCAGTCTTCACAGCAACCCAGTTTGAGTCTCAGAAGTGTGACCAAATGTAGGGTAATGCCTCTGAGCTATCTGGCTTGCCTTTGTTGCTGCTGCACCCTCCTGATGGTGGCCTTAGCAGGCCTGAGCAGGGCTTCCTGGAGGAGCAGGTCACTGCTGCTGGCCAGGGACTGGGCTTGATCATCCTTTGGGCACAGCCAGCTGGGAGAGGGTGTATGGCTTGTGGTGCATGTGTGTGCACACAGCACTAACTTCCAGGCAGAGCTGAGGATCCTGTCCTAAGAATTACATGAACAAACAGTAGGAAAATAGCTGGGGCCCAGGACGAGCCTATGTGAAGAAGCAGGTGAGCTGGGAATAGGGATGTCATGTAATCTTATGGCAAGAGGAGCAAGTTTGAAGCGCAGGGCTGTGGGGTGGAGAACAAGGGTCTGAGGACTAAGGCGGAGGCCGTGGCTGGACGGGGGCAGCTTTTCCTGTGGCCTCTCCACCCACTCTTGATGTGTGCAGACTTACTAAGTAAAGACCCAGTCAGAAGATTGTTTTTATTAGGATGGCGCAGGAGGTCTTAAGCCTCAGGTAGTGGGTGCGGGCCACCAAATTCTAATGTGTAGAGAAGAGTAAAAAGCCATCTAAAGGGTGCAGAAGTCATCTGAAGAGTCCCTGCCTTCTTTTTTTTTTCTTTCGAGATAGAGTCTTGCCCTGTAATCCAGGCTGGAGGACAGTGGCGCCATCTCAGCTTACTGCAGCCTCCGCCTCCTGGGTTCAAGGCATTCTCCTGTTGCAGCCTCCCGAGTAGCTGGGATTACAGGCGCACACCACCACACCTGGCCAATTTTTGTATTTTTTAGTAGAGGGGGTTTTGCCATGTTGGCCGGCTCCTGACCTCATGTGATCCGCCTACTTCAGCCTCCCAAAGTGCTGGGATTACAAGCTTGAGCCACCTTGCTCAGCCTGGCCCTGCCCTTCTAGCACTTCAGTGAATAGAGTTCAGTCCCTCTTCCCTTTCCCCATCCGATTATATAAGTCTTTTTCTTGCACAGTCATTTAGGAGGCCGGAAGTTGGGAGGCAGGGAATTCTGGCCATGAGACTGGGGGTAAGTTCCAGCATGGACAACATCCTGAGGGGACAGTGAAGAAAGAAACTGACAGTGCTGGGTGCAATGGCTCACACCTGTAATCCCAACACTTTGGGAGCCTGAGGAGGGTAGATCACTTGAGGTCAGGAGTTCGAGACCAGCCTGGCCAACATGGTGAAACTCCGTCTCTATTAAAAATACAGAAATTAGCTGGGCGTGGTGACAGGTGCCTGTAATCCCAGCTACTCAGAAGGCTGAGGCAGGAGAGTCGCTTGAACCTGGGAGGCAGAGGTTGCAGTGACTTGAGATCATGCCACTGTACTCCAGCCTGGGTGACAGAGCAAGACTGTCTCAAAAAAAGAAAAGAAAGAAAACTTAAACTCTTCTGTGCATCACTCTTTTCTTCCACATAAAATTTCTTAAAAATAAAATATGGGAATATGGCCCACCACTCTGAGTAGCTTCCTCCATCAATATGTCCCCAGCTGGGCACAGCAGTAAGGCTAACTGAAATGATGTTTACCCTGAATTCCTTAGTCACTTGATGACATGTATCTATTGATATATAGCATATGAGCCCTGATAAAATACGAATTTAATTGCACAGTTACGTGGAAATGGACTTGAGGTTTCTGAAAAGACTGATGTCCTGGAGTGGTGGGGGTGGTTGGTTTCTAGGAAGAAGACGAGTTGTGGTGGATGCTGGCAGGGGCTGTGGGAGTTTCCCCAGAAGGGAGACAGAATCCAGGCCCCTTGAGAAGCCCTTCAGGATCAGCCCTTTTGTAGGGCACGTTGGGAGCCAGATGTAGGGCTGAGGGCCCCACAGGGTCATGAGGTGAGCCTTATGCTGTGCTGAGGCGCAGGATCCGAGAAATAGAGAGACAGGACACAGAAGTACAAAGAAAACGCAGCTGGGCTCGGGGGGCCACGTCACCTATGAGCGGAGTCAGGCGAGGCCCCGAATGTCCAGAAGCCTGAGTATTTATTGTGTATAGGTTAGGGGGCAGGGCAGCGAGTGAAATCATCTTTAAGGATAGTGATAGCGTCGTGAGCAATAAAACATGAGGTCCACCTCCATTAGGTCACCAAGGCCAGGAGGTGGACAGTGCGTAGCAAGGGGCCCGTTCCCATGAAGGCAAGGGCCGTGTGCAGTAAGGGGTCCACCCCCATTAGGTCACCGAGGCTTGAAGGTGGGCCATGCGCAGTGAAGAGGGTGCAGTGTGCAATACTTCTGTCTATGGGAAAACGACTTCTAAGAAGATTTATAGGAGAATGCTTTAAGTCACATAGCAGTGACAGAGCTGTCAAGGTTACCGCCACCTTCTGGCAGCTTCCAGTGGATTCTATGGGAAGATGCTTTTCGAGCAGCACAGTAGCAAGAGCTGATAAAGTTCACAGTCACCAAGGTGGATTGCCGTTCTGAGGGCAGCCTTCCACAGGAACTGGAGCAAAGTCCTACAACTCCTTTATCAGGAGGAGTGGCTCTCGCCCCAAGCCTGCCATACAGCGGGTGTCTTTACGATACTGAACGCTGCCGCCTGGGCCATGGATTCCTCTTGTCCAGGTATAACTGTTTGTCCCTTAAATCATGCTCTGCACTGTGTCTGCTCTAGGCATTCCTCTGATTATAAGCTGCTTATCCCTTAATTCATACTCTGTACTGTGTCCATTCTAGGCATTCCTCTGATTTATGAACTAAGATGTAATTATAGGTATATATGTAGGGAAGTATTCTTTAGGCACTCATGCTGTCAACTATTAATCATTATATATAGAGGATTATATAAAGGGATTCTTCAAGCCCTAGTTCAATAAACTAATATATGACTATGTAAAGGATTATATAAAAGGAAATAGCTGAGTAGTAACACTATAAAGTGAGATATTCCTCAAGCCCTAACTGTGCCAGGGTTCTGCTTAGCTCTCATTCCTCGGTGCCTATATGGGGGGTTACCCACACCTTTTATGCCAGATCCACTGGCTTGAGAGCCCAGGGCCTCAGATTAGATCTGAGGCCCAAGGTTTTGGCTAGGATTAGAGAGAGGGCTGTGAGGTAGAGGGCAACTGGCAGAGCTGTTGGTGTAAGAGGGGACATGCCTGAAGCTTTGGGGTTTGAAGGGTAGACCAGAGGCAGGACAGTCAAGTAGTTATGGTCTGGAATGGCAGCTGGCTGGGAACTGGGGAGTGTTTCAGATCCTTTTAAGTAATGTGGTGGGGCCATGCCTTTTTCTCATTGGTTCGTGTCCTGGTTCCTTTCCAGAGCCTGGCAGAGAGCAGGTATATGATACATGTCCTCAAGTGACTAACTGAAAAATTCAGAGCAAACAGATCATTTGAATTTGCCTTGCTGATGTGGCCCAGACACTGATGGATGAAGCTATTTAGAGCTGTGGGCAATGTCTGCATATGTGATTGTCAAGAAACTTGACCATCATGTGGAAATAGCTTCAAACTTATACAGGTTGCAAGAATAAAAAATAAAATAAGGGTGGGTGCTTGTACATTTCTACTCAGATTCACCTGTTGTTAATATTTTGCCCCATTTGCTTTCTCTCTATGTATGCAGTATATTTTTTGTTTTGAACCATTTGAAAAGTTGCATCTATCCTGGCTGTCTACCTCTAAATTCTGCAGTGTGTATTACCTAAGAATTGGAGTCAGTCAGTTATCACTGATACTTTAAACTACTGTCTGTATTCTAACTTTGCCATTTTACCCAATAATGTCTTTTAAAAAGTCTTTTGAGGTTTCCTTGGCATACAATTGACATAAATATATTCAGTAAACTGCACATAAAGTGTACAATTTGATAAGTTTTGACATATACATACTTGTACAAGTATCACCACAATCAAGATAATAAACAGATCCACCCTTCCAGAAGTTTGCTAATGCCCCTTTGCAGTAACTACCCCACTGCCTCTTTCCCCAGGCAAAAACTGATCTGCTTTCTGTAATATAGATTGGTTTCTATTTTCTGCAGTTTTATGTCAATAGAATCATAGTGTATGTGCTCCTTTTGGTTTTTCTCAAAAAGACCCATGTTGTGTAATTGTTTGGAAATTCAGTCATGTGTTATGTATGTCAGTGGTTTATTCAGTTTTATCGCTGAATATTATTCCATTCTATGAGTAAACCACAATTTGTTTACCTATATTTCCCTATCGATGGGCCTTTGGGTTATTTCCAGTTTTGAGTAGTTACGAATAAAGTTACTATAAACTTAATTCCTGTGTAGGTTTTTGTATGGACATGGCTGAAAGTAGAAAGGAAATGGAGCATGCATAAAGGGGCATGCAGGAGAGACTGGGCTTGGTTATAACAGCCTGTTATCCCTGGGGAACTAGCCCACCCACCAGAGGGCATTTTGAGGGATCTGCCCCCCACAACCCATCCAAACACCTACCACTAGGCCCCACCTCCAACACCACCACACTGGGGTTCAAATTTCAACATGCGTTTCAGAAGACAAACCATATTCAAGCTATAGCAGAGCTGCGTGATTATTATAACACTATTAGTAAAACCATCTTTGCCTTGGGAATTTTCAGTAGCACCTTTATTACATATTAGATTTCTTTGTGTAATGAGTCTGTTTCTGGAGTTAAAATTCTATTTCATTGGATGGTCTGTTTATTTATGTACTGGTACCACACAGTTGTAACTATGGTAGTTTTGTAGCATGCAGTGTGTGTGTGAGTGTATATATATGTATGTGTGTGTGTGTGTGTATATATATATATGTATGTGTGTGTATATATATATATATATATATATATATGTATAATTATTTATTTATTTGTTTTGTTTGAGACAGAATCTCATTCTCTTGCCCAGGCTGGAGTGCAGTGGCACAGTCCAATCACAGCTCACTACAGTCTCAGCCTCCCAGACTTGGGTGATCCCACCTCAGCCTCCCAAGCAGCTGGCACCACAGGTGCTTGCCACCTGCCCAGCTAATTGGTGGTGGTGGTTGTTGTTGATTATTACTTGTAGAGACAGGGTCTCCCTATGCTGCCTAGGCTAGTCTTGAACTCCCGGGCTCAAGTGATCCTCCTGTGTTGACCTCCCAAAGCGCTGGGATTGCAGGTGTGAGCTACTGTACCCTGCCAGTATGCAGTATGTTAATATCTGGTTGGGCTAAGTCCCTCCTCACAGCTTATTTTTATATTTTCCTAGTTTTATTGTCAGTTTGTCTGGCTCCAAAAATAGGTATTTTTATTGGGATTTTTGATGATACCGAGATGTCTTGACCAATTTACAAGGGATGTTCAGATGTTCTTTTGTGTCTTTCAGTAATGATAGCTTTGTTCATATAGGTTTTGAACGTTCGTTTAAGTTTATTTCTAAGTGTTTTCCCATTTCTGTGGCTTTTGTAAGAAGGGTTTTCTCATGAGCTGTTTGTGGATACGAAGGTTATCCATTCGTGTGTGTTGATTTTTATATTCCACTACCTTGCTCAGTTCATTGAGAGTTTGGTTTAGTTTTTTATTGATTCTGGAGTTTTCAGGTGAATTCTCACAAGTACAGATAATAGAAATAGTTTGCTTCTTGTCCACGTCTCCTGTTAGTTTTTTTTTTTTTTTTTTTTTTTGGTTCATTTGCATCGCCCGCTCCCTCCAGCAGAATGTTGAATAAACCTGGAGATCGTGAGCAGCTTCGTTTTGTGCGTGACATTCATGGGGGCCTTGGATGCTTCCCTGTTAGGTAAGGGACTTAATTGTAGCACTGAGGTGTGATACTTGGTTTTAAAAATCAGTCATCTTAGGGCAGTTAGGTTAGAGGAATTGTAGGCAGATGCTCGTACTGCTCCCCTCCTCCTTCCCACCTAGAGGGAAATGAAATCTGACAGGTAGAAAAGGAGGAGGGAGCTGGAGTTCTTTTCTGTCCCCTTCCACCGGCATCACCTTGTACCTCCCCATCATACATATGTTGCTGAGTCAGCGTGTATGTTGACTACCTCTGGAGTCAACCTCCTGGCCTGCCTTCAGCCTCACTCTCGGCCTTTCCCTGCCCCCACCTTCCTCTCCCTGTGGGGTGCAGAGCGGCATGCCTTTGTGTGATGGTTTGTTCTCTCTTTCCTGTCTTCAGGTGCATGGCTGCTTCCTAATCCCATAGTCCAGAGGAAGCGTCCTTAGGACTGCGGGCAAGGGAGCCGGGCAAGCCCAGGGCAGCCTTGAGCCCTCCCCTTGCCTGCCCTCCCCCGTGGGGGCCAGGATGCTGAAGAAGCAGTCTGCAGGGCTTGTGCTGTGGGGCGCTATCCTCTTTGTGGCGTGGAATGCCCTGCTGCTCCTTTTCTTCTGGACACGCCCGGCACCTGGCAGGCCACCTTCAGTCAGTGCTCTCGATGACGACCCTGCCGGCCTCACCCGTGAAGTGATTCGCCTGGCCCAAGACGCCGAGGTGGAGCTGGAGCGGCAGCGTGGGCTGCTGCAGCAGATCGGGGACGCCCTGTGGAGCCAGCGGTGGAGGGTGCCCACAGCGGCCCCTCCCGCCCAGCCGCGTGCGCCTGTGACCCCCGCGCCAGCTGTGATTCCCATCCTGGTCATTGCCTGTGACCGCAGCACTGTCCGGCGCTGCCTGGACAAGCTGCTGCATTACCGGCCCTCAGCTGAGCTCTTCCCCATCATCGTTAGCCAGGACTGTGGGCACGAGGAGACGGCCCAGGCCATCGCCTCCTATGGCAGTGCGGTCACGCACATCCGGCAGCCCGACCTGAGCAACATCGCCGTGCCGCCCGACCACCGCAAGTTCCAGGGCTACTACAAGATCGCGCGGCACTACCGCTGGGCGCTGGGCCAGGTCTTCCACCAGTTCCACTTCCCCGCAGCCGTGGTGGTGGAGGATGACCTGGAGGTGGCACCGGACTTCTTTGAGTACTTCCAGGCCACCTATCCGCTGCTGAAGGCCGACCCCTCGCTCTGGTGCGTTTCGGCCTGGAACGACAACGGCAAGGAGCAGATGGTGGACTCCAGCAAGCCGGAGCTGCTCTACCGCACCGACTTCTTTCCTGGCCTGGGCTGGCTGCTGTTGGCCGAGCTCTGGGCTGAGCTGGAGCCCAAGTGGCCCAAGGCCTTCTGGGATGACTGGATGCGCCGGCCGGAGCAGCGGAAGGGGCGGGCCTGCATACGCCCTGAAATCTCAAGAACGATGACCTTTGGCCGCAAGGGCGTGAGCCACGGGCAGTTCTTTGACCAGCACCTCAAGTTCATCAAGCTGAACCAGCAGTTTGTGCACTTTACCCAGCTGGACCTGTCGTACCTGCAGCGGGAGGCCTATGACCGGGATTTCCTTGCCCGAGTCTATGGGGCTCCCCAGCTGCAGGTGGAAAAAGTGAGGACCAATGATCGGAAGGAACTTGGGGAGGTGCGGGTGCAGTATACGGGCAGGGACAGCTTCAAGGCCTTTGCCAAGGCTCTGGGTGTCATGGATGACCTCAAGTCAGGGGTTCCCAGGGCTGGCTACCGGGGTATCGTCACGTTCCAGTTCCGGGGCCGCCGTGTCCACCTGGCGCCCCCGCAGACATGGGAGGGCTATGATCCTAGCTGGAATTAGCACCTGCCTGTCCGTCCTGGGCCCCTCCCTGTCACATCATGAGCTGAGGTGGAGCCACAGTCCCCAGGCTGCATCGGCCTGCCTGTGTTTCCCTCTTAGGTGCATTTACGTTTTTGAGTTTTCCGAGTGGCATTTGAGTGCACAGATGATAAGGTGAGGATTATTCTCCCGTTCTCAAGGGAGTCAGATCAGGGGACCCATTCTGGGGTGTGTTGGGGGGTATTAAGCAGGAAACCACTGTATGGTAGGGGGACGCTGGGCTTGTTTGAGCCAGAAATGTCCATGACCTGAGCTTTCTCCTGGAGCATGTGCAGAGTTTGACCAGAGTTTGACGGTGTTCGCTCTCTTGACCAGACACCTTCTCCCTGACCTGGCTCTTCTAGCCAAGGCACGAGTCCTCCTTCCATACCTGCTCCCCTTCCCCCGTTGGGGGGCTGGGTTATGGGAGAAGGGGACATATTTGTGGCCAAAATGATACTGACCAAAGGGACTTCCTTGTCAGGGCCTGGTGGAGTTGGTGGGTCATCAGGGCTCACTGCCTCCTGCCCTCCTCCCCTGGCTCTGACCCCCACTTAGCCCTTCTCTCTCTGCAGCCTGGCAGTTGATGGTTCTGAGAGGGATAGTTGAAGGAGGCAAGCAAGACCGCGCCTCAGCCCCCGCCCAGCCGTCAGGGGAGAGGTGCAGGGAGGAAGGTCTTGGTGCTGGGACAGCCCCTCTCGTGCATTGCCTCAGAGAGGGACTGTGTCCTGACGTCTCCTTTCTGAAAATCAGTCCACTCCCTGCTGCTCTAGGAGGCTCCTGCTGGCTTGGTAGGAGAGAGAATTCAATCTGTGTATCCTTTTTTTCCTTGGGGTTTGGCACACAGGCCCCTCCCTGCAGGCTGTGGCTCCTGTGGCTCCCTCAGCATGAGGTGGAGCAGTGACCGGGTGGAGCAGTGACCGGGCTGCTTCTGGCCCAGTGCTGCCCAGCCTCCCTACCCGTTCCCAGGCGCCTCATGTCCTCACAGACCAGGACACCGTGGCAGGGTGGAGAGGACTTGGTGTGTGTTCGTTTCTTGCTTGACCTCAGTTTCATGAAAGAAAAGTGGAAGCTACAGAATTATTTTCTAAAATAAAGTAAAGGCTGAATTGTCTGAAAAATCTTTCTGTGTGTGTGTCCTGGAAAAGGAGGTGATAGACGGGGAAAGAAATGAAAGGGGAGAATGAGGAGTGAAGGAGAGGGCCAGACGGAGGAAGTGAGGTTCAGGAAGGAAAGCGATGACTGGGAGAGAAGAGCCAGGGGCGCCGAGGGGACGGGGGCCAGGCGGGAAAGGAAGTCCAGGCCAGAAGGTGGAGAGGCACCCAGGCTGTGCTCCTGCTGACCATGCTGCAGAGCCAGAGGGCGCAGCAGGAAGGCTGGCAAGTGTCTCCTGCTTCTGTGTCCTGCTGGCTGGGCAGGTCTGGTGTGGGGAAGACCCAGGGCCTCTCTTCAGGGTGGTCCCTGAGTGATGCTTTGTGCCTGGTACTCTGCTGGCCCAGGCAGTGCTTACTGAGCGCCCTTTATGACCTGCCGGGGAGCCTCAGGGTGTGCAGCTGATAACCAGGGCTGGTCCCACAGTGGCACTTGGACTCCGAAATGCAGCCCCAGTGAGAGTGCCTGTTGTGCTAATACCCAGAACACATACATACACAGACGCAACTGTTAACTCTGCATTTCACTTGCAACATTCTGAGTCTCTGTTCTCCACTAATTCATTTAAAAGAACAAAACGCAGCTGGGTGCGGTGGTTCACACCTGTAATTCTAGCACTTGTGGAGGCCAAGGCAGGCAGATCATGAGGTCAGGAGTTCGAGACTAGCCTGGCCAACACGGTGAAACCCTGTCTCTACTAAGAATAGAAAAGTTAGTTGGGTCTGGTGGCGTGCACCTGTAGTCCCAGCTACTCCAGAGGCTGAGGCAGGAGAATCACTTGAACCTGGGAGGCGGAGGTTGCAGTGAGTCAAGATCACACCTCTGCAGTCCAGCCTGGGGTGGACAAGACTCCGTCTCTGAAAAACAAAATGCTTCTTGTGACCCACCAACTTGATTTCATGAGTGGGTTTGAAAACCCTGGGCTAGGCTGGGAGGCGGAGGTTGCAGTGAGTCAAGATCACAACTCTGCAGTCCAGCCTGGGGTGGACCAGACTCCGTCTTGGAAAAACTACAAAATGCTTCTTGTGACCCATCAATTAGATTTCATGAGTGGCTTTGAAAACCCTGGGCTAGGCCGGGTGCGGTGGTTTACGCCTGTAATCCCGGCACTTTGGGAGGCTGATCACCTAAGGTCAGAAGTTTGAGACCTGCTTGGCTAAGGTGGTGAAACCCCATTTCTAAAAATACAAAAAGGTATGGTGGCACATGCTTGTAATCCCAGCTACTCAGGAGGCTGAGGCAGAATCACTTGAACATGGAAGGGGGAGGTTGCGGTGAGCTGAGATCATGCCACTGCACTCTAGCCAGGGTGACCAGCAAAACTCCATCTCAGAAAAAGGAAAAAAAAAAAAACACACACACACACACACACAAAAACCTGTGCTAGGCAACTTTCTTGGCAGAAACTACTTTGGAGCTCCACACCAGATGGTGGCAGAGGTGTCTGGGGAGCTGTGTTGAGGGCCATGGCTCTGGGAGCAGCTCCAGCCTCCCTCCTGGGCTCAGAAACCGGTGTCAGACATTCACTTTATTTTAACCTTTGAGATTTGAGTGGGTTTTGCTTTCCCCTGTTGCTTAGATGGATTATTTAGCCTTACCTTTGTGTTAAATAAGGGGAGATGGTCATTATCTGTGATGTGCAGATGAGGAATAGGCCGGGAGATGGCTGCATTCTGCCCCTCCCAGTGAAGCCAGGAGGAGTCTGGCTGTCCTTAGCACTTAATGCAGCTAACCAAGTGTGCCGTTCTGAGTGCCCATGATGAATACGAACTTCTTACTCCTCAGAGCAAGCCCAGGTGGTGAGTACTGCTCTGCTCCTGTTTTACCAGTGAGGAAGCAGGCACAGAGAAGTTAACCTGTGGTGATACCCAGATTATTAGCATACAGATGGTTGGGGCGGAGCCAGATTGGAATGGACTCCATGCTGTTAGCCACCGTGCGATGCTGGATTGGTCCATTCCAGCCCTTTCAGGCCTCTTCCCAGCTGCACATGGATTCTCAGGCCAGGCTTCAGTGGTCTCCTGTGAGGGTGGTGAGGGGGCTGGGTGACTGGGGGAGGTCCAGGAGAGATGTGGGAGGAGTACAGCTTGGGGTCCTCGGGGCCAGAGGACACCCTTACAGGACAGACTGAGTTCTTGGGCTCCTCAGGGGTCTCCTAGTATTCACCTGTCAAGCTTGCTCGGGTGGTGTGCGTGTGTGCATAGCTACTCCCTCTGGAATGCGAAGCTCCTGTGGCTACCAGAGCAAATGGAAATTCCAGGTGGAAAAGCCCCATGTTATTCAATGCTATAGAGTTCAGCCAGCCTGGAGTTTGGAGGGTTACAGAGCTGCCTTGCGCCTGGCTGCTACTGCTGCATTCCTGCTTCTGCCTCCAGCTGTGACCACCTCCTGCCACTCCTGCCCTCAATGTGAGATCCTGCCTGCTCTGTCTCCAGGAAGGACTGCCTTCCCGGCAACCTCCCCTCCTGAAGCCTCTTGGCCTTTGAAATCCTCTTATCTGGGTCACTGGGGGGGATCTTATTTGTGGATTGAGTCACCCCCAGTGGAGACAAATGTCTGGTGGAGTCTCTGGCCAGGCCCTCCTGAGCCTTCACTGGGCCCTGCATCGGAACCCTGCCAAGGCTGAGGGGCAAGGGAAACAGGCCAAGCCCTCGGGGCAGGCTGGGAGGGTCGAGGTAGAGGGCATTTAGAGGGTTAGATACAGAGCACCCCTTTAAAAAGACCAGCTACGGTTTTTTTGTATTACATGTTCATTTTAGACAATCAAAACATACTGCTCACGCTCCCTCATGTGAGTTTATGCATGGGTGGCGGATCCTACCAGATGTCTTCCTCACCTCTATACATAATATGCATAAATAGATAAAACATTTATCACCGAACCCATTGAGTTATGTAAATATTTGTCTAGCTTATATAACTTTTTTTTTTTTTTTTTTTTTGAGAGGGAGTTTTGCTCTTGTTACCCAGGCTGGAGTGCAATGGCGCGATCTCGGCTCACCGCAACCTCCGCCTCCTGGGTTCAGGCAATTCTCCCGCCTCAGCCTCCTGAGTAGCTGGGATTACAGGCACGTGCCACCATGCCCAGCTAATTTTTTGTATTTTTAGTAGAGACGGGGTTTCACCATGTTGACCGGGATGGCCTCGATCTCTTGACCTCGTGATCCACCCGCCTCGGCCTCCCAAAGTGCTGGGATTACAGGCTCGAGCCACCGCGCCCGGCTTATATAACTTTTAACATATGAATTTATATAACCTAAGCTTGCCCTCTTTCAGAAATACTTTTAACAAAGATGGGATTTCAGGCTCCCTGATGGGACCTTTGTAGAGGTCAGTGTTTGGCCACCAGCGGTCTTTCACCCTCCATCTGTTCTCCCACCCAGCCACATTCTGGCCCCTGGCAAGTCACAGGGAGTTTACACCAGGAAGTAAATGCCAGGGCCATATCTGCTGGACACCAGCAGGGTGGCCAATGTCACAGAGCGGGGTGGGCCTGGGCCGACCTTGGTCTGGGCTCATGACCTGCATGTCTGACTTGGGTCCAGCTGTTCCTCCTGACAGAGCCTCTTCCTGTGAGGTGGGGGTAACACAACCTTCCGGGGTGGCTGTGGGGTTAGTCAGTGTGGCTGCGCTGTGAGCAAAGTCTGGTGGAGATCTCTGTCTCCGCTGCTTTCCCTTTCCTGCTGGTCACCTTGGCTCTCCCAACACTTTGATCCCCCGCTGCGTGTGTCTGGAGCCAGCAGGAGGCTGGGCGGTGCCGAGGCTGGTGCTTTCCCCCTGCTGCCTCCCTTGGCTGACTTGAAGTCTGGGTCTTTATGCCAGAACTTTAAGACAGTGTGTCAGAATGGATTCAGCCGCAGAGAGCAGGAAGCCTGGATCCCAGCGCCTGATGGAAACGAGGGGTCAATGGTGCGGGGCTGGCATGGTGGTTCCCCCACCAGGGCCCAGATTCCTTCTGAGATCTCAGTCTCACTCTTCTAAGCACGAGGCTTGCATGCTAGGTGTCGTTTCGTGGCTGTGGGAGCTGCAGCCAGCACACATTTTAGGTAGGAAGGAGGAGGAGGGTAAAAGCAAAGGGTGGATGGCAGCTGCCTCCTCCTCTCCTGGAAGCCCACGGGCAGCGTGGGTCACAGCTCCCTGGGCAGAACTGGATCACACAGGCACACCTGTCCGCAAAAGGGTCTGGAAAAGGTCTTTTTAAAGCTGAATCTACTAAGATTCCTGTTACTAAGGAAGAAGGGAGGGATTGTATGGGCAACTACAGGGACCGCTGCTATACACGCACCTGGAAGACTAAATTTGTGACAGTGACAAGGGATTTGAGAGGGCAGGGTGATGAGGGGCTTTGGGGGGGTGCACTAGGAACCCTGACCTGGAGAGGGGCAGAATCAAACCTGCAGGTCCCTAATCCTAGTGGGTTGTTTGAGAAGTCTGTCCCTCTGTGCCAGGGGGCTGAGCCTTCTCAGGGTCACACATGAAAACTGAAATTCCTAAAGGCCACACACAGCCCCGGAAGCGCTGACTGACAAGGGCAGATGGCCAGTGATCCAGTCTTCTCTTTTGTCTTCACTTCTGTTGTTCGGCTGTCTTCAACACGTGGCCCCTACCTCACAGCAAATGCCGCCCCGGTTCTGGCCACCAGGAAGGAAGGGGGGCAGGGAGGGCAAGCCTCATTCTTTTTTTCTTTTTTTTTTTTGAGATGGAGTTTCGCTCTTGTTACCCAGGCTGGAGTGCAACGGCGCGATCTCGGCTCACCGCAACCTCCGCCTCCTGGGTTCAGGCAATTCTCCTGCCTCAGCCTCCCGAGTAGCTGGGATTACAGGCACGTGCCACCATGCCCAGCTGATTTTCTGTATTTTTAGTGGAGACGGGGTTTCACCATGTTGACCAGGATGGTCTCGATCTCTCGACCTCGTGATCCACCCGCCTCGGCCTCCCAAAGTGCTGGGATTACAGGCTTGAGCCACCGCGCCCGGCCTGCCTCATTCTTGATAGTATAAAAGCAGTGTGCACTCGGAGCGTTCCACCCCCCGGCGTGCGGTCTAGTTGTCCTCCCTGCAGAAGGCGGGAGGGACCCTCAGTGCCGCAGCCCTGGACCCAGCCAGATGGCTCAGCGTAGCTGTAAGAAGACGAAGACGACTGGAGAAGGCAGCCTTCCCCGCATGGGCCATGTGGCAACTCCGTCAAAAGCCTCCTTTGGAAATACTGTTTGCTTCCTTTTCGAAGTTTCTATTTAGGTAAAGGGCAAAACCTTTCAGGATCAAGAGCAGGTGAGTGGCGATCAGGCCTCCCGCCTCACCGAGGGCCTTCCCTGAGGAGCCGCCTGCAGGACTCTGGCAGCGGAATGGGGCTGCGTGGCTGCTAGCTTAGGTCATGACAGGGAAACAGCCTCTTCCTGGTTTGCTAGAACAAGCACACTTGGGGCCTTGAGCTCCAGGGAGCTCATGGAAGATGTCTGACGACCCTGAGCCCCTTGCTGGAGAGTCCTGGCGAGTAGCTCACAGCCAGCGTCACCCACAGGGGCTGTGAAGACGTCCCTGGCCAGCATCTAACACAACCACATAGGATGCCCCAAACAACTACTGCCCAGCTGAGGACTGCCTGAATTTCTGACTCACAAACGGTGCGCAATGTGAAATGGGTATTTTAAGCTGCTGAGTTTGGTGGGAGTTTGCTGAGCAACAGTAGAAACCAGAATGCTCGGACACTGTGTTCTGTCCTTGAAATGGTAGAAGAATTTATGTAACCAGAATGGAATGTTTGAACAAATATTTTGAGAATAGAATTTTAAAACATTTACTCATCAACACCCAAGGGTCAGTAGCAGCCTCCTCTGGGAAACTGATTCTATTATTTAGGTAGATGTTGTTCTTGAATTAAAGGATGGGAATATTTTTTCCTTCCAAAACTTTTTTTCAATTTTATATTCTAAGTGTTTTTCAAGTTTTTATTATGAAAATTTTCAAACCCAGAGGGAAGTTGAAAGACTAATACAACGAAGGCCCACATTCCCTCCACTGAGATGATCCAAGTAGTATTTTGCCACATGGCAAATATATATGGCATAATTTTCTGTACCACTTGATAGAAAGTTGCAGAATGAATGTTGTTTTTTATACAATTTTTTTCTTAAATAAGTAATATGTGCTCATTTTGTAACTACCTAAAAACATTGAAAAATAAAAGGAAAATAAAATTCATCCTTAACGACACTGCCCTGGTTAACCACTATCTTCGGTTTTTGGCTTGCTGAGCAAGCTTCTGAACTGAACTTGGTCTTCATCGGGCAGGGGTGCCCTCTACTGACGGCTGGGTGAATCGTCAGGTGCTGGACTGACTGACACCTCTCAAAAGAGTTTTGGGTGAGTAGAGTCCTCAGCCCCTTTACTTCTGAATGAATTAAGAAAGCTGTTTGGTTTTGTTGTTTGTTTTGTTGTTTTGTTTTGTTTTGTTTTGTTGAGATGAAGTTCTCACTCTGTCACCCAGGCTGGAGTGCAGTGGCATGATCTCAGCTCACTGCAACCTCCACCTCCCGGGTTCCAAGCGATTCTTCTGCGTTAGCCTCCCCAGTAGCTGGGACTACAGGCATGCGCCACCATGCCCGGCTAATTTGTGTGTGTGTGTGTTTTTAGTAGTCAGGGTTTCACCATGTTGGCCAGGGCTGGTCTTGAACTCCTGACCTCGTGATCCACCCTCCTTGGCCTCCCAAAGTGCTGGGATTACAGGTGTGAGCTACTGCGCCTGGCCAGAAAGCTGTTTCTGAAGCTGCAGGACAGAGCCTGATGGCCTCAGAACTGGGTTTTTAAAAATCAAAATCTTGGGCGAGGCCTCACCTGAGACAGCAAGTGTGACTTCCCTGCCCTTGGTCATATAGTTCTCTTGAATTGGAGCCTGTCCTGATGCCCGCCTGGCTCCAGTCCAAGCCCTAACAGTTCTGCACCCTTGTTAGACAGCATGCACCTGTGGTTCCAACTCCTCCTTCCGCAGCTGAACCGAAGCCCCCCGATTCTCCCTAGATTCTCCTTCATTCTTCAGTTCATCCTTGTCCTGTGCTGCAATCACATAGCGTGAAGGAAAACTCCCCTCAAACCACGTTTTCCTTCTACTCTCATACCGCAACAATAGTCCACACAGAAGAAAACTTCTGTGACCAAATGTGTGGGGATCTCTCCTCACCACCAAGCGGTGGACACCAGCCAGGTGTCCTCCAATTCAGTTCCAACACTGTCTCCTACATGGAGATAGTGCCAGACCCCACAGGTTGAGGGCTCCATTTCCAAGACTCATCCCTGTCCCCCTACCCCACCCATCGAAAGTCGGCGGTTCTTCTGACCAATTGGGTTCAAGCTGAGGTTCCAACAACCCCCTCTTTGAGTTTGATTGATTTGGGGGAGTTGCTCACAGAACTTAGAGAACTTACGTTTACCAGTTTACTAAGAAGGATATTTTAAAGAATACAGATAAATAGCCAGATGAAGAGGTACGTAGGGTGAGGTCTGGAAGTACAAGAGCTTGTTACCGTGGAGCTGGGGTGCACGTGGATGAGTACTTCACCCTCCTGTCAGCCTCCTTGTGTTCAGCTATCTGGAGACTCTCCAAACCCAGTCCCCTTGGGTTTTCATGGAAGCTTCATGACATTACATTCCTTCGCCCAGGGTATAGGATGGGACCTCTCATGGGAGGGCATCAAGTCCTGCCCCTGACGACTCACACACCCAACATTGTAACAAAAGACTAACAAGGGCTGTGGGAACTATAGCCAGGAACCCTGGATGAAAATCAATATATAAATCAATATACATACACATATTGTGAAAAGAATACATCTTGGGACCTCAAAGTCACTAAGCCAAAGGGAAAAGTCAAGCTGGGAACTGGGTCACACAAACCTGCCTCCCATTCACAAATAAAAAACCTATGTACCCCCCTCATGATTTCTCCTTACCATTAGAGGGCTCATAATCATATAAATTGTGCAATCATTTGTTTGTTTTGCTGAACTCTTTTTTAAAAATTTGTTAGTTTCGGCCGGGCGCGGTGGCTCAAGCCTGTAATCCCAGCACTTTGGGAGTCCGAGGCAGGTGGATCACAGGGTCAAGAGATCGAGACCATCCTGGTCAACATGGTGAAACCCCGTCTCTACTAAAAATACAAAAAATTAGCTGGGCATGGTGGCGCGTGCCTGTAATCCCAGCTATTCAGAAGGCTGAGGCAGGAGAATTGCCTGAGCCCAGGAGGCGGAGGTTGCGGTGAGCCGAGATCACGCCATTGCACTCCAGCCTGGGTAACAAGAGCGAAACTCCGTCTCAAAAAAAAAAAAAAAAAAATTGTTAGTTTCTGTTTTTGTTGTTTTGGTCTTTTTCCCATTAGGTTTGACCAACTCTACCCAACTTGGTCAAATCTAAAGAAAAGTTCCAAATTATGGGGAACAAGGCCACTGGATTGTCTAAATTCCCTCAGCTGAAAAAAAGAAAAAAGAAAAAATGGCCAGCAACAAGGAATATGGGAGTTTTGAACCAGCAACAGTGGACGAAAACCAGTACATGCATCTATATATCATAACACCACACACACCTTGTCCTGCTGCTCTTCCCCCTGCTGGGTCTCTGGTGTGTTTCATTTTACTCTTGCTCTTTTTTCAACCTAACAACTTATGCCTCATTGCAAATAGCATATTCAAGCATCCACATTTGTATAAGGAAGGCTCTATCGTTTTATTTTCTTTTTTTTTCTGAGATGGAGTCTTGTTCTGTTACCCAGGCTGGAGTGCAGGTGGGTAACCTCCGCCTCCTGGGTTCAAACAATTCTCCTGCCTCAGCTTCCCAAACAGCTGGGATTACAGGAGTGTACCACCACAACTGGCTAATTTTTATATTTCTAATAGACACAGAGTTTCACCATGTTGGCCTGGCTGGTCTCGAGCTCTTGACCTCAGGTGATCTGCCCACCTTGGCGTCCTAAAGTGCTGGGATTACAGGCATGAGCCACTGCACTGAGCCTCTCATTTTCATGAATAGGATACACTTTGTTTCTCTTTCAGAAAATTTGGGGCAATGAGAAAGATCGCAGTTTCTCTCTCTCTCTCTCTCTCTCTCTCTCTTTCCTGTTTTAAAACAGTGTCCTGCTCTGTCACCCAGGCTTGAGTGCAGTGGCACAATCTCAACTCACTGTAGCCTCAACCTCCTGGGTTCAAATGATTCTTCCACCTCAGCTTCCTGAGTACCAGGTGCACAACCACCATGCCTGGCTTTTTTGTATGTGTATAATGGAGTTTCACTCTTGTTGCCCAGCTGGAGTGCAATGGTGCGATCTCAGCTCACTACAACTTCCACCTCCTGGGTTCAAGTGATTCTCCTACCTCAGCCTCCTGAGTAGCTGGGATTACAGGCATGTGCCACCACACCCGGCTAATTTTTTATTTTTAGTAGAGAAGAGGATTCTCCATGTTGATCAGGCTGGTCTCGAACTCCCGACCTCAGGTCATCTTCCCGCCTTGGCTTCCCAAGGTGCTGGAATTACAGGTGTGAGCCACCGCGACTCGCCCATGCCTGACTAATTAAAAAAGAATTTGTAGAGACAGGGTTTTGCTGTGTTCCTCCGGCTGGTCCCAAACTCCTAGGCTCTGGCAATCTTTCTGTGTCAGCCTCCCACAGTGCTGGTATTACAGGCATGAGCCACCATGTCCAACACCAGTTCTGTCTCTTGAGAACAATGGTTTGGGCGGAATTGGGGTGGGAAGGCAGACTCTCCTTCTAGCGTATTCTGACTGCTTCTTCAGAAGATCCAACAGGTGACCACATGGAGCTCAGATGAACAAGTTTATCTGCCTCCACTCAGTAGTAGGCAGAGACGGAAGTGATTCTGCACTGAAATGATTAAAGTAATGGTTATCTAAACATGTCATGGTTTACTGTCAGACCCTTTCTGTCAGGAGAAAGTTAGAAGTTTAGCTTTGTGACAAGTGTGTGGTGAGTGGGAGAGGAAAGAGTAAGATGTTCAAACACATTTCAAAAAGTGTTTCAAAAAGTGGAAGCATAGGGCCAGGCGCGGTGGCTCACACCTGTAATTCCAGCACTTTGAGAGGCTGAGGCAGGAGGATCAGGAGATCAAGAGATTGAGACCATCCTGGCCGACGTGGTCAAACCCTGTTTCTACTAAAAATATAAATATTAGCTAGGCGTGGTGGTGCGGACCTGTAGTCCCAGCTACTTGGGAGGCTGAGACAGGAGAATCGCTTGAATCCAGGAGGCGGCGGTTGCAGTGAGCCAAGATTGTGCCACGCACTCCAGCCTAGCGACAGAGCAAGAATCCATCTCAAAAAATAAGTAAGTAAAGCGGAAGCATCAATCTAGATGGGGCTGAAGTCCAACGAAGACAGTAATTGGGTCACTCTCAGCTTTTTGGCCAACAGCGTTTTTTCCCCTCATATTTTTCTTACCAGACAGCTCCTTCTCAAGAACCTCATGTTGCAGAATGTGAAACAGCTTCAAACACTCTTCTCCTTTGACACATTCAGAGAACCATGACGTGATCATCCCACTGACCTTCGTGATGGGATCAATTCATGCTGAAACGCAATAGTGATACTCAGCAGAATTCATTAGGGTGACAGTGAGATAGTGTTGAGCTGAATTAAGAACTAAGATGAAAGGAAGTTTGATGGAAGAATATCGGGAATTTCATCAGTGACATTGGGCTAGATTCTTATTTGCCATATATATTTATATAATATGCCCAGTTCTAGATCAAAATAACAAGTAGAATAATGTTTTGGAAATATTCTCTCCTCCAAACCCATAGCAACAATGTAGAAATAAAAGATACATAGACGCAGCTTTAGTATAAAACAAATATATCTGGAACAGAAATGGAAGAGAAACAGTGAGACCGTGTCTGAGAGTGTCCTGCACTTGATTTGCCGATGTATGGACCAGTCGTTATAAAATTAGTTTCTGAAGGGAAAATGTCTCTAAATGCTGTAAATGAAAAGTATGTGAGATGGGTCTCAATCAATTTAGAATTTTATTTTGTGAAGGTTAAGGACACATGCCTGGGAGGCAGGTCTGTGACCTTCTCCAAAGATGATTTATTTTTTATTTTTATTATTATTATTTTTATTATATTTTTGAGATGGAGTTTCACTCTTGTTGCCCAGGCTGGAGTGCAGCGATACAGTCTCGGCTCACTGCAATCTCTTCCTTCTGGTTTCAAGCAATTTTCCTGCCTCAGGCACCTGAATAGCTGGGATTACAGGCACCTGCCACCACTACAGGCGCCTGCCACCACACCTGACTAATTTTTTGTATTTTCAGTAGAGATGGGGTTTCACCATGTTGGCCAGGCTGGTCTTGAACTCCTGACCTTGTGATCTGTCTGTCTCAGACTCCCAAAGTGGTGGGATTACAGATGTGAGCCACCATGCCCCATCCAAAGATGATTTTGAGGGCCTCAATATTTAAAGGAAAAGGGCAGATATTGGAGAAAGAACAAGAAATTTTAAAAGGTGTGGGTATGTAAGAGGCAGGCAGCTGCATTCTTTTGAGCCTTTGATCAGCTGTTCACACATGAGGGGAGTAAGGGAACAGTCACTTATGCATTCAGCTAGCTTCACGAATCTGCGTTTTTACATAAGATAAAGTAAATATAGTGCAGAGGAAGCAATCAGATATGCCTTTGTCTCAGTGGAGCAGAGGGATGACTGAGTTCTGCCTGTTGTCCCGTAGCTGTGAAGATAAGCTATCAATTTACATTGTCAGGGTGAGATTCAACAGAATTGTTTTAGGGGTAAAGATCTGGGACCTGCAAGAAATTCTCAGTGGGCAAATTGTGAGGGAGGTACGTAGCTTTTAAAAAAAATCTTTGTAGCTGTCTTATTTAGGAAGAAAATGGAAAGCAGGTTTGCCTGACACAGTCCCCAGCTTGACTTTTCCTTTGGCTTAGTGATTTTGGAGTCCTGAGATTTATTTTCCTTTCACAATGTTGTGATTGGATGCCCCAAATGTCCTATATTACTTCTAAGAATTAATTTCTTTTCTTTTCTTTCTTTCTTTTTTTTTTTTTTTTTTTTTGAGACAGAGTCTTGCTCTGTCACCCAGGCTGGAATGCAGTGGCACAATCTTGGCTCACTACAACCTCCGCCTCCTGGGTTTAAGTGATTCTCCCGCCTCAGCCTCCCACGTAGCTGTCACTACAGTCATGTCCCACCATGCTCAGCTAATTTTTGTATTTTTAGTAGAGATGGGTTTCACCTTGTTGGCCAGGCTGGTCTCAAACTCCTGGCCTCACGTGATCTACTTACCTTAGTCTTCCAAAGTGCTAGAATTACAGGTATGAGCCACTGAGCCCGGCCCCAGATCCATCATACATGCTGATCCTGAACTGCCAACCTAGATGGCCGGGTAGAGATGACCAATGATCTGATAGGCAGGAGATATGAGGCTGAAAGTAAATGAGGGGAGGCAGGGAGAAAGAGAAAAAGAGTCGAGGGAAAAAGAAAATGGAAAAACTAGGTGGGGCGCAGTGGCTCACACCTATGATCCCAGCACTTTGCAAGGCTGAGATGGGTGGTTCACTTGAAGTCAGAAGTTTGAGGCCAGCCTGACAAATATGGTGAAACCCTACCTCTACCGAAAACGCAGAAATTAGCTGGGTGTGAGGACGTACACCTGTAGTCCCAGCTACTTGGGAGGCTTAGGCAGGAGAATCTCTTGGATCTGGGAGGTGGAGATTGCAGTGAGCTGAGATCACAGTGCTGCACTCCAGCCTGGGCAACAGAGTGAGACTCTGTGAAAAAGAAAGAAAGAAAGAAAGAAAGAAAGAAAGAAAGAAAGAAACAAACAAACAAACAAACAAACAAAGAAAATGGAAAAACTAAAATTCCTACTGAAAATGAGTGTGCCAAACAATATTCTAAAGCACAAAATGTCTAATGCTGAGATAGGCACCAAAGAATTAAACAATAAGAACACAAGCTCGCTCTATAACCAGAGGAAAAGATTTGAAAAAGCATAGTAACGATATTTTTAAAAAGAAAGTGTATGTGTGGACATACAGAATGGAATAACAGACACTATAGACGTGGAAAGGCGGGAGAAAGGGGGCTGAGGCATGAAAGGGATGAAAAATTACCTAATCCCCGTGGAGGATTAGGTAATGTGAGGATGGAGAGTGTCCTCACTGGTTCAGAAACCACAAGGGGTTGACCAGGTATGTCTTGGTCACTGTTGTGTTTCCATATATGTCCTGGAACAATGCCTGGCACAGAGTAGGTGGTGGATATCTATTTACTGAATAGGTGAATGGATGGCTAGGTGGGAGGGATGATGGGTGGATGGATGGGTGGGTGGATGGGTGGTAGGTGGATGGTGGATGAATGAATGAATGTTTGGGTGGTGGTTGGGTAGGGAAAAAAATTACCTTATGTGCACAATGCACATTATTTGGGTGACAGCTGTATGAAAAGCCCAGACTGCACCACCATGTAATATATCCATGTAACAAAACTGCATTTGTACCCTTTAAATACATAAAAAATTAAAACTAAAAACAGAATGTTTAATAGTAAGCCCAGGAGTCCTGGCATCAAAGTTATTTGTTTATAAATAGGGCCCAGGCCCCTGGGCTGTCAAAGAAAAGAGATGCTATAGGGTGTGTAAAACAAACAAACAAAAAACAGAATTGTACTTCAATGGAAAACTTGGTGTTCTGTAAAGGATAGCCCTGCAGTGCGTTCAGATGCTAATCTTTCATTGTCTTTTACAACTATTTATGTTTTCAGTTACTGATAGCATTGCAAAATATTCCCATAGACAATAGATGTGCAAATTCTGTCCTGTTTGATAGAGATCCAGCTGATTTCCAACCCCTATGGAAAACCCAGTTTGTCTCAATTTAGACATTCATTTCATTTGCAATCTCTAAATATATCTGTTCTTCAGGTTATAGTGTCTGCCTGATTCCCTCATTAATGAGTAAAATAAAATCTCTAACGTGTTTATTTAAAAAAAGATTGAAAAAGACAAAGGAACCCAGCAGTGTGAATGTACTTAACACTGCTGAACCATACACTT